>NC_138231.1:33882661-34247661 GCF_964197995.2 Scardinius erythrophthalmus | reverse complement strand
TGTGAAGCCGAATGCTGGTTCAAAGTGAAGACAGATTATGCAAATCCCCCGTCTCAGTGATGGGTATCACCAGGCTCTAATCCGGGACCAGTAAGAGCTCAAGCTCCGCTCGCCATGCAAAGGGACCCCGCTGTGCTGCCAAGATCCAGGACCGGCTTTCCTTGCCATATACCTGACACATCCCAGCATGACAAGCAGCCAAGCGGCACACTGGCCACAGCATCTGGACACATGTTGGGGAGGGGACGGGTGTCTGTGCTCTTGTCTAGGTCTATAACTAGGTCTCCAGACAGAACAGATCGGGCCATGGAGAAAGTCAGAGAGGAAAGTGCACGAAAGATTTACATACCTTTAGCACAAGTGGGTCCCTCCCAGCCTGGTGGACACTGGCATTCAAATCCAGTTGGGACTTCGTGACACGTGCCTCCGTTCGCACAGGGGTTGGATACACAAGCATGTTCGGCTGCAAAAACACAATGGTATGTGCCATTAATATAGACACATATATCTCATATACGGCACACCAACTGGCACAGCTTCAATCATCCAGCCTTGGGTGAGAAACATTATCTATCCATTTATCTATTTATGCATCCAATTATACACCCATCCATCCATGCATCTATCTATGGATCCATCCATCCATCCATTCATTTATTTATCCATCCTTGCATCCATTTATCTATCCATCCCTCTATTTACCAATCCATTAATTCATCCATCCATGTAATCCATTTATCCATCCATCCATACATACATACATACATACATGCATACATCCCTTCTTTTATCCATCTATTCATTCTTTTATCCATCCATCCATTCTTTTATCCATCCATCCATCCATTCATCCCTTCTTTTACCCATTCATCCCTTCTTTTACCCATCCATCTATCCATCCATATCTTCTTTTACCCATCCATCCATACTTTTATCCATCCAGAAAGCCCTTATTTTTTTCATCCATCAATTCATCTATCCCTTCTATCAATCATCCCTTCTTTTATCCATCCAATCAACCCCTTTTTATCCATCCAGCCAGCCCTTCTTTTATTCATCCATCAATTCATCCATCCCTTCTATCAATCCATCCAACCCTTCTTTTATCCATCCATCCACCAATCCATCCAATCAACCCCTTTTTATCCATTCAGCCATTCCTTCTTTTATCAATCCACCCACCCATCCATCCCTCCTTTTATCAATCCATCCATCCACCCACCCTCCCATCCCCAGCACTTTCATATACCAAATTCCCCATCCATCTGTAAAGACTTACCAATTTCACAGTTCTTGCCAGAGTATCCTTCAGGACAGGCACAGTTATATTCATCCGGTTCAGAGTTCATGCAAGTCCCGCCATTGACGCAGGGATGGTGTGTGCCGCAGTAGTTCAGATCTTCAAGGACACATAAAAACAATGAACTAGGGTACTTCTTGAGACTATGGCGGAAGGAATTCTAACAATGAATTCTGATTTTTTTTTAAGCCTGCTAACATCTGCTCTTTGAATGACTACAGTTGGCAAACTTTTGCTGGACTCCCAGCAGACCTTGTAAGGTGAGGCTATGCACATGAAAGCTGGTAAATAAATAAAGAGAACTGTAGGCACATCTCAGCTGCTTCTCATTCCTAACAACCTTCCAGGACGCACGCTGACCAACAGATCAGATATCCGAGCGCCACTCCAATCACAACCACAATATCCAAAGTGTGTGTTTGTGTGTGCATTGTCACATGATGCACAGCCTGTGCTGACATCGCAGCCAACAAACCAGCTCAGTGTAAGATGATGTATTTCCAAATTCATTTTGATCTACTGCTGACCATTTTATGGGTCAATTCCAGGTTGACCTCAATTTCTCAAAACTAACTAGGCCAAATCGTCAGCATCAGCGTGTGTGATGCATTTAGGACCCTTACCTTTATCGCACAGGAGGCCGCCCCAGTTCTTGTCGCAAGTGCACTGCCAGGGCATAACACAGGTCCCGTGCAAGCAGCCAGGGTAAGGCAGACACTCGTCACAGAACTGGCCCTGCCAGCCGTAGTTGCACCTGAAAACCACATAAGCGTGTTAACACTTATAATGCCACTGAGGTTGAAATATCTTAATGACAGACAAGAAACAAACATACAGATGCACATCACTGCCCTGACACCTAATCTTAGGATAAGGCGACATTCCGGGTGACAAAGGTTAAGAAAACTTTCACAACTGCGCACAGACGCGCACTCCCCCACCCCTCGGGCGGTTTGGTTGTAGCCTGGGGCACAGAGCGAAATGCTGCAGAGGGGTTAACAAATTATTGGTTTACAGCAACACTCCGCTATTCCAAGCCCTGTAGTGCACTCTTTTCGTCCCCACCACACCCCTCACCCAGCTGTCTTGTCATTTCTGAGCAGGCTATTTTAAGACAGCTCCCCTGCAGAAGAGGTATGGACTAACTCCAGCTGCCGAGTGGAGAGACGCTGTCTGCATATCTCAACCACAGAGCTAACGCTTACTAGCCTTACAAAGAAGTACTGTGGTGGTACCATGGTACAGTGATGGGTTCAGATGGAAACAAATAGACAGCACGGAATGACTATCTGAATTTACCATGGGATTGACATAGTACTCCTAATAATAACAACAACAACATGTATATCTATTGACATTTTAACATTTTCATGGTTAAATGCTGTAATAATTGAATCTAGGTTCAATTATAAATATACTGCAATTAAATGTGTGGTGATAATGCATTCATAAATAGAATTCAGGCCCACAATTGGGATCACATCAGCTTACAATAACAGGCAAATGTGCTCTTCGAAGAGGTACACACCTGGCACATTCTCTGCGTGGAGGCCTTGATCCAAATCCACTTATAACATCTCCAGTGAGGTCTCTGAAATAGCCCCCTAGATCTGTGCCCAAGGGGCAGGCCAGAGGCTGGATTACTTACACCAGAGCACACACAGCCTCGCACTGCCCAGTAACAACCTTAGTATTGTATGAAAGAGCATGTAGGCAGCAGAGTGTGTGGGGTGAGTGTGAACCCTGCCTGTGCACGGGGGCGTTCAGCTCTGCTGAGCACTGCCAAACATAAGCTTGCTAACTAACTCACTCCAAAGAGAAAGTTGCATTACATTTACTTTGTGTGTCAGGACATGTCCACTACAGCCATGAAAAAAAAAACTCAAAATCATAAATCCATTTTTGTCTTTCACATTTGATTTGCAGAACGGGTTTGCAGTGCCTCCAAAATGTATTTGGACAATTAAAGGGAGAGTTCATTTCAAAAATAGGTTTTGATCGAAACCTATAGAGTGGTGCAGGGATGACATATTTTTGAAGGCCAATTCCATTGTCCTGAAGTCATTAAGGTTTTTGAATGGGTTTTTGGTTAAATGCTTGTCTGTGGTGAGCACAAGCTCAATACAGTATATTTTCCCCTTTTATCCTACAATATAAAACACATCAGTAATACCCTCTTGTCATTTTTAAGCTTTTACTTATCTTGTAAAACACTAATAAGTGGCTAAATAGGACTACAACGATTGGCAGGGACATTAAATGCCATCAGCCAAACAGGTAAACTCATCTACTCACTAGTCTGTTTTCACAGCCTCGTTGTGTTTTTAAATGCGCAATAGCAAACTAGTATAACTCAAACTTTCAGGGAAAATCTTTTTAAACAAAGACTGAAAGAGTTATCAGAAGCTTAGTGATGGTGACGTTAAAGTCATGCGACCGTGGTGTAGTTCTTTTTTTTTTCCTTTGTTCATTTTTTGGATGAACTATCCCTTTATCACAAAACAAAACTTACTGGACGTAATGAAATGTAAATTTTAAGTGTTGCAAAAATGTGTGGCCCACTACTGCATCTACTGGTTAATTAAAATGTCTGTGGCAAACTTAGTCCTCTAGTCTCCACCTTCTTCCTTCCCAGGACTATCAAACTAGTGACTGCAGGGAAGCGTGTCACCATATCCTGCAAGAACTCACAGAACTTCCCAAATATTCAAACTCTAAAATAACATATTGGCCTCTGTTTCCTAGCCCGGTTCCAGAACCTCTTTCGTCCAGGCCATCGAGAAGCTTGGTACATGATGTCCCAAAGCATGTTTTTGGCCCCCGCGCCACACTTGGCCTTTATGATGCCAGAGGCAGAAAATAGCCTTGTCCCTTTTAAACTGATCAAGTCTAGTAGCAGGTAAAGGAGAGCAGCAGAATGAGGGCAGGTATATGTGCTCAGAAGTAGTGAGGACAGGGAAATTGAAGCGTGAGATGTTTTTAAATGAGAATGTCTGAATGATTTGTTGCCAAAAGATTCTAGTATGTCATCATCGTCTAGAGTGACTTCCTGGTTTAGACACCTCTGGATCTACTAATTCCCTGCCCTTAGACAGAGTGAGGTTGAAGGTGGAATGGACAAAAAAAAGGCTTTTCTCATGCCAAAGACTAAGAGCTTTTCCTGTGGCAAAGGAAGAGGGCAGAGCTAAGCTACAGGAAGAGAACTACAGGAGAACATGATGTGGGACGGTGAGGTGGATTTCACGCTGAGTTCCACAGGAAGCGTCAGAGTTTCCTGTGACAGTAAGAGCAAAATACCACCATTTGACTAAATTATCATTTGATGATAACCTCCAAAACACAAGGAATCTGGCGACACTGATTTTGGTAACTTTCCAAAAAGTCCAATTGCCACTAGATTTTTATAGTTTCTAAAAGTTCTTTCAGTTTGCCCACAAACAACTAAGGTGTTCTGACCGCTTTTAAGAGCGCTGCTATGTGGTTCCTACAGTGTTCTGGGTGGCTTAAAGGTCCCAACTCAAAAGACCCTAATCTGAAGGTCCCTTGAAATGACTCAGGCGAAAGTTGTACATTAACAGATTAGTGTAACAGGTGTTACGTCAAAGAGTAAAGGGTTTTAAAACCCTTAAGGGTTAGTTCGCCCGAAAAATTTAAATTCTGTCATCAATTACTCACCCTCATGTCATCTTAAACGGCTTTCTTTTATCTTCAAAACACAAATATTTTTAATAAAACCCGAGAGATTTCTGCCCCTCCATTGAAAGTCCATGTAACATGTTAAAGAGATGAACAGATTTAATTTGTTTACATATACACATTGATCAACACACATACATAGGGGTCATCAAATATGGCAAACAGAAGCTCAACCGCACTTGCGTGACATGCGAAAACAAACCTTTCAATGGAGGAAACAACTCAGCTTCATTAATATCTTCATTCGTGTTTCAAAGATGATCGAAAGTATTATGGTTTTGAGGCAACATGGGTGAGAGTAAATGACTAAATTACAATTTTCCTTAAATTGTACTATCCCGTAAAATATAAGCAAAAGTAATAGTGACTCCCTAAAGTATTTCAACCCATCAAATGATAATCGATCACAACTTTTAAACACACTTGAGAAAGTATAGCGTGATTAAAAAAAGCATATTAAACAAAAACAGCTTGCACAAACAATGGCTTCACTGCACTAATTAATTAATGGTCAGGTAAACAAATGAAAAGACCTTATCAGCATGAGCACATATGGCCCTGCTGAAATTAAGGAGCCAGATTAGCCTGAGCAACCGAGCATGAAATGATGCTCAAACACTTACTTGCATTCTCCAGGCACCATACAGCCTCCGTGAATCAGATTACAACCCTGCTTGCAGATCGCTGAGAGAGGAGAGGGAGAGAGGGAGGGAGGGAGGAGAGTCAGTCTTGTTTGTTTGTGTTGCCTTCCAAGTGCGACAAGATAAATTCATCACGCTCGCTGTGGCAGAAGACAACTTTATGGCCTGAACACACACATACGTTTGCCCTTATCCACCCCCATTACAGCCACCTACTCGTACCCCATGCTCATTAGGACAGTGCCTGGTGATTTACTGCCTTTCTTTAGTGCAATATATACACACACACGCACTCACAGCTTTGGAACAGAGGTGTTTAGGTTGTCTGCAGTGGTGGGTTAAAGACATCAAAAACCCCAGCATCACCCAAATTAATTGAGCTAATGGAAAGTGTGACTCCAGGGCTGCAGAGGTGTTGTTTACAACACAATCTCACCTCCAGGCAGAGGAGCAAAGATCGCAGGGCTGTGAAAACACTGATAGCAGCAGGTCTCTTTACAGGGTTGTAAAGGGCAAGATTTAACAGGGTTCCTCTCTATATGCTTCAAGACACCAGTCAGTGCTAGTTCATCCTTTATCAAGGGCAATGTGGCTAATAATACTTGGCTACATATTGGGGATGCATGACATATAGTTACAGTTAAATCTACTTTTATATAGTGTATATTGTGATGCCTAAATTGTAGCTTTTAAATTTTTTTGTGTAGTATTGTAATTGTTAACTAAAACTAATGAAATTGACAAAAGCACATTACAAAACTATTCATTTTTTATTAAAATCAAAATTAATTTTTTTTAAAATAAAAGTCAATTCAATTCTAGTAAATGATAAAAAGCTAATAAATAGTATACTGTAATAGTGTAAAATCACTAAAATAACAATTTTATGTCTATTTCCAAAATAGTATAATAGAATTTTAATATTGGCCATTTATTGGTCATGATATTAAACTGAAATGCTAAGTACAAAATACAGATGGTCAACAGCACTAACCCGTCCGGCAGTCCACTCCCATCCAACCTTCTAGACATACAATATTTCCCGATGGATCGCAGCGGTAGTGGCCGAAGTAGTCGTCGCGGGGCCGGCACTGCTTGTTGCACTTACTCCCGTAGTAGTTCTCGTCACACCTGACCCGGAGTCGGTACTCGATGTGGGCCGTGGTGCCGGGGTGCCGGATGGACTGCCAGTGGTCACCGGGATTCACCATGCTAGCGTGTATGTGGCGTTCAATCAAATTATCTTCACCAGCTAAAAAAAGAAAAGTAGAAACAGAGATCAAGCGCTTTGTTAATAATCAGAATTAAAAACAATATTATACAGTAACACTGTTACTAGGGATAATTATGACTATTTACTTAAAGGCCAATATTAATAACTTATAAGGCCTATATTTTTTTGTCAGCTAATTTGTAATGTATTATATAATAATAAATAATGTTTTATATAATAAATAATATAACAATATAATACTTATTAAATAATATTTCATGACCAAATCAAATAAAAATCTAATTTCTAAAATACAACTTATTCATTCCAATAATTCACATGGAATGGAAGATGGAGCTAAAACATATTCACACAACCAGTACAATGTGATAATGAACGGGCATGTAGATCAGCTGCAAGTCAACAGAAAGGACAGACCCTGATTTAAAGCTATAAACTCGCTAGTGACTCAGACTATCCTGTCCCTGCCAACTTCCTGCCTCACAAATCCATTCAGACAAATCACTGCACAACAAAGACACTCACACATGAATGACACCATTGCAAAAACAAAGGGTTTTGAATTGGCTCTCAGTTAACCATCCCAAATCAAGTACTTTATTGGTGATTGTTACCACTCATATTCATTCGAACACATCCCTTAACTCTAAGTGTTCTTCGTACCATGGACATGATAACTCAAAATGCGGCTTATGCGACAAGAGGTGTGATCAGACTTGCGATTTTTTGTGAGCAGACAATAAAAATAGCCGAGTTATACCTAGGGACCAGAATTTTATATAATCTTAACTGTGTAACTACCAAGCAAACATCCAGAAAACTCTAGCAACACCATCAAAATCCCCTAAAAACCACTCTAAACACTGCAGCAACTGCATAAACACGCCTCAGCATCATGGCAGCGACTCGTTCATTCGTTCAATCGTTCACATTTCTTGTGAGTTTTAGTTAAAACCTAGTTCTTCTAATGAAAATGTTGATGTCTGGCCAGAGGGAGGGGAGTGAGTTTGACTGCTGTTACCAGGGAGATCTGGGCAAGAGTGGCAGGCAGAGAAAGCCACTGGTGTCCATAGCCGGCGACTTTCAGCTCTTAGCCCTGGCCGTCCTTGAAGGACCTGGATCCCACCCTAATCCTAATCATCAATCACATCGTCCAGGTCCACCAGGACACGGACCCTCAATACGAATCCCCCCTCCTAGCGAGAATGGTTAGCAGCACTCACATTAAGAGCTCCATTTTCCCAAGCTTTCCCAGCCTCTCTGCAAAGAAAGCAATCTTTATCGCAGTGGGATCGGAGACGGCAAACAATCACGGTGGAAACGGGGGGCCTGCGATTTCCTCTGTCCCGACGCGCAGAGCGCGTCCACGTCTTTCTCCTCTTGCAAACACACATACGGGGCGCACATACACATGCCTTCCTCTCCGTCCTCTGACAATGTCGACCGAATTAAGCAACAAAAACAGAAATAGCCCTGGCGCTTCCAGATAAAGAACAATGGAGCGAGCTTTTGCCGGCCCGTTCTGCCCAACGTCTAAACACTGGGCAGTCCAGAGCCCTTCCTGCAGAGTAAACACAATGCTACAGAACTTTTCCTGAGGCCTGTAGGGCTCTACGATGCACACGTACACATTACGAACAGTTCTGACAGATGTAACAGAATTATTTAAAGCATCTATGAAAAATGCATGTTGGCTAATTCCGTCAGTTCGACTAGAACAACGTCCCACCATCCCTGGAAAGTCCTGAGATGACATGACGCATTGTGCAGGCTAAACTTTATTCAACCGAGCGAAAGAGTGAGAGACATTTTTACCCTTGGGTTTCTGACAGACAGACAAGGAGGCGTTAGGACGTGTCCGGTTTAAGAAAAGAGGTGCGGCAGCTCTGAGTGTTCACACTGCATACTAAACGAGTAGTATCAAACGGCACTGGAGAGAGGAGGATGCACTGCCGCTTTTGTTGCCAAGCCTTGCGTGAGTACAGACTGCAGATAGTCACATCAGACAGACCTTGGCAGCGTTCGCTCTCTATGACAAGATCATTAATGTCTGGCACGCCTCTCTACTATGGGCTTGTGTGATAAATGAAGCCACTGTCTCAAACAGAGCCCTGCCAAGTCATTGAGTGTGCTCCAGATCATCAAAGAGAGCAGGTCAATCTCAAGTATTTCTAATCAATGGTCACTAGAGCTTACAGGTGTTCTGGTGAACACTTCTTTAACTCTAAAGCTAATTCCATAGTTAGCATTTACCCTAAATAAATAATGATATAATATTTTATAAAAATGTATTAATATTCTGCTATCATCAAGTTTTTTGCACACATCACATGTCTCATATTTAATTTCTTTACACTGCTGTTGTAAACAAGCACAATAACATCTGGAAAAAAATTGTTCTGTAATGGAAATGAGGTGACGGCTGTGAAAGCATATTGAAATGGCTTATGCATATTTCAGTCTTTCTTTAGATTAGCTTTAAAAGTAATAAAGCATATTTTATGATGAGTTTTATAGTTTGTTAAATTATAGCTCTGGTATAAGTGTAAAACGAAAAAAAATCTATACTTAAAGCTGCGGTCCGTAACTTTTGGCGCTCTAGCGGTAAATAAACCAAACTGCATGTGTGTTGTGGAAGAACATTGTAGCCGGAGCTACTTCTCTCTGTTTGTCTATGACGAGTCACGTAGGTACTGGGCTACTCCGCAGTGGTACGACCCGACCAGTCTAAAAAATAGTCCCAATATAAACACTTATTATAGGTGTACCGTAGTGATTCAGGATAAGAAAAAACCCGGTTTGGAAAATGTATTCATGACGTACTCGCTTATTATATACATTTTAAACGAATAAGGTTATAGACTGCAGCTTTAAAATTCAATTGAAAAGTAGGAAAGTTAATTAAATGTTAATTATGAAGTTAATAAGTTAATTATGTAGGCAGTTTTTGTGAGACTACTACTGTATACAACAAAAAAGAAATAAAAGGATTTTAAACAAACAAAACAAAATACAAACTAAAATAAGTAACAAAACAAATAATTGTGATCATTTTCACAAAAATGCCATGGCCCCCAGAATATGTTGTTGTATGAATATCTGACCATGCAATATATTAAAAGAAAGAACAGAGCCTCTTTTAAACAACAACAAGTTTCATAAAAAAATAAAAAAAATTCAAAGACTACAAAGTGCATACACAATGCTTTTATCGCTTGTTTCTGCTCCTTTTTTGCCTGCGTTTTGAACCGGAGACTCACTACTCTTTCAGAAGTTGCATAATAGCGCCCCCTTCCATATAACAGTGAAAACACGGAAAGCCAGAAAATTCCGTCAATGGCAGGGAAGGACCTGACCTGCACTCTGTCTCTTTAAAGTCACGCTCAACATACTCCTGTCCTAGGGCACCAGCTGTGCGCAAGTTACACCTTAGCCTAGTTTTGACGTAAAAGGGCACTAAGATACAACTTACACACTTCTAAATATTTTTGCGAGTACAAACTAGCTAGTAGTTACTAAGCCTCTAGTGTGGACTTTACGTTCCAATTTGAGAAAGAACTTACGAACGGCTGGTGCAAACCTACCCTGATGGACAAACTCCATGGAGAAGAGGCTTACAAGATGCCTTGACTCATTGCAGAGTCAAAGAAGCTTCCTCTGGACCATTGTTTCAGGCTGAAGTGCTTGCAAAGATGAAAATGAAAAACAGGACGTAATGACTTCAAGCAGAGGGAGAGGCGCGTGTTTGATTTTAGAGTTTTACAGATGCTGGGATATACAGTGATTCTACAGATCACATCCGCAGATCAAAGCCATGCCCCCCTATGTTTCTCCCATTTTACCAGCGTTCACCTTTCTTTCGCATACGTCGAATTCCTCCGCCTGACCCTTCCCTACCGACAATTCCTTAAGCCAGACAAAAGGCGGCGGGAGAAAACAGGATACAGCTGTGGAATTATGGTGCCCATGTTGATTCCCAAAAATCTATACATGCTAGAAGTAGGAATGGGTATTTTCCAAAAATATTGTTTTAGAATATTTGGGCTCACAAAAATTTATTTTAATATTTATTTGTAAATGAAGTTTGTCACCTTTTTGTCAGCATTTCTGAACAAGGTTATGGTTATATTAAACAATGTGTGTAAACAAAAAAATATACAGAACAAAAGCATTTAAGCTGAAGCAGAGCGAACGGAAAAAACGCTAATAAAGCAGACTGACTCCTCAGTTTGATGATAAGGCCGGGTGCAGAGAAAACGTGTTCCGCCGACAGACGTTTTAGGGACACAGCTAGTGGTGTGCTAAGCAAAGTTTCTTACAGCGCTTTGTGTTTTCTGTTCTTAATCCGGTCTCCCTCGACGAAACAACGAAAGGAAGCATATGTCTGGAGATATTTTTGCTATCAAATCATTTATCTTCTTTTCGCCTCACTTGGGGGTACAGCTGCGATTACCTGCAGTCATGAATGAAGTGATGGACAGCTGTCTTTCCTCATTTGACCGGTGTTTGGATTTCATGGTGGTGATATTTGATAGCTCAGTTTCACCTGACAATGAATCAAATGATCAAAAGTAAACATTTTGATCAAAGTAATTCCAAACTTCGCTCCGCCTAGAGGCAAACGACGACATTCTGTGATCAAATACAATCTACTTGTTAACAGGCTCCACAGCGCCACCCAGTGCATTTAATTATAATTGTGAGTTTGAGTTTGCGTGCTTAGGATTTTACGACATTTGCGGCCAGCAAAGCAACATATGAAGCAAAATTCTAATCATATTTTTGTTTTTTGAATAGTAAATTACAGATCAAATATTTGACTATTCATGCACAACCCTAACTGGAACCCCCGAAGAACAAGTCTTAGGGGGGATTACAACCCAAGATCTCACATTTAATTGAGATTACAACCCAAGATCTCACATTTAATTGAGATTATTATTCAAGCATGAAAACAAACACGTTGTTGCTGCAACTTATGTGTACGTGTATGACTCAATATCCTCAGGAGATTTCACTCAGCGGTAACAGTTAACAGAGGTCTTCAGATGATCAGGTTCATTGGAAAATCTTAGAGGACTTGCGTGCACTACTAAAGCATGTGTGGAAGATGCAAGATTGTGCTTGTTTGAGTCTTTAACTACACATTTGTGTGAGGTTCCCTGCTTTCGAAGCTCAGGTAATGGTTCTTGTGTAAGCAACACATCCCATGCATATATCTGTCAAAAATTATGAGCCTCTCCTTAGTGCAGTTGAAAATATCAAACTCAATGCATACCTGCAACCCCCTATACTAGTGCCTACATGCAACTGGACAACTTTCACAAATAATGCACACCACAAAGTCCTTAAATAACCCCATTCATGCCCAATAAAATCCTGACACGACCCAACGAATTCCCCCACGCTAACATTACAACACATCAGCGGGGTAGCTTTAACACTTTCATCTCACCATCAAGGATCAAGACTCAATCTCCACAAATGAAGCCATCCCTTACAGCGCCAAACTACAGACTAACAATGCTCTACGGCCATTATGAGCAACAAACCCAACCCAGAGAGGCTTCGGCAGCCTGCAGCAGTGAATCATATTGGGATTACAGAGGAATACTCACTGTTTTGAGTAGAGTTATCCCAGTCCCAGGCTTCCAGGATGAGTGTGTAGGATCGCTGAGGGAGAAAGGGAGAGAATATCATTATGAGATGAAATATTAAAATGCTATTGAAGAAGAAACAACAAGAAACGAGTAGATTTTTACATTTTCTGATGTTACAAGTATCTGATGCCACTATGCTGATAAAAAAATATAGGAGATGAGCATACACAATGAAATATCCAATTACAACTGATACTACAAGTCAGGGATTCACCAACTTTTTTGTCAGCCAAACCCTTTTGACCTAAGATATTTAGTTGAAGATTTTAACTTAATATTTTGAATTTAACAACACATTCACATTTGATTGCATTTTATAATTATTTCAATTGGATATTTTTATAATTAATGACTTATTGGCTTTTCAGCAACTCACAAAGCCTCTGCAGGTCCCTCATGAGCCCCACTTGGGGAAACTCTGCCAAAGCTCTGCAATTGCCTGACAACCAATGGTATCGACATTTATTAAATTTCTATGATGGGTGTTATGGACGGATACAAATTTGTGTCTAAGTGTTTCCAATTGATGTAGTGCATTGTTATGTGGTTAATAGGGTATTTTAGGTGTTTGCTAACTGACCCAGGTCAAACGATATGGGTCAGGTACCTTATCCAAATATAAATGACCTGTTTTATACCCTCCAGGTGAAAATCAAAAAAGAAATAGCACAACTCTAAGCAAACAGAAAAATCAGAGTTAGTAGAAACAGTGCCAGATGATTTACATAGTTTTAATGCGCACTAGATTAAAAGCGTCTGCTAAATGTAAATGTAATACTGAGGGTTAGAGGTTTATTCAAATCCCTAACCACAAGTATGAGCAATAGAAACAGTGATGTTTGCCTTAGCAAGCAGAGCTAATAAAACAACATAGATACTAAAGCTCCATTACAGTCCTCTCTCATGACAGGAGGCAGCATTTATAAGAGTTGAGTTAGGTTACACATTGGAGGGAGGGAGAGAGAGATTTTCAGCCACACCTTGGAGGTTCAAACTAAAATTGGAATATTCTTGATGCTTCTCTGATCTCTGAGAGTCCATCTACTAGAATGTCAAGTATAGTCCCTTCCTGACCAGGCCATCATTTTCAGCTTTCATGAAATCAAAACAGGACACTGAAGAAACATTTATGCGTTTCCTTCAGCGACAAGTTTATTCACACCTTGTTCTCATTCCTGATTCAAGATGACACCACTTTTAGCACTTTTATATCTTCACTGATTTTCTTAAAAAGGTATCTTTGCGTACTCCAATTCTCTATGTTACAGTATTCAAAATACTGCAAACATAACACTGTGTCCTAACCAGATGTGACGCGACAAGATTCCAGCGACAAGCAATTTGCCTGTCCACACCAGATGTAACGCCACTACGAGATGCATCAAAATCAATCAAAATCCACAACCAATCAGAACACCATGTGGACGGGCTCTCACGGCAGGTGCACAGCACCAGCTATTAATCTTGACGGCACTCGCAAGAAAATGGATAAGTACATAATCAAGTTCCCAAATATTACACCATTTAAACATTATTAAAAACACATACAGGGTTACTAAAACAATCTTTGTCAAAGAATACACTTGTTTGTTCACAGTTTGAAAGTTCTTGTTTCCATTTGTTTAATTTCAAGATCCGAGGTGAATAATCCATTGTTGTTTTTACGGCTACAAAGCTGGGAGCACTAAATGAAATTCAAAGTCACATTACACGCTTTTAACATTAGCACATAAACAGTAACTGAGATTATCATTGCCAAACTTTGTGTTTGTTGTACCAGCCGCGACGTTGCAGAAAAATATAAACGTTTCTAAAATAGAATCACCGCGGCTTGTTAGGACAAAAACTTAGATTAACATGTAAAAAATACCTTTTATCGTTCGTCGCGCCGTCGTGTGTAGTTAGGACACGATGTAAATCTTAAGGTCATTCATAAAAACAAGAGATGAGGTGCTGGAGATCTGTTTTAAAAGATGAGCCAAAGGTTTAAAATGCCACTATGGTTCTATATTGTTAATAAACTGAATGATTGTGCACATGCACAAACAAAAACAACCTCAATGATGAGCAAAATACTATGCTGAAACTGTTTTTGGTCAACTATATAATTTATATTGACAGGGAATGTTGGAAAATTACACAAAATGATGGAAAGAAAAAAGGTCATGTGCCAACCGCTAAGCTACATCTCCAGTCATAAACTTTAAGCTGTGTGAATACATACTGAAAAGTGTTATTCTCTTAAAGTTAGAACAAATACTAAAACTTTATAGTTACAGCTTACGCTATAGTTGTCATCCTTTATATGAACACTATTAGAATCAACCCAGTGTATTGAAATATTTCCTAACTAGTAATTCCCAGAATGCACTAAAAAGAGCGAGCATTGGCTGTTCATTGTATTCACTTCATCGACTTTTAACAGCTACAACAAAGATACACGTTCACATGTTAAACAACAAAGATGTTGAAAAATACCAGCAAGGTTGAATTGATAGTCCAATTATGTGTATACATGCTGGACGAAGCCAAGCAAATAGGGGATTAAACGACTGCAGAATTTTTAAAGTCGACAATTATGTGATTAAAGTCGAGTCGACATCAATAGTCGCTGATGACGTCATTAATGAACAAATAAGCCTGAACCACGAGCTGAGACAGCTTATTTTTATCAGTTCTTTTGTCTTTGGGTCGTTCAATTTTATATTTTAGTTACTAAGAAATATTTGCAAGAACTTTTCAGTTTCTAAGCTATTTTATTGATAAATCACAGAACAGTTTGGACATAACATTTCTGCGCTACTGAATGTTTCTGTGCGTGCGTTCTGAACGTGTGCGAGCTACTGTGTGTTACAATGCAGCAGCACATTAGTTTAAACTTTAGAGCGGCCATTAACTTACATGTACAATAAGCTGTTTAAAACGTGCATTCACCTGATACATTTTAAGCATCCAGATGGTATAATAAAACATATCTTGGGGAGCGATCTCAGAGTACGCATTTATTTGTCATTTTAACTGTCGGAAACAAGAGCGTAAAAGTGGACTTCAAAGATTTCTTATCCTGTTGCGCCCTCTATAGGCCATGATCAGCAACTAGTCGACATCAAGCTTAAAGCGTCATGGCAGAGCATTTAAGTCGACTAATCGACTAGTCTGTGCAACCCCTTACAAGCTACATCACAATATCTAGGTCTGTTAGTCCAACTTCACAAAAACCATGTCATTTTAAAAAGACAGACTGCTGCTTTAGTCCGACTGAAATCAGACTTTAAAATTGCACGTAAACACACAGAGTGATGCAAACTGCTAGATTTAGACACGCATCTCGTTCGTCTCCAGAGGTGGAGTGAGAGGGGCGGAGCCAGATGGCGTGGATGTGTGTGTTGGAGAGGTTGGGGGCTGTGGCTGTGGGCCGGTCTGGTGGATGCAGTCAGGGATTAGCAGCAGCACCAGGTCTGTCTGGATGGGCTGAAGTGGGTGGGCCACATAACCATGCAGACGTACAACAGATGCGTCTTAAAAAGATGGATTATTTGACATGAACGTGGATCATCCCACGACATGCTGCAGGGCTTCTGACCCCTCCTCCCATCCCCCAACACAGGGGGCGGCCAGTGTGAGAGAGCGTATTAGTGGGGTCTCGTGGTAGCAAGCATCTGCGTGGACACGAAATGCGCATGTTTGTGTGCGTACTCTTATCTGTAAATGTGGATTTGCTCCAAAGCTCCATCAGTAAATGAATATGCTGGATTGATCTGGTTGGCCGCGCACACGCGGTCATGCTTACTACAGCATGATATGCGCGTACCCAAGGAGAAAGGTCAGAATGTCAGGGTGTGTGTGTGCGTGTGTGTGTGAGAGAGACACGGTAACACGGGGACGGCCCTGTTCCCACACACTTGGTCTCTGATTAGCTGGATTATGTGACAGCTGCCCAAAGGGCTAGATGCGGATAAAGACTAGTGGGGGAGGTGACCAGTGAACAAAGACCTCCATCTAAAACCCATCACTGCAAGACACCATCAACCTGAGTCTCGTGACATTCCTCTGGCCACACACACACACACCCACTGACCCCTAGAAGTGGTCCAACACACAACGGCGGCACAAGCGCACCCAAACAAGCTCCCTTGGAGATGCATGTTGTCGTTTCACTACAAGTAATTCTTCCCTCCTTATCGTGGACTACTTTCACTGATAGTGAGGATATTTATAGCAGGCTGTGAACAAGCGAATGCAGAACGCCTGGCATGGACGTACTTGGGCCGTTACGCATCACAAGCAAACCTTTGGCCGATCGCATACTTGCAGTCTTGTTGGGACGTTAAGCCTGTAAACACCCTGAGTGTTTGTGTGTGTGTAAAGTAGGTGGGTGGCTAATGGGGTGGTGGTGGAGGGAGCCACAGGTGCAGGTTCCCACAGTCGGTGGATGGGGCAGTTTAAAGAGGGGCAGGGCTGAAATTAGAGGGGGCTGAAGTGAGAGAGGCTAAGAATGACCCTCGAGACCTTTCATCAGGCTTCTCATCAGCTTCAAAAGACTCCCACGCCACAGTTTCAATTGGTAGCAGCACACACACACACACACACACACACAATCGGCTGCAGCGCTTCTCACACACACACAAGGTCCTACTGAGTGCAAGCCATATGATTTTTACATTGAAAAATGTTAAGTTTAATCATCTGATGATCACATGACAAGATGATATCGGGATCTAGCTTAGAGGGTAAAGTGTTTTCCACCGGCAGTCACAAACAAGTGTGAGGCAGTCTGAGAGCTTTCACACGCCTTATCTAAAGTACCAAAGCCATCAGTGCTGCTGAATATCCTGCAAAGAGAGTGAACGAAAGAAGAAAGAATTAGACAACTTAGTCTAGACTGTGGAGGAGATACTGAAAGAGTCCAAAAGAGATCAACACAGAAACCTTGAAAAATATGGGTCTCCGTTCCTTTGTGACCTCAGTGAGATAACGAGTTCTTCATTTCCTCATCTGCTTTTGGAAGAGGAACTGCCAAGAGAGGCAAACTTCCCTTGTCTGACCTGGCAGGAAGATACAATCCCCACCCTCTCTGCCGAGTGCCGACTGACACGTTACTAGGTTCACAGCAGTTTAAAATCCAAATATTTAACTTATGGATATCGGTTTTATTAAAACATTTTTTTTTAAATGTTTAATTTTTATTTATTTATTAGATTGCGATTAGCTGTAATTAGCATTAGCAAAACTGCAACTTTTGCTACATCTATTCACATTCAGCAGAACATCTTTAGCCACTGCTTCATGTCCCATGTTTTTTTTGTTTTTGTTTTTTTGTCTGTTTTGTTTTTGTAATAGTCCAACTTTTAAAGCACATATAGAGATTCATACATCTTGTTCATTTGGGCTCCATCGAACGGTTTACTTGTCGTATTTGCGTTCAAAAACAGTTCGATGGAGCCCATTGATGATGTAATATATATTATGTAAATGCCTCCGAGAAACGCAGAGATCAAGGTCAGATTAATTCGAAACTAATAACACAGGGTTATTTAACTGAACAAGTTGCCCACAATTAGTCATTTTTTAAAACATCAAGTTAAACAATATATTTAATACACTGTATTCAGCTACACGTTCGCAAACAAACAAAACCCTCCACCTAAAGTCTAAGCGGCAGTCGCAGCAGTTCCAGACTTTGATTGATTGTCCTCAGGGGACCCGCAGGTCATATATTCATTCCGCGGCAAACGACTGCAGCATATAATCTCCATTAATCTGGGATGTCAATCCCATCTTTTTAGCTGAACTGTTGACTGACACAGAGATATGGGCCAAACTGAGGGTGCAGAGGCAGTGGATATTAATACTGACCACAACCTTCAATTACCACAAAATGTAAGACACAACCAAGCCAATTAAAGGCCACAAAAGGCTTCTTTTTTTTTTTTTGGTATCATCAGGCTAACAAGAGGCGACTGTTTCCTGTCTGTTAGTTTTAGAGCAGAACGTGTCCTCAGGATTTTTTTGACGCAATAAGGAAATTCTCATTCCAGTTTGGAAAATGACTGATTGAATTAACTAAACATAAATTCTAAATATTTAATCCGAAACGCATTTCATTTTCTAATCACAATATGGGCCATATGGCAATGATAGATCAATAATAAAAAATGAATTCACTGGTAACAGCTGATATTGTATATTAAATTTTGCATGTTCATTGCCCCATTTTTACATTAAAATTGTCTTTGTCATCATCTAACGCTCACTAAAAAGTTAATATAAACACTGTTAAATGTTGTGATGCCTAGATTAACTTGTAGCATTTAAAATTATTTATTTTATTTATTTGTAATTTATTTAGGGAACACTTTTTCTACGAAACTTCAGGTCCTTTTAATCAATTTCCTAGAATTGTAGGAAAGTATACAATTGAAGAAGCAGGCCACCTAAATAAGCATAAACTCTGAAACCAGTGTTAATCAGTGCAGACCCCAATGAGTATTGTATTGTGAGGTAGCTGGTGTTGGAAGCATGATGTTGGACATAAAACCTAAATTCAGCACATTAGAGCCCAAGAAAGCCCATCCTCTTTGGGAAGTACAGTGCAATTCCACAGTATAGATCAATTTATTAAGGCAGTGTCGATTCGAGTTCATCCCCAGGGTCCTGCAGCATAGATTTGATCACAAACGAGGGTACTTTGTTCTCACCAGCCCTCTAGAGCAGGCGATGAGCGATGCGATGGCTGTTACCCACCCCAGCATGACAAGGTCATGTTTGTGTCAACCAAGTCTAGACTTGGTCTGGGAGTGTAAGGGGGTGTAAGGGAGGTCCAGTCACCTCACAGGGTCCACATCACGCCCTCAACGGTGGGAAGTGGAAGTTGAAAAGCCAGCTCTGTAATCAATCACCCACGAGAGAAAGGTGTCCCCTACTCCATCACCAATACACAGGGGTCTCGGCCACACTGCCGATAGGGGGTGACCAGGTCGTTTCATTTGTGCTCTTTTTCCTCGCCCTCTCCTTGTCTGTCAACCTTTTATCGATCACACATCCATCTTAAAATTCCAAACCCATTTATTTGTTGCAAGTATCCAGCTTTTTCACAAGACCAGCCACAACAACTCTCTGAGGAAAACAACGTTGAGCTTGCAGTCTAATTAAACTAAAGGAAACAGCTCCTTGGATCTGGGTAATGACAGGAGAGCAGGGTGGGGAGGGGACGGGATCAAAGAAACTGGCTAGCAGAAATTGCTGGGGAAGAACCTGGAGGAACCTGTAGCTCAAGAGGGATTCTGGGTGGCTTTGATGGTCTCTCATTCCGAGAACAATGTGGAAAATATTTCCCATCCACCCTCGTCGGACAAAAAGCTGAAAAGGGATTTCTAGGTGGCTTTGTTAGTCCCTCTTCCAGAGACCAATGTGAAAGGTCTTTCCACCCATCCTCACCAACATCCTAACCTTGTATAAGCAATCCCTGGCAATTCCAACCCAGAAATCCCTCTTCCACTGCAGCAGTGACCTCTCCACACAACAACGTCCATATGACACGACTTGTTTCGACTCAGTCAATTGTCATTTTCCGCCAGGCGTCCAGAGCACAAAAGCAGACAACAGCTTTGTTTAAGTGGTATTATGGCCCTGGGAGGACAGGAAGATGCAGCCCGACGTGCACTGTGGGCCCTGGAGCCAGTAAATGATATTCTGCGTTCGGTAACCTCCCCTCTTTCAGCAAACTCCCACACGGGGGTTGAGTTCCTACAGACACAATAATAAAACACCATCATCTACTACAATACGTCTAGTTAACCTTGCATACCCATGAGACACTGTCATCAATAAAGAGTGTTGGACAGTGAGTCTGAAAGGCAGGAGCATTAAGAGAGATGCAGATTTATGCTTGCATGGACTTGGCCAACGCAGTGGACTTGGCCAACGCAGGGCACGCTCTGGGTGAGTGTGTACACACACGACCCATTTAGCATTCCGCTGCTATGCCAACAAGATCATTAGCAATGACAATACAACAAACCCCTCCCCTCTGGGTGCTAATTAAGCAGAAAGGGACGGCAGAGGCCACGAACACACACACACACACACACAAACAGAGTTACAGTACTTACAGTAACACAAGCAAAGGTTTGCATAGGTTATCACACTCAACCTGATAACAAGGTTTCCTACCAGATGTAGCTACTACATATATGAGCCAGAACTAAAACATTAAACTACAAATTATTATATTATGAAAATTGTATATAAAATATTTATATAATATATAAGATCATATGCAAAAGTATTTCAAAAACATGTTACCTGTAAAGTACTAATTAAAAGAAGTGGTTGACATTACAGCTTAAATAAAAAAATGTTAAGGGGGTTCACAGATTGTTTTGCACATCCTAGAAAAATATAGATTTATAATAAGAAATTAAGAAATAATAAAGATATAGAAAGCAAAATATTATAAATTAATCTATATTAGGGATGTGACGTGTTGTGGCTGAACAGTGAACACCGGTAACACAGTCAACACAGACTATCGCAGCAAACCTAATCTATATACTGTACAATATAAACAAATATTATAAGTTAATATACTTCATATTAATGAATTAATACAATTTAAGCTCTACTTTCTAAATTCTTCAGGGAAGTTATTTTTCATAGTCTCACTGGCTGAGCTAAATTCACTTAACCACAAAGATACGTATATAACTAACAGTTCCGATCAAGTTTTTTTTGTGCCCGCAAAGACATTGTATACATCTGCTACAATAGTAGAGATAATAAACAGATTATGAACAATTATCAATGGTCAAGCTTGAACAAGCGTGTGTGACCCCGCTAGAACAGACCTCACTGGTTCTCACGCATGACGCGTTTCGAGCACATTCTTCTTTTCCTTTTAAAGGTTCCTTTTTAAACACACTTGAAGGTGCATTTTCCGCCATCTACTGCACGACACCTGTGTGACAGCTGACGTAAAATAAAGGATCGGGCTTAGGATCACAGATACAGAACAGTTTTAAAAAATGCGGGCTGATACCGATCCATGAGGTCAACTCAGGACATCCCTATTTTTCTAATGTTATCTAAGAGCAAGCCAATCATTTAGCCTAACCAGATAATATTTGACTCAAAACTTTGGATAAAAAGATTTAAGCAAGCAATTTCAATATACTCTTATAATGTACTTGACTGTAAAAAGAGTGTAAAAATATATATTTTAAGAAGTGTAGTACAGTACAGTACACTACAGCATAGTATAGTTATACAAAAAAGGCAAGTTACATCAGTCACCAATATGCACAGCAGTGACCATTCAGATCTTCTCAATTTCAGATTTGGTTTAACTGCAGCATTTGTAGAAACTGAGACTAGCATGGCTGCTTGGCAGCAGCAGAAACAGGCTGTGAGGTTGGAAGCTGCCATATCCCAGTGGGCACAGCTCACAGATTTCCCAAAGACGCCGGCCTGGATCAATTCTCACAGCTCTCAGTCCTTCCAAAACGTGTATTACACAGTGGCCCAGCCATACTAATCTAAAGCAAGCTTCCAAAAAATTCATCTAAACATCAACCACATCTGTGAAACTATTGCACCTGATAGCTGCTCTTACACTAGTGTTATGAGCCCAATATGGAATAACACTACACCATATAAAACTGCACATGGGCATCCACCCATTTGGCAAGCAGTCCCTCAGTTACTACAGTGAGGCGGCCATTTGACACCCTAGACTGCTAGCTCTTCATCAAACCATCTGACAAGCCAGTTGTCTCTCTGTCTGTCTTGTCCAGTTACTGTACCGCCTATTACTCCATGGCAAGGCCATTGCTAAGTAGCTTCAGGTCTCAGTGAAAAGACCTAGTTGCTATATAGCAAGCTAGTATAGCACCGGTCTCTCCAGCGAGGTTACGGACACATGAGCTCCCACTCCATTACAATCATTATCATTTTGAATAAGGTCAGGGGTCAAGCGGGAATTAAACTTTCTGTGTGGTAATGCACTTTAATCACTGCAGCACACCTGCTCGCAATTCATTAGCCCACTGGCTCTCTCAGGAAGGTGCACATGCATTAGTCAGACACAATCGCACATTCACCACATACACGTACACCAACATGGCTAAAACCATCAGGCTCTTCCTGAACAAATCCATACAGGCAGAAATAATAAACACACACTTCATGTAGTTGCAAGTCAATCACACTGTGAATTGTGAAACTGTGCTGAAGCAAAGGAGGAACCCAGTACAAGGGAGGTAGAGCATCATGGGTAGTTGAAAACAATTAGTTGAGCACCAGGAGCTAACAATAGAAACACACACACAAGCTAGCTTCCAGTGTTATTGGAAAGGGACATCAGGGTTAAGCTCGCTAACTCCCACCTCTTCCAGCTGAAAGGACCCCATGTTTTCTATGACCCTTCTCAGGGGAGACAGAAAGTCCATTATAATTGCACGGCCTAATACAATCATGTCCACCACTGGTGGCTTGGTACATTCAACCTAATGGAAGCTCTTCTGTTGGGAACCTGTTTATCTTGCACTTCTTCATGAGGGCGACGCTCAAGATCTCAACATAGACTAAAAGCAGCACCCACATGCTTTCTTGGGTACTCAGCTGAAGTACTGCAGAAAAGAAGAGTGCTTTTTCTTCAGCTCTCCCTCCCGATGCCAGGGCTAAAGGCTTGTTCACACCAACGATATGATAACCATGTCATCTCCCACCTTAAATGCTCAAGCTTTTTAAAGTTGTGTGGATTCTAATTTGCTGTCACTGTTTTATTAATGCATCAGCTGGAACAAAATCGTTCTGAATGCAATTCCAATTATGTCATTTCTCACCATTATTGAAACTTTTTTGTCATAGGTATCAGTATAGATATCAACCTCAGTGTGAATGGGCCTTAACCCTCGTCAGAACCCAACCACTGTAGTCATGTTAACATGAAGTGTATTTCCAGTTCAACAATTTAATTCATTAATGGATTTAGCAACATTTTGGCAGAGGCACTTCTGCAATCTCTATTCCAAGTAGACTGTTTTTATGGTTTATAAGAAGTCCATCGTGTAGGAGTGATGGAGTAGGAAGTGCCTGTATGCCTCACAAAGATGTTCTCTCTTTATATGCTTTATCACAAATTAAACGCCTGGTCAAAACTAGGCAGAAAAACTGTCTGTGTCCACAGACTGCAAAATATCTTAAGACAAACTCTTCCAAACAACGTTGTACCATAAAGTCACCTCAGGCACATCGCCTCTTAATTGGTCCGGTCACTCTGCTGCTAAAAATACCTCTACCATGACTGCTACATTCAATGGAGGGAAAATGCAGCCTTTCCCTTCATTTAATGGGAAGACATTGGTACAAAAAGCCCTGCTCTGCCCCAGGTCACAAGAAAGAAAATGTTTATTGTTGTGGCAGAACAAAAAGCTATTTCAGGGTCAGGAAGAGAGAGGGGAAGAGAGAGAGAGAAAGAGCATCTCACATCCAGCTAGAGATTCCTCATGATCTAAAACTTCCTGGTGAATCACCACAGCGGGTCTCCATGGAGAGAGAGGAATCAATACTGGCTCTTCCTGTAACATCACAACCACTGCAGATGACTGCGAATACTGCAGCCCGTTAAAACAATAGCTACTCGGCCTTGACCCATTTATTCAAGCTAGGGATGTGTCACAGCGGTCAACCAGTCATCCAATAACTGACTAGTCTTCTAGTGAGGGTTTATATGTTTTAGGTAACTGTTGTAGCATTTAGAAATTAGATTAATGTTTTGTTTATTGTCCATGATAGCCATCATATTAACCAATGTTATTGTATAGAACCTTATTGTAAAGTGTTGTCATAGTTTTGATCTTTGTGATGCATTAATTAGCATGCTAATTAACAAAATTCTCATAAAAGTTGGGTGTTTAAATTCAACCCTTTAATGCGGCGTTCACATATCGCGCCTAAAAACGCATAGAAAACGCTAGGCGCGCCGCGTTCTCCTTTTTCCAAAGCGCTCGGGTGGTTGCGCTTCGGAGGCGTCTGTCATTGCTAAGCTTGGTTCTTGTCACGTGACCTGCGGTGCGCTTGCGGCATTCTGAAAAGTTGAGATGTTTTTATCTCGATGCGGCGTGGACGCGCTTGGAAAAAACGAGCGCGTCGCACCGCTACCGCGTCGCTTCCATTATGAGCGCGCATACCGCGCGCCTACATTTGAAATAACGAACTTGCGTGCGCAAAAGACGCGATATGTGAACAGGCCCTGAGGGGGACCACTAAAACATCCATTCACAATCAGACAAATATCTTTGGCTACTGTATAGCTTTTTGTACTGTTTTTTTTTTTTGTGTGTGTGTGTCCCACCACAAGCATTATGTTTAAGAAGCTATCAAGTTTAAAACACAATAGTAACTTCAGTCACACTCTTTCTAGCTGTTTTTGAACTTATTTCATGTAAATGCTCCCTAAAAAATACATCCAACTGCATACATCTAATTTATACCGGTCATTCCCTTCTTTATTTATTACTAATTTGGCACCGTTTTTACAATGCAGCATCTGAAAACGCGACACCCACAACTTTACTGGCTTCTGGTCAACCCCCATAAAAGACAACAACAACAACAAAAGATGGACATTGCTTACTTGGACATTTTGAGGCCTTGGGGGAGCAGCGATCTATAATCAGTCCCAATCAACAGCCACCTGCTCTAATGTTGAACTGGACAATTACTGCTTTTGTTGACCGGACAAGCAGCCAGCTGTGACTGGCTAATTACACAGTCAATAGTGTAATCAGTTGTGAGGCTCTAGCACTTCTTTCCCAGGTGAGATGAGAACGAGTGGTTCCACTGAAAGATCAGTTAAGGGGGAAGGGAACTCGGAGGGCAATAGATAATTGTTTACTAAAGGCCCATGTAACAGTCTCCTAGCAACTGCCCAGCAAGCTCCCAATCAGGTATGGCTGACGCTGCCGTTTAGCCTTGAAGCGTAGTGGTCCTCCACTCTGACGGACGGATACAGCTGCCGTCTCTATCGTAGGTACCGTCTCTCACACTCTTGCGCTGTGGAGTTACACAGCCACTAAACAACAAATCTATGTTACACAACTGCAAGGGACTAGAACTGACAGGTGAGGATCTTACTAACCTACTAGATTAATCCCAATCTACATTAGAACAATCTTGATAAGGATTTCATTAATCTTGATAAGGATATGCAAGTGTTTCCTGCATCACCGCCACTGAATCTCCAACCACACAGCAAAAGAAAGCATTTTACCCTAGTTTGAAGTCAGAATTAAATGCAATATGGTGAAAAAGCCAAGTACAACAACATAATGGCATCTAGTGCAGTCTGATTCAAACAACAAATTATTATTTTGAATGGGACCTTCTGATGAATCATTCAACAAGACTTTTCATTCTTTTTCACAAGAGTTTAAACTTAAGTGTGATTTTATAATAATTTTAGATATTGTTGTAAAAAAAAAGATTTACACAAGAAATGCAATTTCTTCAAAAATCAGAAACTTTTTATCAAATCAAATCGGGAAATCTGTATTGATACAGTATCTCAGACATCAGCAAACAAACAAGAAAAAAGAAAAGAAAAAAAACACTAATAGAAAAACCCCCTAATAATTACACCGAAAGGTGGCGGACTCCATCTCCAAGACTCTGGATGAGGTGCTAGATACCTTGATACAATGCACCCTAGATAATGTTACACTGAGCACATCAAACAGATGTCCAGATGCAGAGGCATTCAGGAACACATTCCTCTAGAAATTTCATTAGCTTCCATGGGACACTAAGAAACTGCAAACACATGGCATTGGAAATTCAAACTCAATCACAGGCTTTCAGACGCGAGTCTAGAGCCAAAGATCATGTGATCAGAGTTATATAGGGACATATCTAGGTGAAATTTCAAGCCGGGTCAGAAGAGAAGCAGGTGTAGCATCAAAGCCGGCCCCAAAAGGGTCAGTTTGATAGCATGTTACACATTAACTTAAACGGTTGAGTGTTTGAGTGTTTGAGTGTTTGAGTGTTTGAGTATTGGTGGGGGGTGGGGGGGGGGGGGAACTGTAGCTTTCATGCCTACAGAGGAGCAGATTTGCCATCAAGCACAGGTGAGTGTGTCCCTAACTGGGCTGCCGTCCAAAAATTGACAGACAATACTATGCAACATCTCTTTTTTTGTTGTTTGCGGGTGTGACACTGAACTGCATAAAACGCTGCAGCGATTTGCCACCTGATATCAGCATCAGTAATGTACCTGCGTGTCTGGAAAGACACTTGATAAGTTTTTCACATATTAACACAAGGGAGACAACCAGTACACAGCTACCCTTACAACTAATTTCCATGGAAACTATACTTTTCCACTAAAAATCCCACAGTTAGTGTTGCTTAACTACTATAAAAGTATGATATTAGCCAACACCGACAAAAAAAAAAAAAAAAAAAATCTTTTTTTTTTTTTATATAAATCTAGAAGCTTCTAACACTGTTTAAAGGAGATTCCATATTCATGCGTTAGCGTTGGGGCAGAGCAAGGGGCGTCTGTAACATTATCCGTTTAACCTATTAAAATAATGGCGTTTGTTTTTACATAATTATGTAATTTCGCGACTGAATTTGTGATTATTTATTATTAATAAACGTTTCAACTAAGTTAACATTAACTGAAAATACCAAGTTTGAGACAAAACCAATGCGTCGGACGTTGAATGGTGTTACAACACTCACTGTTAACCCCAAAAAATAAGTAACTATGGTATTTTAACGGAAACGTTTGTTACCGTGGTACATTTTTGTAGTGGTAGTTAACAAAGAGCGATTTAACAAAATCACGCAAACCAGTAACGACACTGTCGCTGCTGGTTTGTGCGTCACAATTGAATAACAAGTAGCCTACCTACACTGGAAGCTTTGGGAAATATTAGGCTACCATCAGTCGCAATGAAAAGCCAACTGAAACCAACGCACAAGCTGTGTCAGTTCTATAGTGAGCTGCCTACCAAGATCGTGATGCACGCGCCTATGATAACCAGAATTTATGTCTAGGCAGCTCACAACGTTTTGAGACACAGCCAGATGTTCTCTCATGTTGTTTCAAAACTTATTGACTTTCTTCCGTTAGGCAGAATGACATAGGCTACTCAGTTACCATTAACTGACATTGAATATTTTTTTCCATTCAATGTAAGCGAATGGTGAAAGTCATGCAAGGCTTAAAACAATACGATGAGGGTGAGCACATAACAGAACGGTCTTTTAAGAGTGAGCAATCTATTTAGCCAAAGTAGTGTGAATGTGTGTTTCACTTTAAAGAAGCCAGTTTCAAGCAGGCACAGCAAAGTGAATGTAGCCTAGGCTACTACAGATGAGCGTTCTTAATCATTGTAACAAATAACCTTTTTTTTCTAAACAATAAAAATCGTTAGGACACAGCAAACATGATTTAAAAAAAGAGAGAGAGAGAGACCCTGTCATCACCGTAACAAGGTGCACTCAACTTCCGAGCAGTGACAGCTCACCGCGACGCATTATTATTAATATAGCTCATGAAAAGACGCGCACTTACCGGCCAAGCAAAGTGAAAAGGGATGATGATCTTTCCCACCTCACTCGTTTTGCTGGGGTTGTTCTTTGCAGTCTTTAAAGAAAATATATTTCCACCGAGAATGTCAGTAGATCCAGAGCCAAAGGTGCAGGGGCCAGTGGTGCTGACTTCAGACTGGTACTCCTTCAGACACACTTTAAAGTAAGTATCGCACTCGTCCCGGACGCACCGCTGGTCTTGGGAGTTCCGCGTGCCGTCGCAACATTCCCCGTCCCACAACTCACCGTTTACATTTTCTACAGCAATCAGCTGCAGCTCAAAATAGCCCGAGGAATGGGACACCTAAAAATAACATTTGAATCAAAATAAATAAATAAACATAGGAGCCATAACGCTTTGTTGTTTATTAGCAAAATGCAGACCGTGCTTGCAAAACTGAGGGAATATTATTTGAGGGAATGTGTAGCGTTTGCTTGTGCATTCAAGTCTCCAGAGAATAAGTCTACAATTTTGCTAACCTGTTAATGCGTATCAGAGAGCAATCTATATTTTTTAAATACCCTAACAGATCCACCCTTTCTTTCATCGTTAATGACGGGGAATCGTGGTGCAAGTTAACATTTCTTACATCATGACATTTCCAATTGCATGAGCACATGTGGCTGCGTAATTCAAATATCGATTAGATTGGGCAGAATTCATTGAAATCATCAGCCCACACCCATCAACTTTTGCCTGCTGATCACTGCTATAGCAATTAAATCGATCTGCAAGACTAGAAACAATCAGCGCTCTCACCTTCGTCCATATCGTTAACAGCAGGCACGCGATTGGGAGCCAATTCCTAATCCTGATACAATTCCACATGCCGCTGATTTATGCGTTATGAATACAAGATGGAAAACGGCCGTTGACCGGCGACAGGATCCTCCGTTCCTGACATGCAAAAATACACAAGCGTGGTGTGTTTGCGCGGTGATGGTCTAGGCTGATCTTTCTCCCTCGGTCTGATCACTTCACACAGCAAATGATATGTTTCACAGCTACCACACGCCTGAGGAGATCTCGCGTGATTGACAGCTGGTTGAACCAATCACAAAGCCTCCTGCTGATTCGCTTGGCCAACCGCCACTCGAGGGCGGAGCATTGCCAAAACTTACGCTGTCGATTCCCCTGTTTCACAACGAGCAATAAAACGCACATTCTTTTTTCCATCAATAATTTGGACATTTTTGTTATTCTTAAAATGCAGAATTTGTAATGAATTACTTGAATGCTTCCTAAATAAATTTAGTGACAACCACACCTCAAATGTAACAGAGTGTGAACACATGATACAAATGTATCCGTCTGCATTTATTTAACCATGGCTATTCGATTTAACTACTGTGCTATATTTGTACAATTAAATTGACGTAGTATCAAGTTAACGTTTGATTATTCGTACTCCTTATCTTGTTTTATTTTATATTTGCAAGATCATAGTCATTAACATTACTTGCACTTTATTTTATTATCGCTTTATTATTGTGTGTATTGATGTGCTTTGGCAATGTTATAAACCAAATAGTCAAGCCAATAAAGTGCTTTAAAACTGAACTTAAATTCACAATTCAATTTAGTATGCGAAAACCACCACGTAGAGTAGGGTAGTCGGATCCTCAGTAAAGCTGTATCTCCTCGCTGCAGTTTGATGCGTGCTCAGCCTGCTAGTGTGAGTTGACACGGATGAGAGCGCCCTCTACTGTTCATGTGTGCTTTAACCTGAAAAGAGAGACTCCAAAAAGAGAGAAGATACACGTTTTAATCTGAACATTATAAAATCTATATATTGAACTAGTTGATAGAAGAAACTGGGTAATCTAAAAGTCTAATTACCTTACAGGCAGAAGTTATCAGTCCTCCTTGCTGGAAAGAAAGATTAAAAACCTTTTTTAACCAGCCTAAGCTGGTTTTAGAGGAGTTATAGACATTTTTCAGCTGGTCTAACCGGGAGACCAGCTAAACCAGCAGAATACCAGCTTGGCCAGGCTGGTAGACCAGCCAGACCAGCTGGTACTGGATATTTTATGTGTCTCCCCTATATATCACCCCTGATTTATATAATCAGCTCATTAATAAAGGTTCCAAGAACGGAATTGTGTGTCAGATAAAGGAGATGTACAAATCAGCAGTGCTGAGGTCCTCTATCATTTAAATTATGCTATATCAGATCCTGATTTGTGTGTCTGCAGCCTATTACTTGGATGCTTTTGTGAGTTTGTGGAGTAACAAAGACAGACAGTGTGGCCGAAAGGCTCAGGTTTCTATACATTGCCATGACACAAGGTGCGCTGTAAATATATGTTTACTTAAGCAACAACCTCACTTGATATTTCACACGCTGTCAGGAGGAGGAAGAAGGTATGGCTGGGTAATAACTGTTTTGTGGTGGAGATGGTGGGGGAAGGGGGAGTGTCAGACTGACGGACAGAGATGCTGGCGGTATGGTGGTGCTGGTAGGCGTGTTTTGGTGGCTCCCCTCATCCATATTTCATGACTTTGCCTTTGAGGCCTTGCACACAAACCTATAGTCAATGCATTGATTCCCTTTTATCTCAAATCATGGCCTTGACCCACTTTAATAGCGTTCACGATTGTTAGTTGCTCATTTCCTCCCAAAAAGCAGCTGTGACTGGTATATCGGAAAATAATGAATCCCTTGTTGCGATTCTGACAAGACAAAACCATATGTTAAAGTGGCAGCATGATTCAGCCATGCAGGGGGAAAAAAAACAGGGCATCAGATAGCAATGTTTGCTGACAGGTTATAAATCAATTGTGGGATCTTTTGCTTTTTGAATTGCTGTGCTCAATTCTCATATTTGATGCATGACCTTATTACTGAAGCTTGTTTCCATAGTGATAGGCTTACAATTTAACTGTAAAGCAAGCACAGGAAATTAAATGTGATATAAGGAGATTTCCCAAAGGTGAGAAATTATTGATAGGAAAATCACAGATTTATGGCTGCTAGACGCTGCACAACTTACTGTTTTTTTTTTCTTTTCTTTTTTTCGGAATTGATCTTCATAAAATATGATGGATGCCTCCTCTGGCTACTAGTTTATTTCTGCCTTAGTTTGAGGTTAAACATCTTATGTCTACACATAGTCATAAGATAATGCAAAAACAAGCACTGTCACATCAAAATAGCATGATTATCAGATTATATTTTCATTAGGTCTGAAGAAGAAAAGAAAAACATGTTTCTAATTTTTGTAATCCATACAACCGTTTTCCCATATAAAAGTAAAGTAACGCCGCTCAGCAATTGAATTATAATTGCTCGTTGAAAGGTTCTTCAATAGCTATGAGATCCAGTGAGTAATATATTTGCACTTTTGAATTTGATTGTATTTGTAAAGCAATATTATAGACACCCAAATACGTTGATACTTTAATTCAAATAAAAAGGATAAAGTTTATACCACCAATGTTTGCTTTACATTTAAGCAAAAAAAAAAAAGAAAAAAAAAAAAGAAGAAAATACAGGTTATGTACAGGTTATGGTACAGGTTTCCATTTTTGTGGGGGGGAAAAGATAAGTACAGGTTATGCTTCTATTTTTTGTTTTACCTTTGTTCATACCTGGCCGATTACCTTAGGCAACTCATTTTCACCCCAACATAATCCACACAAAGCATGACTCATATATAATTTCATTCAAATCTTCCTAGCCATGACATTATCTATGTCATCAATGGAGTTGTGACACCCAGCATGAGGCTGGTCCTTGAGTTTTCAGTTGAGTTTATTTTAGCCCATGTCTACAATAACAGACACTTTTGTCTAAATAATGTCCTAATTGAGCACAGATGGCCTTCAATAGGGTGTTACAGCAGAAAGGTAGAAAAAGGGGTAGGGGGGTGGGGGACAAGTCATATTTGGCTATTAACACATCTGAAAAAAAACAACTTATCCTTCCATAACTTAAAGAAGCAAACAGAAGAATGAGGAAATGGCATTGGTTGTTCTCAGTGGAATCTCACTCTTCACGTTCCAGAAACGATTCTCTTAGTAAGCCGTTGGCCACCAAAGCCTCATTCATGAAGACATGTGACACCTTACATAATGAGAATGGCAAAATCTTTAAATGTTTTAAAGTGTTTTTCTCATTTGTTATTGGTAAATAACATTCATCTTAGCATCTTTCTGAATTACAATGTTGGCTGAGAAACCAGCTTGTGTGTTAAAAAGTAAATTGTAAAATAATATCTATTTTCAGGGGTCACATCCCTGTCAAGCACTCTGTGACCTCTTGCATGGTAAAAGTGGTGTGCATATTTGCGGTTGTGCAGAACATGAGGGCATCCGACACCTGACAGAGCTGCAACTCCCAACACCCTGATCACTGATCCCTGCTTAGTCTTCTTATCTCTGAGGAAACGTCGCTTCCTTCTGCCCTGTAACCTCAACAAGAGCGAGGGATACGTCTTAGGATGGAGCTCATCTTTTCTGCCGGTGTTTGCTTGTGTACCATGTATATGAAGACCTACTTCTTGGTGACTCCTGAAACAACAAAACAGTAGACTACAGTAAGTGAAATATTGACTGTAAAAAAAAAATAAAAAATAAATGAATTATAGGCGGTGGGAATTTGATAGAATGCTCAGTGCTCAAATTAAAATTAAGTTATAAACAAAAAGACTGCTTTAGAAATGTCTCATGATGATTGAACAAATAGGCTATCCAGAAAAACGGGTTGTCTTCAATGTTCAGAGAATGAGCGTGATAAGTTGCAGTAAGCTTCTTGTGTCTGCCCTTGAGAATGACCTGACACACCCCCGACTGATTCCCTCTTTTCGAGCAGGTGCAGGTTGCTCTACTCAATAATCTTTACAATTAGACCTTATACAATGGGCCCAATCAACCTTGACACTCTGTGCCGGGGAAAGAGAGCTCCTGGATTCACTGCAGAATTCAAAGATCTAACTGGATAGATAGATAGATAGATAGATAGATAGATAGATAGATAGATAGATAGATAGATAGATAGATAGATAGATAGATAGATAGATAGATAGATAGATAGATAGATAGATAGATAGATAGATAGATAGATAGATAGATAGATAGATAGATAGATAGATAGATAGATAGATAGATAGATAGATGATAGAAAATATACTATGCATAACCAAATATATAATCTGCATTACTCTATCTATCTATCTATCTATCTATCTATCTATCTATCTATCTATCTATCTATCTATCTATCTATCTATCTATCTATCTATCTATCTATCTATCTATCTATCTATCTATCTATCTATCTATCTACCCATCCATCCATCCATCCATCCATCCATCCATCCATCCATCCATCCATCCATCCATCCATCCATCCATCCATCTATGAAAACATGAGGATCAGCAGCAATTGTTGATAAATTATGTTAACAATATATAATTAGACCCCACTTGAGAATGTTGATGAGTTGCGCGTAATCAAGAGACTCTTCACCCTCGTTTCATGTGGGTCTCTGAAGAGGGCCGAGTGCAGGGACATGCCTATGCTATTTGTGTCATTAAAGACATAATACATCTGCGCAGAGGGTTGAGCGAGGATTCTTTTGTTGTCGAATTAATTCAAGGGGGACACGTATCTGTTTATTATCAACATCCTCCATTTGAATATCCCATTCTCAAGCCATATTTACCACTTGCATTCATTTTCCTTTTCTATATCATATAATTTTTATCTATATTTCAGCTGTGCTACAACAGCATTCCAAACAATACATTTCTGAGGTTGTTATGCTACTATTATCACATCTGGTACTTATGTCATGTCTCATCGTAATCATTTCAGGGTCATTTCAGTCTTGTACTAAAACGTAATATCAACCTCCACTTGAGAAGGGTATTTTTTTCCATATGTGAAATGGTTATATTTGGGCTAGAAAAGACCAGGATGTCCGTCCTGTTCATGACATCGGCCTAGAGTGGCTCCTGAATCTCATGAGAGCTGAGCATATTAACCTCTACATGCTTTGGCTGCCCTAAAACAGCAGCGACGTGCACTCATCCAGGATATCCTACAACAGAGTCGGAATGGTGACTCCCCTGTTTGCTTGTTTTTTATTCTGCTCCATTCCAAGCACCACATCCGTCCAATGGTTCAAAGAGGGTTCACCGGGTAAGAGTACACAGTGAAGCCTGTGGAGTCAAAACTGCTCTCTTGACTATCTCCACAGAAAACATCAGGGAGAGAAAGAGGGGAAAAAAGAAGCAGATTTTACAGGAGACAGCGCATCAGGGGAGTGTAGTCAGTGAAGCCTCATAAATATCTGCAATGTCTACAGATAAGCAGAGGACCTTGTGTTCTCACAGCTGGTACTCTGCCTCACTTTAAATCAAAATCTACATCATTCCAGTCACCCTAAACACAGTGAAGAATGACCCCTTCGTGAACTACAGTGAACATGACTGTATCTGTAAAATGATGAGACAATGAAAATGTTCTGCATTAGAGGCTATAGCTACGTGTGTGTGTGTGTGTGTGTGTGTTTATATAAATATACAGTATAATTGCTGTAATAATATAACTTTGATATGTAATACAAACCAAATACTTTTTTATTTAAAAATAATTGAATTTATTTTTAACAATCCTATTAAACCTTAACAATCATAATGGAAATAATGAGCATTTTATGAATTTATATTTATTTATGAATATATTTTGTACATATTATGTAAGATTTTTTTTTTTATATGTGAGATTTGTATTTTGAAAGGCTCTTGTCCTCCCCAAGGCTGCATTTGTTTGATCAAAAATATTAAGAAATATTATTAGAATTTATAATAATATTCAAATATTATTATTATTAAAATATTTAAAATAATTTCTATACCAGTAATAATACTAGGCTATATTTAATTTATTCCAAAGCTGGATTTTCAGCGTCATTACTCCAGTCTTCAGTGTCACAGGATCCTTCGGAAATATTTCTAATATTCTGATTTGGAAGAAGCATTTCTTATTATTATCAATAAAACAGTGCTGCTTAAAATTTTTGTTTTAAGGATTTATTTAGGATTCTGAAATCGAATAATGAACATTTATTTGATAAATGTTTATTTGTTTTTGGTGAGTGCCAATGTGAGTGCACATTTAAGCATTTTTCGTAAGTATTCATAAAAATAGATGCACCTAAATGTTAAAAAAAAAAAATAATTGCAGGAAACTAGTGTATTATCATTCCACCATCCATGAGATTCCTCTACAGGGATCTGCTTGAATTTCTCATTCAGAGCCTGAAAACCCAAAAATACGACACCTGAAGACCAGTCATGTTTGGTGACCACCATTTCCAAGCCAAAAGGCTCTCAGGACATGGAGTGGGCATGGAGTGGGTCATATCCAGTTTCTCTGTCCCCCGTGTGCACACCATTTCTCATTAGCATACAGATGGACAGTGTGCTGGAATCATATAGTGTGTCGTCCTGCTCTTTGTTTGCCGGTCATAACTCCAGAGGTGGGCACAATGTTCCCTGCTCTTCAAAGGGCCGGTCACACCTGGGAGTGTTCTGAGAAAGGGAGTAGGCACCCATAGCCGGCTGCACAGATGGCCTCTCACGCTAAAGCACAATGGGCGAGCTGTAAGAGGTCCATGTGTCGGGTTACATATGAAAGTGCAAATTTGGGAGCTATGACGCGTAAGAGAAGCTTATTATTATTTCATCATCATAGTGACATAGTGGAAACATCATGTTGTGATGGGCTTGTGTGGTGCATTGTAGGGTTACACATTACCTGCAAACATTACTTTACACGAACTAATGCACTCTTTAAGGCTTTCTCAAAAATTAGGGTCAATGTCATATAAGACTGTTCATGATAAAAAAAATGATTTTTTAAAGTTCTTAGAAATACATTTCTGTAATCTAGTTGGCTTCATATGGTTTTAAAAAACGTCTGTATATATATAGCCTATATATATATAGTTGTCATGATAGATGAGGATAGATAGATGCTGCTGCTGTAGAGTAAATACAGGACCTTGCTACTGCCTATTTATACACAGATACACTTCAGTAAGCATGTAAGACATACTGTTGCTGCACAAATATCAATTACCCATAGCAGATCTATACAGGTGGAGCTGGGGAAGGTGGAGGGTTTTGACAAACTCTCACTCGATTTTTATACTCTTTTTTTCAGAGTACTTACATTTTAATTATGTATTGATATATATAGAAAGTTTAAACAAATTTGGAAAAAAGTTTTTTATAAAATTCCTACATACCCTACCTTTAAGTAGTTAACGCTCTAAATATCAGCAGCAGCGCCATCTAGAGTTTCATGACAGAACTGTTATGTCATATAATTTATAATTTAGTACAATTACATAAAGTAGTATAATTTTTATCTGATATATTAAGAAACTTAGGGATCCTCACTATAATATTTCCTGTTTTATGTTTTCTTTTCTGTGTGTTGGTTGGATCACATGACTTTGTTGGATTTTAATACGCAGTGTTTTTTTAATATTTTGTTTTAATTAAAACATTTTTTTTTTTAAATAAAAGATTATGCCAAACTACTTCTACGACTATACAATTCTTTTAATAAAGCTTTATTTCGTCAGTACAGTCTCAAGACAGATTTTTTTTTTTTACTTTATGCCCCCCAAAAATATTAAAATTCATTTGAATTCAGAAAATAAAAAGCATGCTCATCATTGCATTTTTAATTTTAAAGTTAAGAAATGTGCATTGCCATTGACGTGATGTGATGTGAAAACTGAGTAAAAATGTGCTTGGAAAGTGCAATAATTGATGTTCATGTTGATGACGAATACCACTACTGTTTATTCCTTTTATAGCTGAAGGTTAACAGATGCTCTGAGAGGCAAACATACTGACAGGAAGACTTGCATCTCATTGAACAAAACCCTAAGGGGTGTTCCATGACCTGTTACCATCTCGTTCCCCGGCAACAAGTTCTTCAAGCAGCGCTGGTTGTACTATTGCATTTTTGAGAAATGCTGTAGGTGGACTGGATGTCAAGTCACAATTCATAAAATCCACCCCCTTCCAAGAAACTCTGCTTTCGGGTCTGCAGTGATAACGTCTGCATGTCCTCCATTCAGGATATCACAGCATCCATTTCATTGCAATGCACCCCAAGGAACTTCACATATACAAAATACACAAGCACGTCAGTGTGGGTGATCCATAGCCACAGGCAGTGGAAGAAGAAGCCCTCATCTGTAACACAAACCCACTTGATGATCATGCAACGCTCAAGAAGCTGGTGTAGCTTGAAAGAGAAAACAAATAATCACTTACAAGTCAGATTCAGTGCCCTTCCCTGAGGCTTAGGAAGCAGAGTGAAAGTGAAAGCAAGAATTACTGGAAGCCAAGCCTAGTCTCAGCAGGACAATTTGGAAAAATGACTTCATAACAGGCAAAGAAGTGATGATGCCATGAAAACTGAAACAGATATATGATTATTAGTCCAGTTTTGATGCACAGATGCAAAACTACTCTGATGATTATATGGTTAGAGATACTAATTCTTTAGATACTGACAGATGGTAAGAGGTGCTATTACTATAAAAAGACTACCTGCAGATTTGATGCCGCAGGCTATGCTTGAGCGGATAGCCTAGGGAAGAAATAACAGGAAGGTGGGACAATCCCTTGACACCTCCAATCTCACTTTGTGTACTGTTTACAAGTATTTGGTTCTGGCAGCTCAGCTTAGCTTTACAGTCTCATCTATCCACATCATCTGCACAGTCAGCCAACATTAAGTGCCTTATTCAACCAGTCCTTTCATTTATCAGTCCTGACATTTTACGCAGTTTATAAGCAAGAAAGGGAATGCTGAACTGCTGCCATAAAGTTCACATGTAAGTCGAAAATATATTTAAACAATTATTACAACGTTGCCTTACCAGGAGTGATGCAAACAATCACAAAATCACACCCAATCAGAAGTGATCTCTGTTTGCGCGCTCTTTCGCACTCACAACACGCTGCTGCTGAAGAACAAAAATTAAAGGGATAGTTCACCCAAAATTGTTCATTCTGTCATCATTTACTAACCCTCAAGTTGTTCCAAAGCTGTATAAATTTCTCTCTCCTGCTGAATACAAAAGAAGATATTATGAAGAATGTCGGTCACCAAAGAGGATATTTTTTCAATGGGGCGTCAAATGTTACCCATATTTTTTTAAATATCTTCTTTTGTGTTCAGCAGAAGAAAGAAATTCATAAAGGTTTGGAACAACTTGAGGGTGATTAAATGATGACAGAATTTTCATTTTTGAGGGAACTATCCCTTTAAAACCAAAAACACATAGGCTACATTGTTTTATTCATTTTTGTTAAATATTTGCGTGAGATATTTGCGTGATGTTTTAGATTGATTTTAATAATCTTCCTTGTGTAACTAAGATTTTCTCATAAAAAATACTATTCTAAAAGGTCTACAATTAATCAGCCTCTCCTCATGTATGTTTAACAAACTGACTTTGGTCCAATGAGATTTCAGTGTGGGCGGGGCTACCTGACGCAATAGCGTCATAATACATTGCTTTTTTTTTTATAATGATAGGATGTTAAAAAATAAACCTCTGGAATATACTCTAAATTTTCATATTCTGTATGCTAAATGTTTTATTAATAGGTAAAAGTTTTCCATCTTTTCACTCTAAAATATGAATTAGACTCTCTTCTAAAATGCATTTGCTTTATAAAGAACAAAAACGAATTCTTGAATATTATGATTTTTATTATCTTGAATTATGCTTTTGTTTTCTTTTTTTTATCTTTTCTTGTAACTTTTCATGAAATTGTAAGATATGCTGTTTATTTAAGAAAAAAAAAGTTTGCTATTGAAGGTGAGGTTCATTTGAGGAGAGCAAAAGTGGTTACATGTAGCCCTTGCATTGGCAAGAAAATCTCAAGTCAAAAGTGATAATGTATCAGAACTAAATCTGATAGCTCGATTCACACCAAATGTAAAAAAAAAGTTTCAGTTTACGCACTTTCCCACAGTAAATGTTCCCATGGTGGGTTTTAAAGAGGATACATGTTTAACTTTGAAACATTAGGCAGCAAAAGATCACTTCAGCTCTGCAAATAAGACATATCTGCGGCTTGCATATAAGAACAATACGGGCTAGCATTCTACCTTTAAAACCCAAAACAGAAAACAACAGGCCTTAATTACTCAGCCTCCTGCCTGGCGTGACAGAGCTCCCGAAGGATGTCTGAATATTCCCTACTGAAGCTAAGCCCTGTCAAACCACACAGCAAATCAGTCCTGCCGTGTTGCTAGAAGCAAGGTTGGCACATTAGAGAGAGCCAGTGGTTGACATCAAGATGGGGCAAGTTCACAGAAACATTCAACTGTGCCATTAATGCATTAAGCTCGTATTATCTACAGTGAATCTTATCAGCTGCGCTTGGTGTGTGGAGCAGGATAGGGGAGTGATGACAGATCAGGACTCTATGGAAATGGAAGTGCCCTTTCCTTGAGGGGAGGGAAAGATCGGAACCTGCATGAAATTTAGAAGCTGCCGCTCAACGTGAGCTGAGACGTTGACCTCACCTCCTCATCAAGAACATTGTGTTTTTACATTTTCTTCCACATAGATGATTTATGAACGCACTGACAGTGAGGAATAACAATAAGAGTGAACCACTCCTTACAAGTCAACCCATATGTTAAAAGTGGAAGAACTGAAGGTTTTTGTTCGAAAATTCAACTGATTGCAATGGAAATCAAAACCCACACCTTCCTGGAAGCGAGAGTCTTTTGAACAGCATGCCAACGCATCACAGAGCTTTCAGCAGATTTCTATTTACTGTTACTGAAAGCTCAGCAATTTAACAGGTGGAGTCAAAATTGTATATGCAAATTGTGTGAAACCATAAAACACATAAAGAAATTGCCTCAAGATACCCGTTAGTAAAATTTGCTCACAACACAGGATTTTATGAAAGCCAGTCTCTGCCTGTGAGATACACAGTCAAGTCACAAAGTTGCTTAAAGTGAGGTATAAAGTCGTATACAATTATGTTTTGGATTTCATAAGGTGATAAAACTTACTTAAAACTACACAGAAAATGATGAGGTTGGTGCAAAAAACACAAAGCAGCACTATTGTAAAGTGATTTTCTGCAAATCAAACAGATGCCAGGCTTTTCGCAATGAGCAATTTCTAAAATATACAGAGTAGACTGGTGTTAAAGTGATGATTCGCATTTTAAAGAATGGTGGTAACCAAGCAGAAATAAAGTCATACAGGTTTGGAATGATATGAAGGTGAGTAAATGACAGAATTGTAACATTTTTCACAATTGCTAAAACACTAAACTCCATTCTCACAACCAAATTCTCAAAGGCCGATTTGTCAAACAAATCAATCTTTCTTAAAAATTCTAAACAAGTTCAGGAAAATGCAAATTTCATTTCATTTTTTTTTGTGTGTGTGTGCAAAACTCTAAACACATTTTGATGCACTTGTGCAGCAAAACAGTAAACACAAGTGGCAAAAGTTAAACACAACGACAACACAGTTGTCATCAGCTCAAAATTGTTCACTTGTTTCTACAGTGAGCCTGAATGTTGATACCAACAATGGATGGAAACGATCTGAGAGGGGGAGGAGGAAGAGCAAGGTGTGGAGAGTGTTGTCAAAGCTGGATCCGGCACACCAGAGGGGTTTTCTCTTTGACTGGAAGAGATATCATTGGCTGTGATGTGGATGAAGTCCTCGGGCCAGACCCAACATGAAGACGTGATGATGAGGCAGAATCAATCTCTCATTGACCTTGATTTTGCAGATGCACAGCTTTTTTGAGTGTACTGTAATGTGCTTTTCATTTAGAGTTTTCTTTGACCTTTTGGGCTTTTGCAGTTGGACTACTGCATTTTTACAGTATGAAAGTGCTGACTATGACATTCAATACTATACAATATTCAGTACAATACTATTCTTGTATACTGTATCCAACATACATTTTTCTGTAACCTCACGCTTTGGATATGTGTTCTCAGTGTCTAATGAATGATCTGTAGTGTTTATTGATTGATGTGTGTATGATCTGAAATCATTGTCTGATTTTGAGTACAGGGGAAATAGTTTTGAGCCAATTGTTTGATTTTGCCAGAAGAATCAGGGGTTTTGTGAATGCAGTTTGAAGGTTTGGTTTTGTGTTTAATGTTGTGAGAAATGTGTCTTAGCAATTGTGAAAACCGATCCCTTTAAAACCACCTTGAGACACATTGAGCTGAAAACCACTGGAGATTGAGGGGATGATTTTTAGATAATTCAGGAACAAGATGTCTTGTTCAGACTCAGTGAATCATTCAGTTAATGATCACTTCAGTGAATGAAATGGAAACAAATGAGAACGATTCTTTCACCAATGAAACAGCACTAATAGAAATGCACTAAATACAGACAACCATGATTACAGTAAGCTATTCTGTGAGTGATATTAGAAGGCTTACTGAGATAGTATCATTCAACTGGTCATATGATCTCAATATGACTGTCTCCATGATGTGACCCTCTCCATGTAAAATAAAACAGATTTTAGCAAGCATGCATAATAAAATCTGCATGCTTAGATTTTTTTTTAAATGTCATTTTGGTGATCAAAGATTTTTAGGGTGGGGGACTACATGGGGACTTTAAATATCACCAAATATATCAACACATATTATTGGGAGATATATAAGTGATAACCTTATTTTAATACGGATTGTATTTAATTAGTCTGACTCTGTTATAAAGATCCTATTTGAATTACATTACAAGCTATCAACATTTTTTTGCTCAGTTTTGGCCTTTGAATAAAATCTTCCTCCACTACGAGTTCCACATTCTCCTATATCACACTATTTGAGCCTTAAATGCCTAATTTAATATGATTCTCAACAAAAAATTCACACATACTTTAAAATTGTTTTTTTTTTTTATAGTTTCAAAAGGCTCAATAAATGGTTCCATTTAAAGGGGTCATATAATGCCATTTTTGTACAAGCTAATATGATTCTTTAGGGTCTAAATTAAAAGTCTGTAATATACTTTAATAAAAAATTCTCATTAGTATTGTAAGAAAACACTCATTTTACCTGGTCAAAAACAGCTCTGTTTTCAGCACGCCGTTTAAGTGCATGTGTCTTTAAATGATAATGAGCTTTGCTCACCCCGCCCCTCTGTTCTGTGCGGACACCGTTTGTAACACAATAACCATAATGCGTCGTTCATTATAAACGTGGGATTATGAATTATATTGAGAACGTAGTACACAGTGTAAACCTTAGCCGCATTCATCACGAAGCTTGCTAGCGATTTGCAAAGATTAATATAAATCTTGATATAAAGGTTAATAAAACGTTACACTCACTTCTTCTTCTGGAGGTGCAGCAGGAACACGAATAGTTGGTACCGATCCTTTTTTCAGGAGCAGCTTCTTAGCAAAACCAGTTTTATAACGTTACTGACCCTCGTTTATAAAGCAGTCTGGTGTGTGAAATGATTCGCGCAAACATGAAAGCATTGATGTTGATCGTGGGGAATATTCCCTTCGAAAACAAACTCAGCCACTGCGTCTTCAGCGGTTCGGATTTAGGAACATCAAAATGACTGCTGTGTTCGTTATTACACCCAAGAACAGAACACCACAATCGCTTAGACGCCATTCTGCTCATAGACATTGCTCCAGCGTATCAACAATGATGCGAGGACAATGATTGACAGCTCGCTCAAGAGCGAGGGCGGGTCTGTGTTGAAACGCTGCTGTCAATCAACAATCGTGGGAGGGGCGTCGATTTTGTGACGTCACAAAATTGAACGGCTTGATATGAGACAGGGGAAAACATATAAGATAAAAAAACACTGGATGGATTTTTATCATTTTATGATGGTTGTGTACAGGCACTGCCAACACACATTTCAGTACAATCAACTTGTAAAAGTGCATGTACCATTATATGACCCCTTTAAAAATAAAATATTTATCTGACTATTATTTTATGTCAGGCTTTACAGGGTTAATGATAAAAAAAGGACTGACTGCACCTGAAACAAAACAAAGGAAAAATCTTCATGTAAATTTATCAGCAAGCTAATCCTGTTAGGATGTGCTTTTATAATAATCATCACGTCTCTAGATCGGTGGCCGGTTCATTACATTAAATGCACAACAAGAAAAGCCAAAAAAGGTTTAGTACAGCAGACAAATGAGCAATTGTTTTGTATTGATAATATATTCAGTCTGCGTACAGTGTACAAGCTCTTTGTGGGTCATCTGAACAAAGCCATCAGTAAATCAAGAAGCATAGAAAACACGCTTAAGTGGCCTTGCCATGTCTTCTCTTCTCCCCTGCCTCACAGATCACACTCATTGTGTGTCTTGTTGTGAGGCGTGCGGTTGCTATAGCAAAGTCGTGGTAGTTGCACTTAGTTACTTAATGCTATTATTTGTGACCCCCTCACCCACCCACCTGTCCCTCCTCCACAATCCCTCGCCCCGGACATCCGTCAGTAAGGCTGTGTAATGATTACCAATGTGCCTAAAAGAGCAGAGACGAAAACAAACATTACCTTGACAACTCAACTCCTCTCAAATCTCTACATAACGAAGAGCGCTCTGACCCCTAGAGAGCTCTGGATGAGAAGCTCTTGACAAATTGTCCCTCAGCTTGAATGAAAACATCAATGTCGTATGACACATGAAAGCCAGATTGTAAACAAAAGGTGTGGTAACGTGAAAGGAGAGTAACATGAGGGCAAGTGGAGTGGATTTGGCCACTGTTTAAATGTATTATTTATCAGTTATTACAACACTTTACATCTGACTGAGGTTGATTTTGGACGGATACGGACTTGCATTGATAGATGAAAGTAGAAACTCCATGACCTAAGGCAGGAACCTTTTTATTCATTTAAACTGAATGCAGATCAATGTAATACAGAGTGCACATGCAATATTTCATTTTTGAAATATATATATATATATTTTCAAATGTCAAAAGTTACGTATATATATATATTACATAATTGAAATATATATATATTCGTTCGAGGTGCCATTCATGAAAACAACCAGTAAACAAATTTTGCGAGAAAAAAAAAAAAAAAAAAAAAAAGACATATATAAAGACATAAGAGCATCTCTCTTGAAATAGTCTGAAAATCAAGCATTAGTAACAGTGGCACGTGACAATAAATCAACAACTTATTAATTAAAAAAAGAAAAAAAAAGAAGCCCTATCCTGAGATAAACATACAAAACACTTATTTTATAAGAAGAGATTAAGAAAACGAGGGGATGATATCTGAGGCATCGTGATAAGAAATAATGCTCCCAAAACAAATGCATAATTCTTAAATGTCTCATTTGCATACTTTAAAAGGAGCGCTCAAAGTTAAAAACACTGTCATTGTGGACCAAATCGATCCTGTTTGTCCTTTCCACAACACTCTTTTTGACTGATTATTTGAACATGGTAACTTGTGAATTAGCACATTGACCATATGTATTGATAAAGTCATAACACTCAATCACAACAGAATATAGACCAAGTACAGTGATAGGACAGAGGAAATGCTTTACAATAAGATCCAATCAGCTGATAATATTGAATTTATTTAACATGGAGGTGATCGTTGTCAAGACAAGAACAAAGAAAGCATTAACAAATGTTTGTGCACTTCAATATCCTTCACAAAATAATTAAGCCAACAAGATATAGGAAAAATGATCGATTGATAGATCGATCAGTTAAACTAGTGAATGCTTTGTGCTTAAGAGAATTTGAACTGAACTAAGAGCAAGAATCTGATTCAGAAAGCTTCAGCTCACCTTAAAACATTTGTAAGTGAAGTTACAAGCAGCCTCTCAAATCTTGGAGGTATCATGGAGAATATTGAGGATATATTGATTATATTCACGCATTTATAGTAATCACCCTATATATTCATACAGTAAACCGCAACAGTAATACAAATGATTTTCAAGTATAGTAATCCATGGACTTTAGAAAGCCAATACTTTTTGTTCCTGTGACTTTAGGAGGTACCAGTCTCCTGACACTATGGTGTTTGAAAATAATTTCTACTTTTTCAGCAGGCAAGCTCATGCACCCCAAATATATTCTATTCCATAAGTTCTGAAAGAAGTCAGAACGTTGTTTCAGTTAAGATTATGATTATGGCAAAGCAGCTTTAAACCTGTAGTACTAGCACTGTACTCATACTTTAGGTTTTTGTAGTAGATATTTCATAAATTCTGTGCAAAAACTCACTTAGAATATCAACTTAATGTTAAGCGGCAATAAAAAACACCTCAGTATTTTTCAGCATTGTCACTAACCCTGAATTTCCCAAAGTCAGCTTTGGACCTGAGATATATGCAAGAGCGTAATTGTTTTTCTGTCAATGATTGTTTTCAAGAAGTGTCTCATTTGGGTAGCTGCCTGTGTTGTTTACATATAATTCACATTAATTATTGTGATTATTTACTTGCTTATTTATTTCAAAAATTAGTGTTGTTATTCTAAACAGCAAAATTGGAATATGGCTATATATACTGTCCCTTTCTGACCACATTGTACAGCTTCAATTGCGAATGATCCAGGTCTGATGTTCTCTCTCTGATGGTATCAACACGGTCTTTCAGATCTGTCCCTCTCTAATAAGAGTGGAAAAGATCACCATTACAAAGTCTTTAAGGGCTGTGGTGTGATTTCAAATGGCTGGCTGAAATTCCTGACATGTTAAAAACAAAGCATTCGGTTACACAAAACAAACTCTCAATGAACCTCTTCAGTTCTATGGTTAACCGACTGGGATGTGGCAGCTTCCGTGGAAAGCTGATAGCACAAAAGCGTTGCTTCAGTTTGAAATAAGACAATAGCTAGAACCACAACGAACAGATAAGTGTAAGAAATACCCGAAAAAAAAAAAATGAACAGTTAGTGACTATTTTGATTACTACGTATAAAAATGTATGTAATGACTTGTATTTCAGAGGATGGCTTGGAACTGTTACGTTACACATTGGTGGAGATCTTATACTTCGGTGACATGTTGCTGTGGAACCAGATGAAGCTGAAAATGACACCCATTGTTTTCGGGATGCTCTCGTCAAAGGCGAAGGTCATGGCTTCGTGCAGGGGCACTTTGACCACCTCGATCAATTCGCCCTCTTGGGGTTTTCCTCCTCCCTCTCCGACGCAAATCTCATCGGACACCTCTGCGTAGAACATAGTCTGCTTCGATCCGGTCACTCCGACTCCTGACCTGTGGGGGAGGAAAGCACAAGGGACTCAAAAAGAGCAATCCGAGAACACTTCAGTTTTCCTTCACAAGGCACTGCAGCTATAAACTATGAATGCCTGATTTAAAGGGATAGTTCACTAAAAATTCAAATCCTGTCATCGTTTACACACCCTCAAGTTGTTCCAAGCCTGTATGAATTGCTTTCTTCTTCTGAACATAAAAGAAGATCTTTTGAAGAATATGGTTTACCAAACAGTTGATGGACCCCATTGAAAAAAATATGAAGAAAAAAAAATGGAAGTCAGTGGGGCGCATCAACTGTTTTGTTTCTGGCATTCTTCAAAATATCTTCTTTTGTGTTCAGCAGAAGAAAGAAACTCATAAAGGGTTGGAACAACTTGAGGGTGAGTAAATGATGACAGAATTAAAAATTTTGGGTGAACTATCCCTTTAAGCTAAAGAAGCCACATGTTGACTAAATCAATGCTAATGCTAAATGCTAATGCCCCATGTTTTGTGATTCCTCCTTGGTAATCCCATATGTGTATTCTTTATTCTTCCACGGTATCCCTGTCTTTCCGTGGGCAGATTTGCTCTGCTCATGTCTCAGCGTCTGAAGTAGTTCCATCCCAGTTTAGGGCCCAGTCCCAAATGGCACACTTCATATGCACTTTCGGTCTTGTGGACTTACAATGGCTGCCGTGTGTTTGTTAAGTACGTGAGACCGTAGGGTGTCCCATTTGTCATTTTAGGCCTCAGAAGGGTGCTCGCGAGCGCCCCCTTTGCGATCGATATGCACCCTCGATGCGCACTTTTCAAGACTTCTTCCCGACAGTCATAGCGGCATTACGTCACGAAAGTGCGGACTCGTAGGAAGACCACGAGTGCTTAGGGTGCCATTTGGGACAGGGCCTAGGTAGGACCTACCACAGAAGCCATTCCATTCGTAGCACTTATTGTTAGATTTTATTCCTTATTTTAAGTGTGGACAAACAGCGTAGTAAATTTCTAACATAATTTAAGGTAAAGAAGTACAATTTTTGCTAAAATAAAGGTTACATTCTGTACCAGTGTCGTCACATTTAACTCCTGATTTGAGATGATATTGAAATGTAATCTTGGCAAACAGCTTTATAAATGGTCTTTCCACATTCAGATACCTGAATGCTTATTACCAACTTGAAAACTATTTGACCAGGGGTGTTACCAAGATGGCAGGCAAGTGAACTGGCTGCCATTAAAGTCACTTAATGAGCAAAAATAAATTATGCTACATGAAAATAATTACCATCCATTCAAATGACGATTCTGAAATCCATTAGGGATGTATGGATGAGGAGACATCCACCATTCAAGCAGCTCTTGTTGAAATTGCTATTGTACAATGAGGACTAGGCATGGGCAAAGGGGGTCTACTGTGAGGACCTGAAGGCATGAAACAAGACCTCTCATACCTTAATAGACAGCAATCCGGTAAGCGCCACTGTGGCTGAGGCGTAACCTCACTTGAGACTCCGTCATGGAGACATCACCATGGAGATCTCCCTAACACCATGAGAGTATTACAGAGATGTGAAGCTTCCAAAAGCCCCTTCTTTTCTTAGTATTTTGTAGAAACAGAATTTTTGAAATGAACTTATGAAATATGGAAGAAAATTACAAGGCCGTGATGCCTGCGTACCATCGAACTGATGGATGATGGCCCGAGGAGGTAAAAATGGAACAAGCCCCAGCAATCACTTTCTAGGATGAGTTTAAACTAACCACAATGAGTGCGTTGCAAAACATAACTCTACATCTGAGAGGACGGATTTCATGAGAATCTCCAGGACACTGTGTCTGTTACCAATGAAAAATGCTGACATCCACTCCTCAAAGAATGGAGACAAGATGTGACAAATTATTCTGAAGCCCTCCGCATGGGGCATTTATGGGCCCAGAAGATATCGTTTGCTAATAAATCTTTGGACAATTCCAGTTTCATAATGGTTTCAACACAAAAGAAAGAATACAGTTCCTTCCTCTCTTTAGGAGAAAGTTTAGGCGGTAGTTAGGCTATAATACACGTCATTTTAACTTTGTTGTGCTGATGGTCAAGAATGTACATTTTGCAAATTGTAAACGCAAAGCAAATTACTCCTGTTCCTTCAGTACTGCAAAAAAATTACTTGGTTTGAACTTTCTATTCATCAAAGATTCCTGAAAAAATTGATCAATTTCCATAAAAACATTGTGCAGCACAACTGTTTTCAACAATGACAATAATAAGAAATGTGTGAAATCATCATATTAGAATGATTTATGAAGGATCACGTGACACTGAAGATTGGAGAAATGATGCTGAAAATTCAGCTTTGCCAACACAGTAATAAATGACATTTAAAAAAACATATTAACAAAAGAAATGGCTATTTTAAATTGCAATGACATTTCACAATATTAGTTTTCAAATAAATGCAGCCTTGGTTAGCATAAGAAACTTAAAAAATATTATAGACCCCAAATGGTAGCGTATATTTAAATAAATATAGGCCTATGCAAATAAGGATAAATATTGACCGATGTGCAGTGACATCAGAACAACGAGCTAAGACTACCATTCAATTTTGGACATGATTTCGTCTCAAGTCAGCCACTGGTTTGATGATCTAAGAGGCCTGTCAGATTGAGCCTAGAAAGGTACTAAGAGAAGCAAAATGTTATCCAGTCAGGGTATATACACTCACCTAAAGGATTATTAGGAACACCATACTAATACTGTGTTTGACCTGCCTTAATTATACGTGGCATTGATTCAACAAGGTGCTGAAAGCATTCTTTAGAAATGTTGGCCCATATTGATAGGATAGCATCTTGCAGTTGATGGAGATTTGTGGGATGCACATCCAGGGCACGAAGCTCCCGTTCCACCACATCCCAAAGATGCTCTATTGGGTTGAGATCTGGTGACTGTGGGGGCAATTTTAGTACAGTGAACTCATTGTCATGTTCAAGAAACCAATTTGAAATGATTCGAGCTTTGTGACATGGTGCATTATCCTGCTGGAAGAAACCATCAGAGGATGGATACATGGTGGTCATAAAGGGATGGACATGATCAGAAACAATGCTCAGGTAGGCCGTGGCATTTAAACGATGCCCAATTGGCACTAAGGGGCCTAAAGTGTGCCAAGAAAACATCCCCCACACCATTACACCACCACCACCAGCCTGCACAGTGGTAACAAGGCATGATGGATCCATGTTCTCATTCTGTTTATGCCAAATTCTGACTCTACCATCTGAATGTCTTAACAGAAATCGAGACTCATCAGACCAGGCAACATTTTTCCAGTCTTCAACTGTCCAATTTTGGTGAGCTCATGCAAATTGTAGCCTCTTTTTCCTATTTGTAGTGGAGATGAGTGGTACCCAGTGGGGTCTTCTGCTGTTGTAGCCCATCCACCTCAAGGTTGTGCATGTTGTGGCTTCACAAATGCTTTGCTGCATACCTCGGTTGTAACGAGTGGTTATTTCAGTCAAAGTTGCTCTTCTATCAGCTGGAATCAGTCGCCCCATTCTCCTCTGACCTTTAGCATCAACAACGCATTTTCGCCCACAGGACTGCCGCATACTGGATGTTTTTCCCTTTTCATACCATTCTTTGTAAACCCTAGAAATGGTTGTGCGTGAAAATCCCAGTAACTGAGCAGATTGTGAAATACTCAGACCAGCCCGTCTGGCACCAACAACCATGCCACGCTCAAAATTGCTTAAATCACCTTTCTTTCCCATTCTGACATTCAGTTTGGAGTTCAGAAGATTGTCTTGACCAGGACCACACCCCTAAATGCATTGAAGCAACTGCCATGTGATTGGTTGATTAGATAATTGCATTAATGAGAAATTGAACAGGTGTTCCTAATAATCCTTTAGGTGAGTGTATATCAGGATAGAAAGTGACAATGAGGTTAAGAATTATATTATAATGATAAACAAAATGTCAGAGGAGGACAAAAATTGAAATTTATTGAAAACAATCTCTGGTTAGTTCCGTGGTCTAGAGGTTAATGTAAATGCATATATGGACAATGCGTCATTTCCTCATCCACTTTCCCACATTTCTTGTTCCCTCTGGTTTCTAATTATGTGGAAAAAGAAAAAAGTGTAAAAATTCATTGCGTAACAAATTTTCACTGAGTAATCAAACAGAAGTAGGTCATCCACTCTCTGCATTCCTTCATGTCCCTAAATATGTCCCTAAACACAGCAGGTGCAGCAGGTGTTTATGATGGTGCGGTGCAGTCAGCAGGTGCGTCCAAACTGTGTCTGTGCGTTCATTTGAGAGGAGGATGCTTTGTGACTCCATGTGGTATTTTAGCAAATCAGAGATGGCTGTGGCACAGGTCACAAACAGCAACATGCAGATGTTGCAGGCTCACACACGCAGGTGGTGTGACTCTGGCAGGTGCGAGGCGGCAGGGGTTTACGACAGTCTCCTCAACGAAGACTGATAAGAGCATAATGCAGCACTGTTTCATCTTTCTTTACAGATGAGATTGGGACACAATTAACCCCTGAATACTTTATCTGAGGTTCTTTCCTCTGGGGGTTTACCAGCCAATGATCAAGATGAAGGTTAAATATTAAATTGGGAAACAAGATAAAAATGTATGTCAGTCATGCCAAAGTGCATATTAGCAGACATTTAAACATTCCTCTCTCACACACTCTCTATAAACAACTATTCAAAAGTTTGGGGTCAGAAAGTTTTTATTTTTTTATTTTTAAAGGTTTCTGAAAGAAGTCTCTCATGCTCAACAGGCCCCGTTTACACCTGGTATTAAGATGCGTTTTGGTTGATTGGGTCACAAGTGGACAACGCTAAATAAAGGTGTAAATGGGGTCTAAAACGTTTTGAGTTTGTCCACTTTCAACTACTTCCAGAGGTAGTCGAAAATGCATTTCGACCGTATTGCTTTCGTAGTGTAAACACTCATGTGGTTGAATGCATTCGAACAGCAACAAAAGAGCCTACTCTCTGCCTACTTACCTAATGCCTAAACATTATGGGAAGCACGCTAGCTAGAAGTGATTTAAACTTTGTTTGTAGAAGACCCAAGTTTGGTTTGAAGACAAAAACATACCAAGCTCAATGTTCTCTCACCATTCCTGATTTCAAACACACACTCACAGCGTTCGGCGTGGTCTTGCGGCTGTCAGAGCAGAAACGATTCAACGAAAGCTGCTGCTCTCCGTGTTTTTTTTCCCTGTCGTCTCCGGGCACGTTCATCTGTAAATTGCGTGAGCTTATTTTGTTCATTAGATCAAAAGATTTAAAAAAACCCATACATTTACCCACCCATAGACCCCTCGAGGAAATCAGGACAGAAGTGGTTAAAAGTGGACAAAAGAGACGGGTTAATACACCAGGTGTAAACGTGTATATATACGATCGACCAATCTTACTGCCAGGTGTCAATAGGGCCACATTGGCTGTATTTATCAGATAAAAAAAATACAGTAAAAACAGTAATATTGTAAAATATTATAACAATTTAAAATAACTTTGTTTTTAATACATTTTAAAATGTAATTTATTCCTGTGATGACAAAGCTAAATATTCAGCAGCCATTACTTCAGTCTTTAGTGTCTCATGATCCCATCATTCTAATATGCTGAGAATAGGACGTTCAAAACAACTGCATTCATTTGAAACAGAAATCTTCTGTAAAATTATAAATGTCTTTATAGTCACTTTTGATCAAATTATTGTGTCCTTGCTGAATGAAAGATCTTACTGATAGTAATAGTATTAAAGTAGTATAGGCTATACACATCAATATACAGTATATATACACAGTGTATATACAGTACCAGTCAAAAGTTTGGAAACATTACTATTTTTAATGTTTTTGAAAGAAGTCTCTTATGCTCATCAAGCCTGCAGTTAAAAAAACAAACAAAAAAAACCCCCAAAAAAACAGTAATATTATGAAATATTATTACAATTTAAAATAATGGTTCTCTTTTTTAATATATTTTAAAATGTAATTTATTTTTGTGATGCAAAGCTGAATTTTCATCAGCAAGTACTCCAGTCTTTGGTGTCTTATGATCCTTCAGAAATCATTCTAATATGATGATTTGATACTCAGTTATTATCAATGATGGAAACAGTTGTGCTGTTTAATATATTTTTTTGGAATACTTTTTTCAGGATTCATTGATGAGTAAAACGTTAACAGCATTTATTCATAAAAACAGCATTTATTCAAAATAAAAACATTTCTAACAATATAAATCGTTACCATTACCATTTATCAATTTAACGCATCCTTGTTGAATTAAAGTACTAATTTCTTTAAAAAAAAAATAGTTATTGTTCCCAAACTTTTGAACGGTAGTGTATATTGTTACAAAATATTTCTATTCTAAATAAATACCGGTACAGTTCTTTTTAACTTTTTATTCATCAAATAATCCTGAAAAAAGTATCTCAGGTTATAAAAAAAATATTAAGCAGCACAACTGCTTCCAACATTGATCATAAATCATCATATTAGAATGATTTCTGAAGGATCATAAGACACCAAAGACTGGAGTACTTGCTGATGAAAATTCAGCTTTGCATCACAAAAATAAATTACATTTTAAAGTATATTAAAAAAGAGAACCATTATTTTAAATTGTAATAATATTTCATAATATTACTGTTTTTGTTTTTTTAACTGCAGGCTTGATGAGCATAAGACACTTCTTTCAAAAACATTAAAAATAGTAATGTTTCCAAACTTTTGACTGGTACTGTATACATAATTAGGGTGTATCAGTACACAGAAGTCACAGTTTGGTACATACCTCAGTTTTGGGGTCACGGTTTGATATGAGTTCGGTACAACAGGAAAAAGCAACAAATCCCCAATGCTAGGTTTCTTTTTATTTATTTTGAACAGACAGTAATGCAAATTACAGTTTGTGGCATTTAGTACCCCCTGAGGTAGTTGATACAGTACAGACTCCTTTAGTGTATTTAGCACTAAGCAGTAAACAGAATGCACTCTTGCATAAGCATCTCTTGTGTTATAGAAGTACAAAATAAATTGAAAAAAAAAAAAAACTTGTGCAGAGATTAGTTTTTGCACTCCTGTAGCCTAGATCCGGTGATTGGTACACCAAGATTATGTCGTCTGCCCACTAACCCCCTCATTATAGCAGTGGAAACAACTTAAAATACTCCATCATTGGTAATACAGTAATACAGATGAGAGTAACTGTAAAGGGTCTGTTTTTATTTGTGTAGAACTCACAATAAAAACAAAACATTGTGCTTTTTTAAAATAAAGAAAAGAAATAGGATGGCGCTTTTTTCTGTCCCAGTTTCGTTTCCGTCAAGTTAGTAGAGCGAATACGGAAAATGTATCGATATTCCGCGTATAGGCTACTAGAAAGCTCTTGCGTGCCATCTGAACTCTTGATTTGGGTTGGTGCATAGATCGCCTCTCCTTCTTCTGTTCTTTTTCCTGTTGTGGCAGTTAGCAAACAGCGTTGCATTACAGCACGTGCACCCTTCTGGATTGTAATGTGGATCTCCTGTGACTGACTGTACACCGAATCGTGATGTCCGTACTGTAATGGTTCGGGACGATTATATATATATATATAAAACAAATAAACATCAATAGGGTGATCAGGCTGACTGCAGAATGCTGTGATTGACCAATCAGAAGTATTCTAGAGAGACATCTAATAAAGAAAGTAAATAAGCCTGAATAAACCTCACGACTTGTTTCATTATCAGTGTATCACTTATGAGGCTGCTTGTGTTATTATTAGCCACTTTCACACTTGAAAGCTGCTAAATTTCCAGATTTACTTTCCCACATCCATTATTAGCACAAGCAGCAGCTTCATTGACATCACCAAAATACTTTAGACTTAAGACTTCCTTTATTAATCCCCGAGGGGAAATTAAGGTGTTACAGCAGCCAACAGAAAATCAAGACCCAACACGCATGACAAAAATAGACAATCAATCAATCAATCAATCAATCAATAAGTATTTTAAACTCATTGACATAAGAAAAATATTTTACATCTGACACCATTTACAAGAAATAACCTTTAACAATAAACCTATTGAAATTTAATGTGATGACATTTCTCATCACATTGTTGCTGCTAATAGAGTTTGATCTGCATCACATGGGCCTACAAGTAAGGCTCAATCCCAATGCACCCCTTGCCCCTACCCCTCCGTTTTGCATGTTCCCGTGAAGGGGTAGGGTTGTCTCGATTCTCTTTTGGTTGGAGGGGTAGGGGTAGGGGTAGGGGTAGGGGGAAGGGCAGATTTCGGGACCACACTTCAAACGAAGGGGTATGAGAAATGTCAATATTGTGTTCATATTTACGGTCATTTCTTCTTCAAAGAAACGGTTGCAAAAAAAAAAAATCGCTAAAGTTCGTTAACAATATGACAGGTGTAAAAAGCAAAAGTTTGAAGCGAAGTGGACGCGCGAATGAGGCGAAGTAGCGTCCACCGCGCTGCGCTAAACGCCTCATTCACGCCACAAGACCTCCAGACGCGCGTAAACACATCTTAACATTGAAATCACTAGCGCCAGACGCTCTATTCGCGTTTGCTGTGAACGCAGCATTAGGCGTCGAAGATATCGTCATCTCCGTTGTTTTCTGCAAACTTAAGAAGAAAAATGCAAAAAAAATAGCTGTAACTCACGCAAGACTACAGCTGACAACGGCATCTTGGGAGTTTGTGATAAACATTGGCGCATCTCCTGTGATGTAGGCGCTAGCAACGACGTATAATGACGTGTAACGGTGTAGTAGTTGTGTCCCATTTCTTAGGGGAATTTTTTCACCCCACGCCTTGCCACTTAGGGGTAGACGAAGGGGTATAAAATAGAATTGGGATTAGGCCTAAATGCTTTGGGGTGATAGTTCTCTAACTTCACGTGTGAATTACGCGAACAAATTAGCCAGAATATCTGAAATGTTACTTATTTTAGATGGGTTCTCACCTGTATGACGTGATCTTTCTCAGTTTAGTGACTGGCACATCATATCCGCACTCTTCCAGCACTTCCTGCCTGGCAATCTCCTCTAGAGAAAGGTTGGGTTTGTCCACCAAGCCTGCACAAAGCTCGTAGGTCACACCAGCTGAAGCTGGAGGTTGGTGGCTTGATGTCTCTTCGCTTGAGTCCCCTGCTTTGTTCTCTTCCGGGACTTTAGCTTCTGTTGGTGCGGGTTCCGCTGACTCTTCCTCCGCAGGCTGCAGGGGCTTAGGTTTGCTCCGCTCCCATTCGCTCATGTATACAGCTGTGGAGAAGTAAGACGTGTCACTCATCGTTCAAGAGTGCTTTTAAACACAAAGATAGATGAGGAAACATCTGAGTACACAACCACTTTGACTGATGAGATCTCAAATATAGTGTTTTAGAGCATGTAGGCACAAGTATGTGTGTGAGAACAAGAATCTTAAAAAAACAACACTGTATTCACATTGGTTTCATACGGTTTTGAAAACTTTAAGACAAGTTTAAATTCGATGACTAAGAATGTTTTTTGGTGTAACTGTCACCTAATTATAATAACATAACATACTAAAATCATAAATGCATGGAATCATTATTTATTTATTTAAAACATTGTGTTTTTTGGTGAGTCAAAAAAACATGAAACTTTTTATGAGTTTTGGCCATTCATTTACACGACAGCGGTGTTTTGGGGGCCTGAAAATGCAAAATGTTGAAATCTGGTTTCAAACATGAACTTGTGAAAATGGTGACATCATGCGCATGCATATTACACGTTAAAGGTATAGCGGAGGATGTTTTACTTGTGGTGGGTAACCTAAACTATTGGCCCTCCTAATTGTCAATCATTCTGGTGAATCAATCAAACTTTTCAAAAAGTGGAGAGGGCGGGTCTTATCTAAAATTTGGAAAGATCCTCCGCTATACCTTTAAGTCTATAGGCGTGTAATGTTTCTTTACAAAGTGACATCGCCAACTACTGGCCTGGCATAAATGATACATCGGTTTTAATCGTTTTTGAGGATCCATGTGAACGGGGATCGTTTTGACAACATTATTGTCCGTACACAAAAAAACACAAAGGTAAACGTTTCTGCTTTTAGTACATAATTGTCATGTAAACGTGCCCTCAGACAACAATCTAATTTGTCAAAATATGGAAATTATATCTATGGAAATTATATAATCTTTTAACAGACTTATTGACCTAGTAATAATAGAGATGTTTGGCCAACCAGTTTATTTTAGTATCAATGATAAACTACTATCATATTTAAAATGAGATATTTTTATATATTTTCTGTCTTTAACTTAATTTTTGTAAAAAAAAAAAAAATGCAATTTTGTTGTGCTTGTAAATTTTATATATATTTTTTAAATGTCTAAATAGTTTTTATTAAGTTTTAGTTTTTAGTTTATTTAGTTTGTTCTTCAACAAGTTAAACAAAATGAGAAGTTGCTTTTGCAACTAGCTGAAAGCTTAAGATGTTTATACTTTATTTTATTTCAGTTAATGTTTGTCTTATTTCAAGTAATGAACTTTTTATATGGTTTTAGTTTTACTTAACAACTGTGCCCAACTCATGGTTCACCAACACATGGGTTTGAACCTACAACCTTACAGATATCTTTACCCAGATCTTTAACTACTACGCCCTTCAGACGAATGTACTGTACATATGGGACTGACTGAGAGCTCAATTCAAGAACAGCCATCCTTGAGAAGACTTGTTCTTATGTTTCCCTGCACAAGGCCTGCCTTTTCATTTGAAGCATTGTTTGAAGACTACAGAAAAGAAAAAAAAAAACTGTAGAAAGACGTCTCTCTTTCAATGCAAGGCTTTCCTTCCATTCTGAGAAGCAGGGCGCCGTCCCTGGCGAGCATGTATAGAACAATAGTGTAACAGTGTAGCGCAGGGCCAAAGCTTCATTGAGAGCACTGAAAAATGCTCTGTTTGCACGACCACCATCGACATGAAAAATGTCCCATTATGAGAACACTGCAATAGGTTTATATGTGGCTTATTCCTTTGTGTGCTACACATTTCAGAGAAATTACCTGATGGATGTGGGAAGGTTCTAAATTTTTCCTAGTCTATCATCCATGTTATTTTCAAGCAAACATTTCTCTCTAACAGCAGTTATAAAATGGCACCTGATATCTGTTGCATATCAGATGATTTTTTAAAAGGTTAACTTTTACAAAACATTTCTTCATCTCTTTCAGGTAGAGATAACAGAGGGATCTGGGTGTAGTACAACACTTGTAATGAGATACAGTCTAAATTAAGTAGGCCTATGTGTGAGAGCATTTGCATGCAGTATGTCGAGGTGTTGTTCTGCTGTGAAATCATGCTACAAAATCAAAATGTATTATTAAAGAATTGGTTTTAGGGAAGTTTTGAATGTATCTGGCCCACACAGGCACCTAGGTTGTGTAGGATGAGGGGGGCCTTAGGTTAGTAGGAGAGCTCAGATAGATGCAAAACAACAAGAAACATTAGTTTAGGTGTGACAAGCCTCACATAGATGCTTTACTCAAATTTTATGTTTTAGGCTCCAAGAATATATCTAACAGGGTTGAGCAACATTAAGAATTGAAGTGAGAATGTTTTTTAAATTACAATGAAGCAGAATTAAAATGAACTGAAATTCAAAGACTAACTGCAATGTGTACTTTAATGATAAAAATGTGATAAAGGTAAACCTAACCTTACCCATAAAATCAGAGGGAAATGATAAGTGAATAACACTGATGTAGAAGCACCTAACCCTTCTTGTAAGCCTAAACTTCACATAAACTGTAAACTTGTCCCACAAATTTGTTTGGTTAATTGGAATGTTGTTCCAGGATCAGGATCAGAACCCCTTTCAGGATTCTGAAAGGGAGCTATTTCAGAATTTCAGAATTTTGCACAACCCTGATATCTACAGTAATTGAAAAATACCTTAAAGCCTTCCAAAGATCTCCTGGACGTAGAAAAATCCAACATTCGTTAAATAGGTGTGAAGAAAACAAGATCTAAAATCAGTCAAAATCAAAGATTCAAGCATGGAAAACTGCAGGGCGTTACCTGGGCGGAACTGCTTGACCAGGATAAAACAGTGTGAGGTGGTGTTGAAAATCAGCACAGAGACACTGGAGAGAGGAAAGAAAAGGAAGAGGAATGAATTTAGAAGCCAAGTTGTCACTTGGAGAAGCGGTTCCACATGGAGCAGTACTCAACAATGGATATACCCTTCTCGTTAATGCATCCAGTCCTGCAAGAGCAACAACAAACACGACTGATCCAAAAAAAACTTGGGTAGGCTTAGAGTAGTGATAAAGTGAACATGAGTATGTGTGTGAAAGAGAGAGGCACATGGAAACCCTTGCTCCATCAAGCCCCAACAAATCACCCAGGATTAACACCTTGGATGTGGTCTTGGCTTTTCACTTTATCTCGGTTTGAGACTGAACATAATGCCCTAAGAAGAAGAGAATAAATCCCTGCGTCTTAAGGATCTCTGTATAATAGGATTTATCCACTGAAGCATACTGGGATAGCCAGGCCTCAGTAGACTAGCTAATAGCTCAGCGTGGCAGGAGGTCAGAGGACAGAGTGTCTCTGTAAAGCACTTTCACACTTATACAAGCAACATCCTTCCCCAACTCTCCAACCAGGACAACACATACCTGACAAAAAAAACTGACTCCGGAGATCCAAGCGAAAAATATTTCATTACCAAATACATCAAACAATATGTACACACTGTTGCTCCCAAACACACCCAAGTATGTGTTTACATGTGCTGTTATAATTGAGCTACAGCATTATTAACGTAGTTGAGACTGCCTTCATCTGCCTTAGGCATAATCAAATATTTAATTATTAAACACAACTTGTGTGTCTTTTGGACCATGCACACAACATTGAGACTATTAATGCATATACATGCATCATATTATCTAGATCTGTTAGCCCAACTTCACAAATGCCATGCTGGCACACCCTGAGATGGACCAGACAAACCATTGCTTTAGACTGAAAATGTATTTAGTCAAACAGCTGTATTAATTTAACTTCTAAAGACTGATGTTAATAGCAGGTGTAAATGGGGACATTAAAAGAAATGTCTGAAAATCTTGCGGGAAACAAAACAAGTTTTTTTGTTGGTCAATGTGGCAAATGTGTGGCCAACTTTTTCACATTTATGCGTAATTCATAAACACTTGGATTCCTACTGAAATTACTGTGAAATTCGTCAAACAACGATAAATGTGACCACACTTTCAGAGTGCAAGATTTGCCAATTTTTACAGATCAGCTCCTTATCTGCTATAATAATATGTTGTATTAATGTGATTGTTTCGATGGAAAAGGAGAGCGAGACGGCTCTTTGAGTAGAGAAAGCGGATATGTCCGTAGAGACAGGAAGCCCTGCCCAGCCTTTCCCATGGTGAATGCTTGCCAGATATTACCCACACAGCCTGAATGCAAACCTACACACACACACGCTCCTGAACCTTACCTACCAGTATTTGTTCTCTACTCAAATTTTTTTTATAACATGGCCACACGCAAAATTAAAAGGAGCACAATAGCAGTACCGTTTTGGTTATCAAATGATATTATATATATATTATTTTTTTTATTATCGATTATGGATATTTAATTGTTCATGCTCATTTTTTTTTTGCTGCTTACAGTATGTAAAAACATGAATCATTTTAGTGATGCACCAAAATTTTGGCAAACTAGAAATATTCTGGCAAAATAGAAAAAAAAAGAAGAAAAAAAGAAGAAACAAACCTGTTACTTCTGGGTTCTACGTCAGAACATCAGCTCATTAATAGTGAGACGACGTTCTGACGTAGAACCCAGAAGCGTTGTACTGTTTACACTACGTCAACAGCTTAGGAGAATGACGTGGAAGAGAAGAGATTGTTGAATAAAGTAGTTATCGTAGGGGGTTTTTTTGCGCACAAAAAGTATTCTTGTCGCTTCATAATATTAAGGTTGTACCACTGTAGTCACATGGACTATTTTAACAATGTCTTTACTACCTTTCTGGGCCTTGAAAGTTGCAATGACATTGCGGTCAATGGAGGGACAGAAAGCTCTCAGATTTCATCAGAAATATCTTCAGTTGTGTTCCGAAGATGAACAAAGTATTACGGGTTTGTAACGACATGAGGGTGAGTAAATAATGACAGAATTGACATTTTTGGGTGAACTAGCCCTATAAGAGCGCCTTCTGCTTTTATACTCATCTATTCCATCAGGAGGAAGTAGCTTTTGAGGCACACACCTGATGTCAGTTAGGTTCCTCCTTTTTTCTTCACTGATGATGAGCTGTGGCGTACAGACTATCAGGAATGAAGAGTGCAGTCTGGGTCAACCCTTGAAAACTGCGGCTGATGGGTCAGTGCCCCAGCGAGCCAAGGCATGTCTGAACGACGTGCTCCTTGCTGCTTCACCTCTCCACCATGAAAGTACCGTCGAAGTCACGCAGGACATGTCACACGCCATTAAGCCTGCTGTCCATTAGGGCTGTTTGGTTCTTGATATGGGATGCAATGCAACGGGAGCAGCAGGAAGAGAAGGAGAGGCCTGGTGCAGCATTATACTAATCACTCACATCACACACTGATGCAAATCCAAAACTGTAGATGAAAGATCAACATACACACTCATCAACGCCCCTGAAAATCCTCACAAAGGACAACGGCTACCAACTCCTTACCTCTCAAAGACCAGCAGAGATCACAAGAGACTGTAGCAGTGGCATTAATGACCTGAACAGATGCTCCTCTTAATGGCTTTACCTTTCAACTGCAGATCACCTCATTCATCAATCCACTAAACAGTGCAACAAAACAACGTCACAGTCAAATGGTGATGTCAAATATTTTAACAAGTGCACATACACAACCGTTCAAATGTTTGGGGTAACGTTAGGTACTTTTTTTTTGAAAGAAGTCTCTTATCTTCACCAAGGCTGCATTTATTTAATAAAAAATACAGAAATACTGTAAATTGTATTACAATTTAAAATAACATATTTATTTAAAATGTAGTTTATTCCTGTGAGGGCAAAGCTGAAAATTCAGCATCATTACTCCAGTCTTCAGTGTCACATGATCCTTGAGAAATCATTGCAATATGCTGATTTGCAGCTCAGGAAACATTTCTTATTATCATCAATGTTGAAAACAGTTGTAGTGCTTATTATTTTTGTGAAAACTTTAAAGGGTTAGTTCATCCAAAAATGAAAATTCTGTCAGTAATTACTCACCCTCATGTTGTTCCAACCCCGTAAGACTTTCGTTCATCTTCGGAACACAAATTAAGATATTTTTGATGAAATCTGAGTGCTGGCTCACTCCTCCACAGGCTTATGGACACTATAACTTGAAAATGTATTAAAGACATTGACAATATTGTCCAAGTGACTCCAGTGGCTCAATCTTAAGTTTATAAAGCAACGAGAATACTTTTTGTGCGAAAAAAAAAAAAAAAAAAAGAAGACTTAATTCCACTTTTAATTTCCTTCTCTCTGGACCTCGAGTCTTTTTACGTAGTGTAATAGCGTAGCGCGTCTGTGTTTCACGTCACCACGTAGGCTCACTATTGGGCGACTCTGGTGATGTGTGATACGTCGTGACGTGAAACACAGACGCGCTACGCTATTACACTACGTAAAAAGACTCAAGGTCCAGAGAGAAGGAAATGAAAAGTGGAATAAAGTCGTTATTTTTGTTTGTTTTTGCGCACAAAAAGCATTCTCGTTGCTTTATAAACTTAAGATTGAGCCACTGGAGTCACTTGGACTATATTAACGATGTCTTTAATACATTTTCTGGGCCAGCAAGTTATAGTGTCCATAAGGAGTGATCCAGCACTCAGATTTCATCAAAAATATCTTAATTTGTGTTCTGAAGATGAATGAAAGTCTTACGGGGTTGGAACAACATGAGGGTGAGTAATTACTGACAGAATTTTCATTTTTGGGTGAACTAACACTTTAATGCACTTTTTTCAAGATTCCTACAAGAATAGAAAGTTCAAAGGAACAGCATTAATTTAAAACAGAAACATTATAAATGTCTTTACTGTCACTTTTGATCAACTTAATGCATCCTTGCTAAATATAAGTGTCAATATCTTCAAAAGTTCTTACTGATCCCAAACTGTTGAATGATCGAGTATGTGAGTAATATGGAGTACAAAATAAGACCACATAAACACCCCCCTTTCGAATAATTATTCACCTTTTACAATATGAAGCACCTTCTCATAATCAAGGAATTTACAACAGAACCTCATAATTTTCTGTGGTGAATGAGTCTTTTCTTCTTCAGCTCCACTCCAGTCTTGTCCAGAACAGCTTTGACACAAAGTGACAATCTTTTTAAAGTCGATTTGAGTTTTTATTCTTCCCGTTGTCGCTTGAATTGTGCTGGGTTGCCCCACCCACAGTGAAATAAGATTGGTCCAAAATCCAGAATCACATAGCTCCATGTTCTGATTGGCTGTAAATTTCTCACCTTCCAGCACTTTGAATTTATTGAGATTAGAAAAACTACACGCCTGAATGAATGTTTAGGATGAGGTGTTATAACCGCACAGAAACTCACAGACATGGTCCAGACGCTCCTCATTGAAGAACAGAGGCCTTCTGAAGAAACCTAATATAAGAACATGCTGTAACTCTTGCTATATTATTGGCCAGAGAGTTTGCAACCACTTTGTTCCACCAGGTCTATTTGCTGAGAATGATTCAATATCCAGACAGCTCCACGAAAAATCAAAGTGTCCCGCAATATTGACACACGGTCCACAGAGGTTCTCAATCCTCACTGATAGCTTTAATGAACCCTGTATGAAAGGTCACCATGATCTCAGGGCAGCAGTTGACAACTGGAGAGGTACAAAGAGGCTGCTCTTAGGTGTGTAATGACCCAAAGACTGCTTTGGGTCGGTGAGAAGGGGTTGTGTGGAAAACAGAGTGGAAGTTTTACTACTTCTGCCTCTCTCTTGGATACTTCAAGCCTGGTCAAGGATCAGTAACTGCACTGAAGACAGGTGGAGGGCTGCAAGGTCTACCTGAAACTACTAAAAAGAGGACTGTGTATAAAAAAAGGAAAGAAAGGGACAGATTTATCATGACAAAGCTCAATGGAGATGTGAGCATGTAAAAGACAGAATTGAAGAGAGATCAAGATGTGCACACAAAGACTTTTGGGGCAGGGGAGAACTTCCTATTGTTGCACCGTGGTGAGACATTCCAGCTCCAAAAGCCTCTAATCCTCCCAGGTTTATAGTCGCCTTGAAGTATTATGTTCAATGATTTACACTCCACGCAACTCAATGCAAGGGACATCTCTTGAAGAATATTGTTAAACAGGTTAACAGGAAATCCAAATCTCCATTTCTCACTAAAGCACTAAAAGCAAAATGCATCAATTTAGAGGGCAGTCAGAACTCCAAAGAGAAAGAGTTACAGTCAAAAACAGAAACCAAATAAACCAAAATCAAATAATTCAGAGAGGGCTTACTTCACCGTGTTATTATTGTTAAAAAAAAAAAAAGGATCAAAAAAGAGAGAAAGAAAGACACATACTCACCTATCATGGGTTTGCATAAAGTCCCAGGACTTCTTTGTTCCATTCTGTGAAAAAAACAATTAAAATATCATATAAATCTAAAATAATTATCATATAAAAAAAACAAAGATTTGAGACAGTCCAACAAATCAATTCATATTTTGCAAACATATAAAAATCCATGTCCAGAGATGACACGCACAGAAAGTGGTCCATGAGAAGAATATTTTTGATAGTTGTATTTATAATGTTAAATACTGAACATTTTTTCATGCCGTAATTTCAAGTTCCTTAAGGAAAATTTGTTTTCCATGAGGAGAGGGACTGTCAAATTAAATTTTAATTTCTCACCTAAAATGCATAAACCAGGCTTATTTGCAAATTTAACTCCTACTGTAGTTGCTAGGCAACCAGACATCCTATCAATCCCAAAATTATATAAAATGCAATTAGCCACAGATCCCAAGATATTAAGTTATAGCTGTTCAATAACAATAATTGCATATGGTGGATGTCTATAATAAAGAGCGTGTTCATATTAAATTTCATATGTATAATCAAATATACCGAGTTAAAAACTTCGCATTTAATCTTAATTAAACTATTAAATGGCAACTTTTGGATTTAAGCAAGACAAGAATATTTGTGTATTCGAGTTGTCAAAACTACAGCAATAATGGGAGAGGGTGTGGAGCTCTTAAAAGGTTAGTAGTAACAGCCCAGGCTTATGTTTTGTGTACAGTGCATGTACAGTACTAAGTGTCACTCACCCTTTTATATAAAACACTAGCACTTTTGATCACTGCAATGCCTGAAGACAGGGATTCTGTCAGACATGAATCTCACAAGATCAGACATGCTTCTTGAAAAGGTTGTCGGTGTCTGTTAAGATGATAGGGGATTGGCCCAGTGTGCGCGCTTGTACTTGATGGAGCATCACCTCAGCATGCTTATTGTATTGTAAAACGTATTGTCCTTTCTTTATATCATGAGTTCAACTTGTAGTTTGGGATGGAAACTCAACATACAATGAAGTATGAACACTCAATTCCAGCAACTGAGCTGTATATCAAAGGCAATGTAATGGTATGCAAGATGCTTGGCATCACAGAAGTATGTTCTCTGAAGATCAAATATCATATGTTTAAAAATAGAACAATTACAACTACATTCAGAATACGCTTATGTCCAAGACTTTGCACCCAATATTTGTCTTAACACATACCAGATCAAGATCATGTGTCATAATTGTGAACAAGTAGCCTACAGCCTTAATAATAATAAGGGTTTGGAAAGGAGTAATTTTCTTTTCATGGGCGCTCTTTATGCTTACACCCACAGTAACTATTCATTCACCACAAAAGAGTGAATTAGTACATCACTCTAAACTTTGAAAAATAAGCATAGCTCAGCATAAGCAGTATCTTGCAGGGCTAAATCTAAAGGAACACAATACTAGGCAGTATCATGATACATCTCATGTGGATTCATGTACATAAATAAATATTATTATACGTTATAAAACAATTTTTTTGTAATTTACTGGCTTTCTTGCAGAATTCCATCTGTGGACTAGTTAGGCTAAACCCTCAAAGCCGCTATCAAAGAAAACTTTTAAATGGGCGTTGACCATTTTTAATATGCTCCTTATTCAATATCTAAAATGCTATCCGCCTGGTTAGCAGATAAACTGGATGTATGTTTGCAAGCACAAAGGCAGAAATAATCAAAGGCTTCATTACACCTGTCAATGAACAATGCACTATTTAAAAAAAATAAAACACCTTTTTCCAGTTGAACAGCTTAAGTGTGACATACCTAATCATGGTTGCTGGTCTGATCTGTTAATAAGAAGCAAAGCTCCATTAATGGAAACAGTCATCGGTTAACCTGAGGCACCAGTGTAAAACGAGAGTGTGGAAAGTGAACCTGCATACCAAGCATGGTCAGTGGATCCGACGGGGTCATGTTTGCTTTGGGCAATGCCGCTTTTCGTGCTAATGACCTGTATCCTTTGGCTCCAAAATGTGGCTGTTTTGGAGGGAAGACTGAGAAAGCGGAACAAACTTCAGTCTCGTAGCTCTGTATGGTGTCAGAGTTGCTCCATTAATCCAAGAGCAACTAGTTAAATGCTTGAAAGGGTTTCTTGTAATCTTCATTACTCAAGCGTCAGCTGCTTTGCTACATGAAAGAAACGTCAATGTTTAGAAAATATCAAATCTATTTGACTAATGGATTTTCATTTGTGATTACGTTGAAGATTAAAATTTTGAATAATAATTTAAAAGTAATTCAGATTTGCTCATGAATCATTGGCCACATTCGCAAAGCAGCAGCAGAATACGGTTACTTTCTATAACCAAGCTCAAACCCGTAAATTTTCAGGACTCACAACCGCATTCTCTGAAAACCCGCGCAGCGTGAATGGAACCGGACTGGATAACTTGTTGTCTGTCATGTCATTAAGTGAAAGAGTTGCAAAAATGCGTGTCTCTACCATGTGTTGCTTTCAGTTATTTTATTTTTTTAATTTTTTTTGCTTTCTGTTCCTTGACATCTGAAGATTTTAGATAGTTACGGTTCTCCACCAGAGCTATTCCCGTCAGTTTTGTGTTCTACAGGCAACTCAAATGCTCCAGATATAAAAACTCCTGATATTACTTTGGTCACTGGTAATGGTAAAATAACACAGGCTTGACTCCTGTTGCACTGTTAAAAAAAAAAAAAAAAAAAAAAAAAAACCTGCTGCCTTAAATTTTTAAGTACAATCAACTTTTGTACTGTTTCAGTCATTTCAACTTAAATTACATTAAACTGACTTAAAAATGATTTGAATCTTGTATAACTTAAAAAAAAAAACTAGAAAATTGCTTAACTTATTTTGATGAGTTAAAGCAATGTAAAAACATGTTGTCATAACTTATTGATCATTGTGAACGGCTATACAGATAGTATTTGAGATGCTACTGTAAGTTGCTGTTTGAATGGGATATTTTGAGACTCACATCCGTAAATAAATATGGGTGTCAATCGCAATAACTGACAATGTGAACCTAACCATTTAGACAGATCTATGAACTGGTTTAATTAGTTAATTGAAAATAATCATCTTGAAACAACGATATTATGTCCTGTAAGCGAGATATCTAGGCCATTAAATAGTTTGGAGCAGACTGTAACCAGCAAACTGTATTCACAATTCAAATTTCTCTGAATTTTGATATTTTTATGATTTTTATTTATTGAAAACAAGACTTTTCAACAAAGGAAAAAGGGACACTAATGTTTTACTCACTATTAAAACCACATTTGAAAACTTTGGTCTTTTTGTACCTTTTACACTGCAGAAGAGATGCTGTTTACCTCACAAGAAGTGTTATAAAAATACCAGGGCCAGGAAAGAGGTGTGTGCCACATCCTTAATCATGTCACAGTGATCCAAACATTTTTGTGTAGGTGCAAAATTCTACAAAAAATTTCCTGCAGTGCTAGACAAGTGGGGATAAAAGTGCCTTTTCATGGCAAGTGTATACTTGAGTGCATACTTGTGGAGGCCAAAGTGGGTATGTTAATGTGTGGAGGGGGATGTAACATGTTCAGCTTTAGATTGTCGAACAAAAGTCTTTACGCTACTATCATCAGAGCGATTATTTTGTAGGGTTCATAGCGGGTTGATGCAAACTACAGTATCTAAAACAAAGAGACCCGCAGTTTTTTGAAAAGATTGAACATTTGCATTCCATGAACGCAAACACTTAGTCTAAGTCTGAACACCAGTACTAACCCAACCATCACTACAAGCGAGAGCACTGAAAGGGAGAGGCTATGCAAGTTTATGCACTGCAAAGACAAGCCCACAAAGTGAAAGTGCTGCAAATTGAGCATAAGCTATTACAACATAGAAAAAGTGGTAGGAGCAAACAGTAAGGGCTTTAAGATGAGGGATTTGTTCAACAGGAATTGAGGAATTGTTGCTCAACCAACAAGTATGCACATTCACGTACCATAGACACCAGGTCTATTGCATCTATGTAATCACTGTCATGGAATCCTGAAAAAAAAAAAAAAAAAAAAGGGCAAAGATTTCAGTCTTTTTCTAATACTAACATTTAGTTTTGTTCACGCATTACCAAAGACTAAAAGATTGATTTTAGAATTTAAGAATCAATATCGGTTTGACAAAATGAAGATTAAAAACCATTAATTGATATTGTCAAACCAGCCCCAGTATCAGCTGCTAAGAACATTCTATAACATCATGTTCACATTATTGTGACTTACAGAGGATGTTTCTTACTACTATTAGCACATAAAAAGGCTCTAACCTTAAACCTAGTAGCCATGCATCCTGGTAAAGCAACCTGATTGATGTAGGTTGTGTAGATTTGTGTATAATAGGCTAGAAAATTTAAGATGACATCTGATACAGACTAACCGATAAAAAAAAAAAGTTTACCAATTCTAATACAAACGTCCACTTTTTAAAAAAAATTTACTGAAGTCTAAAGGCCCGTTCACACCAAGCACGATAACTATAAAGATAACGATAAAGATATAATTCTAAAAATCATTCTCCATATTAAAGAATAACAGAGTTCACACCACAACTATAACGATAAAGATATGAGGAACGATATCGTTGGGATCACTTTAAGAACGATTTTTTTCCAGCTGTCAAACGATAAAACACTGACAGCCAATCAGAATCCATTCTAGCAGGTCATCCATTTTCGCTACTTTGAAACCACAGCGCGGGCGCGCGCGTGCTTAGAATAAAAAGACCGTTATCTGTCGTTGGTGTGGATGCATATATAGTTATCTTTATCGTTATCTTTATAGTTATCGTGCTTGGTGTGAACGGGCCTTAAGAATCTACAAAATCCATTCATGCCAGCACACTGTAGAAGTGATACTATAAATGGCCTTGTTTCCAAGAAAATGCATTTACTGTAAACATACTAAAAAAAAGTGCACTATTTTGTAATGACTGATTCATTTATTGTATTTCAAGCAGTGACTATAAATTATTGATGTTGCTTTCTGATGTTCTGCAAAGCATCTTATCTAAACAGACAAAGTGAAAACAGAGATGTTGCTCTGCAGGTCTGAATCCTGTAGAACCACAGAAAGCCCTTAAACTGTGCTACTGTTTTAAACTTATGATTTATGAACACATTAAAGGCAGTTGTATTTAAACTTTAGATAATATACTGATAATTACATTTTTTAAAACATAAGATGATTCTTCACCAAGTCTCATTCATCTCTTATTACTGTGCACGTGATCACACAGAACTTTCAACAGTAAAAACAAATGAATAAGCATTAACAAATGAGACCTTAATAAAGGTATTATTGAACAATTACAAAATTAAAATTAACAATATATTTAATGGAACTAAAATCCAGGTAAATTAAGGGATAAGGATGTGTACAAACATGCATTCTTAGCTCACAATGTATGCTGTTGAACTCATAAGGTCAAATGACTGTAGTAGTTGAATACATGACTGGAAGGTACAAGAAATTCAGGTTTAATGGAGGGCTATAGGCTTCACTTGACAAGAGACATGTGGTACAGGTTTGGCAGCACCACTTGGTTTTCATGGTAAAGCATCTTGTAGTATGACTAAGTACATTTATAATTTACAAAGTTAAGTCAACATCTGTCTTGGTTCTGGACAGAATTTGAACAGTCATCTGGTTCTAAGTGCCGAGCCATAAGCCATTGAAGTGATAGTTCACCTAATAAAAGGACATTCTGTCATCATTTACTCACGCTTATGTTGTTCCAAACCTGTAAGACTTACTTACTTACTTCTGTGGAAAATCAAAGATGATGTTGAGAAAAGGCATACAAAAAAGACAATGGTGTCCAATGAGGTTGACCTTATTCAATCTTATTGACTGTCATTTCATGGACAAAAACTTATATATTTCTTCAAAATATCTTCTTTTATGTTCCACAGAAGAAGGAAAGTCATTTGGAACAACATGAGGGTGAATAAATCATGACACCCTTAAAAATGACCTATAAAATTACTTAAAGGGATAGTTCACTTTGAAATTAAATTTTGGTATGTTTTAGCTTACCTCAAGGGCATCCAAGATGTAGGTGTCTTTTTTTCCGCAGTAGTTTCAATTTTGATATTTTTAGGTCAAACCGTTCTTGTCTGACAGTCATTTCATGCAGGTCTATGGTCACTGTCTCAAAGAGCATGCACAGAGTCCAAATTAAACTAATTCCACATCGTAAGTACACATTGATGGCCTAAGACACGAAACGAGCGGTTTGTGTGAGAAAACACAGCCACATCCAAGTGATCTGAGGGCGCGGGCGCTTCCTGCTGTGTGACGTGTGCGCAGTAGGGCTGTCAATCTTCCTCTATAATACTATTCGAATTCCATTCCTTATTTTATTTAATATTCGAATAATATTCGAATATTAAATGCTCAAATTCATCCTATTATTAATATTTACGACATTACACAGTCTTATGGATCGCCAATGCGTGATGTTGATCGGTCTCATATCTTCACAGATAAACCGTCAGTTTGTCTGTTATTGCCTTTTGGCGGACAGCTGGTAGCAGTTGAGCCCCGTGATGAGGAGAGAGAGAGAGGCAGAACATAAGTAATTCTTGCCTGTTTTAGCGGCGGTTCCTCAGACAGATCGCCTAGCTTGTCAGGTTGTAAGTTGTCATAAAAAAAATAACGTATATTTTCCTCTCCGTTTTGGCCTTCCGTCAGCAATGAGACGGCGTTTTTATTAATGAAAACGCACTCCAAAGTGTATATTATTTGAAGACGCCGTTTTCACGTTGTAGTGTGGACTGAGAATCAAATTGTTGATCTCCGTTACCGTGGAGACATTCCTCTCCGCGACTTTTGACAGTTGTTATGATGATACAGCGTGGATAACGTGCACAATTGTGTTATGATTCAAAAACTTTATTGTTTATCAGACGAAACAAAAGCATTTAATTTTCACATGTGTGTGCCAAGGCGGCGAGAAAGGCAAGATTGCATTTTCTTTTAAAAATATACATAAAAAAGCAATATTCGAATAGGAACTTCAGCATTCGAATAGTATTGATTTTTTTAATATTCGAATTATATTCGAATTTCGGAATTCGTTCCAACAGCCCTAGTGCGCAGACTGGTGCATAGATATATATACACTAGATGTCGCATTAAAGTAGGGCTGTGCAAAAATATCGATACAGCTAACTATCGCGATATTTTTTTTTCACGATAGTGTATCGATATTTCAACCTCTAGTATTGATATATATATATATATATATATATATATATTTTTTTTTTTTTTTCATCAAATCCCTCTGTGTGCGTCAAACGACCTCCTCCGCCGCTGCTGTAGTTGTCGCTGACTACTAGAGAGACCGAGTGTGTGAGCGCGCAAGAGAGACTGAGTGTGTGAGCGCGCGAGAGAAACCGAGTGTGTCTGCGTGCGAGAGAGACCGGGGGTGTCCGAGCATTAGTATTGGTACATACATAGTAATATAATTACTATATAAGAGGCATGGAAGTTCGATTAATGGACAACAATAATCAGTACAAACGTCTTGTTTTGAACTATTGTTTAATAAATATAAATAATTCGAGCACATAAACTTCCATATGGAGGATTAAATAAGATTGAATGTATGTAGTAAGATTCCATAACTAATCACTGACACTGTACCACAACCAACATCGGGATGTTGTCAGTGCAAGTCATGGTGTCCGAGCATTAGTAGGCTTATTTGGTACATAGTAATATTATTATATAAGAGGTATGGATGTCCGATTAATGGACAACAATATAAATAAAAACAACAATTAAATTATTATAAACAATAGTTCAAAACAAGACGTTTGTGGTACTGATTATTGCTGTCCATTAATCGAACTTCCATGCCTCTTATAGTATATAATATTATGTACCAATTAGGCTACTAATGCTGGGGCACTCTCAGTCTCTCTCGCACGCATGCACACTCCGTCTCTCGCGTACTGTCGCTCGCGCACGCAGACACACTCGACACAATGCAAATACCTTTGCGAATAAATTGGAATTTAAGTTTTTGTCTGCTGAGTTATCAATATAATGTGATACACATACCAGAATACCCCAGGTGGTACATAACAAGTTGTATATTCAGCTCAGTTTTATTTTATTTTTACATTTTTGATTTAAAAAAAAAAAAAAGTATTGCAATATATCGCAATATGTATTGTATTGTATCGTATCGTGATATATCGTATCGTGACCCATGTATCGTGATATGTATCGTATCGTGAGGCCCTTGCCAATACCCAGCCCTACATTAAAGACATTTGTTCCAATGAACTGCCGTAGCCAAGGCGACATCTAGTGTATATATCTATGCACCAGTCTGCGCACACGTCACACAGCAGGAAGCGCCCGCGCCCTCAGATCACTTGGATGTGGCTGTGTTACAAGAGGTAAAAACGATATAAATACTGTTCATTTTCTCACACAAACCGCTCGTTTCGTGTCTTAGGCCATCAATGTGTACTTACGATGGGGAATTGTTTAATTTGGACGATGGGGAATTGTTTTAATTTGGACTCTGTGCATGCTCTATGAGACAGTGACCACAGACCTGCATGATATGACTGTCAGACAAGAACGGTTTGACCTAAAAATATCAAAATTGAAACTACTGCGGAAAAAAAGACACCTACATCTTGGATGCCCTTGAGGTAAGCTAAAACATACCAAAATTTAATTTCAAAGTGAACTATCCCTTTAACAAGTGTCCACTAAATTTTTTATATGATCCATCATTCTGAAACCAATTGAAGCCCAGGTTATATTGCCTCCAAAACCCCTGGTGAGGTCCTAGCTCCTTTTATTGTTTTGCCCCCTAAAGGACTATTCTGTGTGGCCAAGAGTGTTCAGGGTCCCTGGCCTTGCACACAGATGGTGGGGGTCCCTCATTATCAGGGCCACTCTCTAGGTCAACAAGAAAAGCCTTTTGGGACCCTGGGAATCACAAGCGACGTGGATTACAACACAGATTACAGGGAGTGGAAGGAGACACAAGACTTGAAATTATTGTGCCCCCTCCATCCTACTCGCAATAAAAGCGTATGAGTGAATAGGGACGGAGCGACAGGCCTTGTTCTTTTGCATGCTTAAAGTCTAATTATCATCAGCTTGCAGTATATAATGCTGTGACCCCGACAGCTGCTGAGAATTCAATTGCCGTCACGCTGCCATTTACAATCAAGGCCTTTAATTCGCACCATGTGCTGTTCAACTTCCTAAGATTTAAAGCCCTTATCACACATTATTCCCACCAGGCTATCATGTGCCAAGCCTTGCTGATATTCATAGTAAGAAAGATGCTGTCTGGAATCTGGATCTGGTAGGGTGTGTTAGTGTGAAATACAAGGGATAATGAGCAAAAGGATTCATTATTTTGAAATCACATGCTTGTTTACTGTACCTACCCATTAATTGTCTTCTAGTTTAAAAACCTTAACATCAGCCCAATATGAATCTCACAATGAGAGTTGTTTTTATGCAATTATGTACTGTCACCCCGCAAAGGGTACAAAGGTTAATTGAGTCCTCAACCATACTTCAGATCTCAAAGGTAAACAACAAGACGTCATTACACTGAACCAACCAACCACCTAAACAAAACACTTTCTGTGTAAACAACCAAATCCAACCCTCTGACGCAGACACATGCTGATTCCCCTCAAAGCTCGCTGGGACGACCATAAATAAGCACAAGTAAAAAAAAAACACACAAGTGACAAAACAAGAGATAAACGGAAGGTTTCTTTTCTGCAAGAGTTCTGTCAGCCTCTCAGATGCGACAATCATCTTCATCCATAATAATTTTTACTTACATTTTGAAAGTGTAAGGGTAAGTGTAAGCTTTAACCTAATTGAAAAAGCTTTGTGTCGCTTCTTTTTTCTGCTCTTGCGCTTCAGAGCACAGGGGTAGGGATGAAAGAGATGGGAGAACAGAGGGAGCTCAACCTCTGTGTCTCCATCTGCTTTCTCCGCGCCCTCCACCCCTCATCGACCCCTCTCTCCTTCTGCCCCTCCATCCCACAGGTGTGAGCTTACCTCCCCAAATTACCCCCTTCGTGTACCCCCGCCCCCCTTCAAGCCCCACACTGAGCTTAAGTGCTCTTGCCTGTGAGCCTAGGGCTACAAGTTCTTGCAGCCATCACAGCAAATTCCTACTAAAGATCCTTGATTACGCCGCCAGTTTATGGAGGGTAAAACAAACTTGTATCACAGGTTTTTATTAACTTTAGCAAGCGCCACAGAATTTTTTACTTAATTTAATTTCAAAATTATAAACATGCTTATCAAAAAAGACGTGAATTCAAGTCATTGTCTGTATGAATTGCATTTTAAATAAGAGATTCAGAGAGGTATCATACAGTATACACCCTTGTAACTTTGCTTTCACTAGGGAAAAACAAGCATCAAAAAACAACTCTATCATGTAAAGAGAGACATCAGTGTACATTATATTCTTCACTATGCGAGTGATTTATGAACTTTTCAAAGAACCACACATCATTGTTCCTACGAACAATCCACAATCTCACAGGAAAATGATATACAGGACATAAATACAATGCCTTGAATGGCGGCTGAAAACCTCCTGCCACAAGATTAAGGCTATGCTATGCAGTGGGAAAATGTTCTTGGGTTCAGTTGCTTCCAGATTCTCACCATACAAAACCAACTTCAGTAAGAAAAAGGATGTCAATGGTGATATAGGGCCACACAGTCTTGGGAAAGTGACAGAGTCCTTTCATCAGTTGTGTTATGGGTTTGGAAACAGTCGATAAGTAGTAAGTTACACTGCGACACACTTACCACGCAATGCAAGATGACAGGCCAGCCTTGGGCGACAAAGAGTACTCGAGGCTCAAGAGCCTTTCTTTCTCTTTTCATCTCCTTTTGCTCTCATTGTTTTAGAGTGTCTCTGTAAAGCTGTCTAAAGAGAGGTGGTCTACATAGAGGGTAGGGTTAACGGCTTTCATGGGAAGCGCACATCTCGATCTCACCTTTTTCGTGCTCATTGGGCTCTAATGCATTCATTACCTCTCTTGCGCACATCTGCCTCACGTAAATCCCATTTCCTGTCTATTGAGCGCGCCCAGTGGCCTGGTGCTGGGGCGATGGCCGCCACACGTTTCCCATGGCCTCCTCACCCTTCTGCTCACTCCAGCGTCCCTACCCCTATTGTTCCTCATCTGTTCTTCCCCACCCAGTGAACACTGTTGTCTGCCCACCAACCCCTGCTTTAATCCAACACCCCTCCTCTCCCCAATACACTCTCCTTTGATAACCCCCTTTCCTAGCCAAGACCCCTGCTGCTAAAGCAGTAGCCTGGCAGCTGGAGCAGTTGACCATGTTGGCTCAGCTGCTGGTTCTCGGGACCCGAGTGACTCTCGGCTCTGCATGAGAACAACACTGGGAACTGGCTGCAGGCTAAATTTCATTATCCAACCACTCCACTAATTAATTAAGGAGCTGTCCAGTGGGAGAGCATTGGATAATTACTGTACCTGAGATACAAGAACCAGTCATATCAGATTTCATGTGTAAGGGACAGTGCACTGTAAAATAATTTGCACCAGTGTTGTAGGACTCTAGAGTTGGCTTTGTCTTGTCATGGGTCTTGATTCAGATGTTTTTTTTTTTAGTCAATCCATTTGTGATTAATAAACCTTTGTCAGGGCAGCGACATGTTTAGTTTTAGACAGGAATGAAAACGAGGCTGTAAGGAATAGAAGTAGAGTGTGTTCAATGGACTGTACTGTTGTTTAACAACAAATTTATTGTTTGGGTGATAAAACATCTTCCCAAAAGACTTTTAGAAGTCAAAAACTCCATAAAACAATTTTGAAAGTTGTGAATTTTGAAAAACTCATTTCAGAGAATTCAGAGAATTTTCAAAGTTGGAAACTTTTGGGGGGGGGGAATATATTTGTCATTCTTTCACGTTAGGGGGATGACAAAAATATATATAAAAAAAAAAAAAAAAAAAATCGCGATATAGACAAGTGTGTGAATATTAAACCATTTACCTCACACAAGCACACACACGCTGAAGCACGTGTGACGCTCAAGCCGTTGTTTGCCTATATGAGGACACATGCTACACTCCTGCATGCATTGTGCATTCCTCCAACACATTTTCTAGAATCCTGGGGCCTCATTTTTAAAACGTGCGGTCTGCTGATAGACTTCTGCTTGTTTTTAAACACTCCTGTGCGTTGATCATTGTAACCAATCACAGACATATCCGATGAGTGTGTGAACACAATGGCCAATCAGATGTGTTTACGATTCAGCTCAACAGCACTCAAAGCGTCACAATTTAAAATTTCATTAACGACTTGGTACCGAAGCCACTTTTTGACAACTCTAATCCACGCCAACAGTCATATTTATAAAAAAGCTCTTTGATGTAGAAAAGTGCAGCAGATTTAATTGAAGCTTTTATTCACATATAAACATTAATCAATGCACACATCAGTTATGGTAAACAGAAGCTCAAGCATGCTTGCTTGATGTACAAGAACCAATGAGGTTCATTCGCGTTACGCGGCATGTTTGAACTTCCACAAGAACCTATGAGGTTTGTTCTCGTGCGTCAAGCAAGTACGGCTAAGCTTCTGTTTATGCTATCTGATCCATGTTTATATGTGAAAAAAAATCTAAATTCAATTTGTTCATCATATTATAAAGTGATCATGTCTCTTCACAAAATTTAGACTAAAACCACTCAATTCATATGGATTAGGGCTGTCACTTTTGAGAAAATTCAAATTCGAACGGATATCAAATATCAAGCAATGTATTTGAATATATTCGAATATCTACGGAAAAAAACAAAACACCGTAACGGAGATTCAATCACAAATTTATTAACAGCCTGACAGCCATAGCCTGTCTGAAAAAAAAAAAGTTTGAATTAATGTTTGAAACAGCAGGTTATCAACTTAATCTATATGAAGTGCCACTATGCATAGTAGGGCTGGGCGATATGGCTGAAAACTGTATCACGATATAAGTGTTTTATATCGGCCGATATCGATAATTATTGAATTTTTTTATAACATATTTAAAATAAGGACCAGTTCAGGAGACAAATATATTACATTTAAAGATTTTTTATTTTAAACTTAACCTACCTCTGATTATAATCCCATCAGTTATAAAGGCAGAAATGTCAACACGACCATGGAAAACTCAAAAGTCTAAAATCACAATGAACACTTAACAATTATCTCTTAACATTAAGGTGCAAAATTAAAGAATACGTAATAAATGCTTTATAAAGGGGTGGGCGATATGGCAAAAATATAATATTACAACTTCTTTCTATAAATTCTATAAATCTATTTCTTTCTATTTTCTATAAATTATACATTGATACTTATTAAAGCTATTAATAAAGTTATTAGTCAAGAGCAGTGAGTGATTTTCTCTTTACATTTTGTTGTTTTATTAACATTAAAGGGATAGTTCTCCTAAAAATTCTAATTTTCATAATTTACTCTCTCACGTTGTTTTAAACTCGAATAAGTTTCTTTCTTCTGTTGAAAATAAAAGTTATTTGGAAGAATGACCAACAGTTGATGTACCCCAGTGACTTCCATAGTATATTTTTCTCCTATGGAAGTCAATGGGGACCAGCTACTGTTTGGATACCCACATTCTTCAAAATATTAATATTAGAAAATATTAGAAGGCAATTAATACAGGTTTGGAACAACAGTAGAGTGCGTAAATAATGAGATAATTTTTATTTTTTGGGTGAACTATCCCTTTAGGGACAAGCGGCAATGTGTTTACTATTACTACTGTCTCTTTAAGAGCTGCGCGCGACGCGTCTATTATACACGCATTTGTCAAGCAGATTTTCTCTCAATTTTCTCAAGTTTGCTTTCACTTTAGACATATCCGACTAGTTTATGTAAACCTTGTGTGTATATAACAGTATGAGCAAAATAAGACTCGAAAGATTACTTAGTATTCAGGCGCTGGTAGACAGGCTTTTAGTGCATGTGAGCTTCACATGTACACGCTGAGAAACACACGCTAGAACAGCGCATCAGCACGCGAATAACAGAGAAACTGACGACTGTCTTGCATAATCTGCAGATGACATTGGTCTGACTACGGTCAGACTTCAAGTCAGGCGAGCTGACTTTTCCTGTTTTATCTAGTTACTAGAGAGTGAGTGCCTTTGTTCATGCAATCAAACCTGCTTGCTGGTTTCTTCCGACGAAAAAAAAAAAAAAAATTATCGAACGTTTTATCGAACGCATTTTTTATTGATATTGATTACGTGTCTATCGCGATACATATCGTTATCGTTTTATCGCCCAGCCCTAATGCATAGCCAATCACAAAATTAGGCTACATGGAAAAAAAGGTGCCGACCGGTTGTGCAGGAAAGTATGCAGCCATACGATGTTAGACGCCTGGCGATGCTCTGGCCGTCTGCTGTGTCTCTGACTCCGCTGCCTCATTTGGACGGTAACTCGACCGAGAATACTTTTTGTGCGCAAAAACAAACAAAAATAACGACTTTATTCCACTATTCATTTCCTTCTCTCTGGACCTCTAGTTGGTTTGCGTAGTGTTTTTGCGCAGCGCGTCTGTGTTACACGTCACCACGTAGGCTCACTATTGGCCGACGCCGGTCATGTGTGTGATGCGTGATGACGTGCAACACAGACGCGCAGCGCAAAAACACTACGAGGCCCAGAGAGAAGGAAATGAAAAGTGGAATAAAGTCGTTATTTTTGTTTGTTTTTGCGCACAAAAAGTATTATCGTCGCTTGATAAACTTAAGATTGAGCCACTGGAGTTACTTGGACTATATTAACGATCTTTTTAATAACTTTTCTGGGCCAGCAAGTTTCGGTCACATAGCAGCCTATGGAGGAGTGAGACATGGCTCAGATTTCATCAAAAATATCTTAATTTGTGTTCCGAAGATGAACGAAGGTCTTACGCGGTTGGAACAACATGAGGGTGAGTAATTACTGACAGAATTTTCATTTTTGGGTGAACTAACCCTTTAATGAACAAATAAGCCTGAACCTCGAGCCGAGACTCAAACACGGGTTGCCTTGTGCACAGCTATGGCATACACAGCGCTGCCCACAAGACTATTGTTTCCACATAACAGCTTATCTTTATCAGTTCTTTTGTCTTTGGGTCATTATATTTCTCACAGATTTCTGCTTGTTCTAAATCAGATACAGATAAAGTAGCACAGTAAAGATCCCTATAATAGTAATTATATATTAATAGTAAATATCCATTGCGTGTGGATTAATTCTACCTGGCAGTGTCTCTACTAATAGTGAAGCTGTGGGTTTTAGTAAATAAGAAATATATAGTAGAACTTTTCAGTTTCTAAGCTATTTTACTGATAAATCACAAAACAGTGTTGACAATACATTGCGCTACTGAATGTTTTCGTGTGCGCGCGTTCCGAACATGATGTGCGACCTACTGTCTGTATGTTACAATGCTTCAGCGCATTAATTTAGAACGGCGATTAACTTGCGTGTACAAAAAGCTGTTTAAAACGTGCATTCACCTGATACATTTTTGAGTATCATCAAACATATCTTGTTTGCGATCTCGGTATGCATTTATTTGTCATTTTAACTGTTGGAAACAGAGCATAAAAATGGACTTCAAAGATTTCTTATTCTATTGCGCCCTCTATAGGCTATGATCAGTGACTAGTCGACATCAAGCTTAAAGCGTCATGGCAGAGCATTTAAGTCAACTAGTCAACTATTCTGTACAACCCCTACTGACTAACTGAAAAGGCATTATTTTTACTCAGCCCTACTAGACAACACATTGACTTATTGAATAATACCAAACCCTGGAGGTGAATCTACAAAAGGCTTGGGTGCAAAGGTGAGATGGGTGGCAAAATTTGAAAATACAGGTGATGGAATGGATTGGCAGCAACCGTGTACTGGTACATGGCAGCAGGGCTGTGTGGGTGGCAAAGCGCCTGTGACTCAGTGATGCGGCTGGTGCTGAAAATTTCAACTTCTTTCAGAGAGGCAAAGGTTGTAGGTGTGGGTGCATAGACTGCACTTATCTTCTGTTGCACCTGAAAAGGTGTCTGGATGTTTTCTGACCTGCACTTTAAAGCGCTCACTTGTAATGCATTTAAGACCTCCTATGATCATTCATGATGGAAAAGCAGGACAATTAAGGCCTTATTATTCTTTTCTACTAGCCTGAACAGGACTTCATATGCAGCACTTTGTAATTATTAGCACAAATTATATCTATGAACTGACTGGCCTAAACATATTTATTTTCTCTCTAATGGAACATATTCCTAACACAAAGCAAATCTATTTAAATATCCTGCATTACTATGACCTAGTACCACAGCATCAATTTTAAAGCAGAATCCTGCCTTTTTACAACAAATACACTATAAAAAATGATTTCATGATTTTCTATTATTTTACTGCATATTATTTTGTCAAATCAACTTAGATCATTAATGTTGTTTAGATAATAGAATATTTTGAGTTTCTGTTGATTAAACCAATCACTTTTTTGTATCAACTAAATGTTTTAGTTATTATAAACTAATAGTTAGTTTGTTTTAGTTTTGAGTGAACTCAAAATTTTAAAGCAACCAATCTGAGCTTCATTTGAGCTTCCGCAAGAACCAATGAGGTTTGTTTTCATGCATCAAGCAGTTGAGCTTACAACCAGGTTACTTACTTTAAACAAATAATTTAACCAAGGATTATTTTTTACAGTGTAGATATGCTTAAGTGTTTAATCAACACATAATTATTACACTGAGAATAAAAGCCTTAATATGCAAAGGCAAAAGAATGAGAGCCTGCCAAACATCACCAAATCTTTGTGGTATTCGGTAATTCCACTATAGAAATCATGCTAAAATGCCGTAACCATTTGTGCTGTTTCACGTTTAGGAACATCTTGTTTAGGAAGGGCATTACTGAAAACAAAATCTGGCCACCGTCTGAGTCACCAGTCTCGTTTATACAAAAGCAGATTTATTTTTTATTTATTTTTTTCAGATGATGATATTTTGATGTGCTAATTCCAGTAGTCTATGAGGGACTGGGAGCATGGCATCCCTATAGCATTTAGTTGTAGGTGTAGTCCGAATAGTAGTCTGACCGACCACCATTTTAAAAACAAATAAGCCACTGAGCGAGGCCTGAGGATTAATACGCAGCACTTTATATCCATACTACAAGATTTAGTTTGTGTGTGACCCAAAGTAAAACATGAAACATCTTGAAATCCCTTACCCTCACATTAAGGGACTTAATCTGGAAAGAAAGCACCATGCATTCAATCCATGCCCGCACAGAGCAGAGGATGTGGATGACTAAGACACCTCATGTGCAACCGTGTATGTGGACCCAGGGTCTGCTTGTCAAACTATAGTAGGAGGAAGCATTACCACACTCTGAAAAATGCAACACACAGCTTGAGGAGAACAATCAAAGAGGAAACACCCACAGGTGCCCCGCAAAAAAAAAAAAAAAAGGATTTAATGTATACCAGTACAACAGAAGGAAAAATTACGTCAACACAGGAAAACACTGGATGTGTTGACATATTTGGTACCACAGTTCCAAAGAAAAGGATTGGGATGCATGACAAAAATCAGTCAGTACCAACAGGTTAAAAGATTAAATCATATATAGGCTATTTGAATATGATAGTAAGGTCTACAGATGTGTTGGCATGGGCCTTTAGCTACTACTCTACAGTTTCACAGAAATAAGAAAAGGAAGGCAATGCCAAAACCACAGATTAAAAAAAGATAAAAGCATGGTCAGGGTCACAAATTAAATTTAGGGCTTTGAGCAAAAAAAGCCACTTAGAGTGGCTAAAAGATTATTAACATTAAATGTGTGCGTAAAATGACCTCGTAATGAAGTCCTGTTTTTTTTTTTTTTTTTTTTTTTTTATCCATGTAAGCTAATATTATAATGTATATTGCATTTGCTGTCTCAGTATGTGTATCAACTAGCTAATGCATAACAAACTGGGGGAAAACACATGAATTATTAAACTAATATCTGCAGTCTCCTGGTTGGTAAATACTGTAGCATTCCATTAATGCTAAAATCAAGAATTAAAATCAACAGTTATATGTATGATACAAAACACCTGTTCACCACCCCACTTCAACGCACCCATAGAGGATATTGTTTTGCTCGCAGCGATCTACTATATGTCGAGCTACAATCTACTACAATGTCTAAACTCAGCAAAAAAAAAAAGAAGCATCCTCTCACTTTCAACTGCTTTTTCCCCCAACAAATTTCTTAACATGTGTAAATATGTGTATGAACATAAAGAGATTCAACAACTGAGACATAAACTAAACAAATTTCACAGACATTTAACAAACAGAAATGGAATGAGTCCCTGAACAAAGAGGGAGTCAATATCAAAAGTAGCAGTCAGCATTTGGTGTGGCACCAGCTGCTTTAAGTACTACAGTGCATCTCATCCACACGGACTGCAGCAGATTTGCCAGTTCTTGTTGCGATATATAAACCCAGTCTTCCACCAAGGCACTTGCAAGCTCTCAAACATGTCTGGGGGCACATATGGTTACATGTTGTTTGCCATGCGAGGTTGATCAGCTGCCCTTCCTGTCTCCCTGTCTATCTCCTGGTGTTTTTCAGAGTCAGTAGAAAGGTTTCTTTAGTGTTAGTGTCTCTAAGTTATTGTAAATGTGACCTCAATTGTCTACCACCAGTAAACTTTAAGGCCTTTTCCACACTAATACGTTTTCGTTTGAAAACGCATCTTTTTCTCTCCGTTCCGTCCACACTGAGACGGCGTTTTTGTCCTGTGAAAACTGAGCTTTCCCAAGTATATAAATTTGAAAACGTTGTTTTCGCATTGTTGTGTGTACTGTGAAAAGGTATTTGAAAACGAAGAAGCATTTTTAGTCATGTGACGCATATTGAACTGTTAGATATGCGTTTATACCGCTATTATGCGCTATAACTTTCACACTGTTGCTAATGATATGTTACTTTGTAAACTCCTCATATTGCAGTCCTGCAAAAATGTACTAGCAATTGCTGTCCTGTGCCAAAACATGAGAGCAGTTGCGTTTTAGACCAAACATTTAAAGGCGAGTGAGTGAGTGCGACCCGGAAGCATAGGTGAATAGTGAGATATTTTGCTTAATAAAATAATCCTGCTTGAAAAATAGCATGAGAACTTGATTATGTCTGTTCCATCTGTATCATCTAATTGAGCTTTTATGGGGGTTTTACACATGCACAGTAAGGTGAATTTATCGTTTTTAGACGTTTTATTGAGGATGAGAAACTTTTGGAAAATGCTTGAAAACGCTAGTGTGAACGCAGTTTTCAAATATCCAGGTTAATGTAGATTTAGCCTTAGTGTTTTAAGGACTGTTCCACAGGTACACATGTAATAATTGTTAATTAAGTATTTATGGTGGTTAAGCATGAAAAACTCATTACCCATTACATTGTTTAAACCCATTACAAAACATATCTGTAAAGCTAATTTTGGATTTTACAAAATTATCTTTAAAATAGAGTATTCTGAAAAAAAGGATGTTTCTTTTTTGCTGAGTTTATATATATTTTAGTGAGTCAGATGTCGCTTAATTAATTTGCTTAAAAATGTTTTAATAACTCGAGTCCTTATAATATTTAATATTTATAAAATCAAGAAGGCCTCCACTGAGGGTTGTCCTAACAATAGCATTTGCCCTGACTATATTCAAAACACATTATTGTTTATATATATATATATATATATATATATATATATACATATACATATATATATATATATATATATTTTTTTTTTTTTTTTTTTATTGGTTATGACAGAGAGATAGATAACAGTATGGATAACATTAATGATAATACAGCTTGTGTTCTAGCATGTTTCCATCATGTTCAGTGCAGGATCTCGTTTTATTCCTCAGTACCAACTGTACAATATTATGTGCATCAGGCTTTTAATAAAGACTAAGGCAGCTGTGCTGCTTGTAATGTAAAGCATGTGCTCGAGGGAAAGTGGCTGCTTTCCTGTCTATAGCTTAATAGCGTCTTGCTAGTTAGCCTAAGATCACAATACACGATATCAGCAACATTTGAAATACGCCGTTTGTCATTCTGAATGCCGCTATGTATGTTATGCTGATTGTGAAATATTAGACGCAATGTTGGTCGATAAAAGCAATGACAGAATGAATGGGGGTTGGGCTGCTGACAGCAAAATGATGAGGTGTGACCGCATCACTGACAGATGATAACGTGCGATTAAACTATAGCAACTCACCTGGTTGTAATGCACCCTAAACGGTCTCAGATAGTTAGAGCTGGTGCACGGAACCACCTGAATATTATTGATCTGCTCCATGGCTTTGATATAGCTGCCCACGGGTACTTCTCACCACAGATGGCAGAGCCGCAGACTACGGGAGAATGAGGGGAAATGTCTACGGAAGCCTGTGAAGGGCAGAATAAAGAACGCTGTTTAGTCTTTGCGTTGTAGTAATGTTCTGTAGAGAGGATGACTATGCGGACGCGGTGCAGAAAACTTCCAGTCAGCTATAGTTGCGGGTGGATAAGGTCATTCGTTCATTTATTTTTATTTTAAGGTTAAACAATGGACTCTGTCCCCTCAGCACGCCTCCCTTTCGACCTTTACCGGGCGCGCGCCTAACGCGCGCATTCAGGTGTGTGTGTGTGCTTGGCTCGTGCTGGCATTACCTCACATATCGCCAACTTCAGGGAGCGCGTGATTCGCTAAATAAACCGCCAAAAGTCTTTAAAGAATTTAAACCGCCAAAAGTATTGAACAATTTTCTGTAAATCTTTGCAGAAACGTGCACTGCCCAAATCCCTGAATGATTCATTTGACCCCCCCCCCCACCACCACCACCACCACCTTCCTCAACAGGACAATTAAGGTATTTGTTGTGGAATTATTATAATTATTAAAAGGTAGTAGCCTAGTATTTGTAGAAAAACTAATTTAACAAGTAAGATTTTGAATTGGCTTATAGCCTAACTTATATTGTGAGTAACACCAAACTGTTTATATTAGTTTTATTTCTTTTAAAATATTTATATTTTATTATGCATGTGTATATACATTATATATATTTTTCTCTTTCTTGATTCGTTTATTTTATTTATCTGCCGAATTAAAGGATCTTTTTTTTTAACACAAAAAATGGATTAAAAATGTGAAATTTTATTTCACATGATAACTGATAGATGATAACTGGTCATCATCACACTCTCTTAATTAATCATGGGATGTAGTCAGGTCATGTGAATAATGTAGCATACTGTCTTATTTTCATTCTTTAGCCTACAGGCAGCAGTAGGCCAATTCCATTCCAAACATATTTTTTCTTTTCCATCTAATGTAGGCTATTCATTTGTTCAGTTCTTCATTTTTCTCTCTCTTAGCCTACCCTCACAAACACTCCACTACTGCAAAGTAAATCTTTCTGCTTATCTGATGGCCTTAAAACATCAGTGACCACTGAATGTCTAAACATGTGGTTTCAATGTAGTTGAAACAGAATGCAGCATTTGACATGGATGCCTTAAGAATCGCAGAGGTAAACTGTGTGTTTCATGATTGGTGCAGGTTTTTTTTTTTTTTTTACTGACTGTATGCCTCTGCTTACATCTCATCAAAACCAGCTGACAGAGCTTATCCTCTCTTGAAACATCTTATAATTATTTATCTTCAATGGTTGAGTCCTAGTAAAAGGTGGTGTATTTGTGGTCCCAGTGCTGAAGTTTCACAACTGTTTTGTGACTCTTGGAAGGACAGCTGAAAGTAGGCTCACAATAGTCCTTTTTTTTATGAACTTAAATAAATTAAGGAGAACTTTTCCATGTAATTAGTTTAGGTCGGTACAACAAGAATAAAACAAGTTTATTTAAACAAATAATGTGTTGTTGAAGCAACTTAATAAATTTAACATGCGACAGCGCATGTTAGTATTCTAAATACAATTTAGTTTATTATAAAACTTGTAGGATGAACAAATAAGAAGATACTGGTTTCAGTACTGCCAATTAGAACAGTTTTTGTTCATCAACAGACATGTTTATCATGCCACCCACAGCCCAAGCACAAACGCCACTCTTCTGCACAAGAAACTCAAAAGCATAACATAAACTCTCTAAACATTAAGCACTAACAAGTCTTTCTCTTTACTGAAAAACAAAATAACTGTTAATTTCAAAATGTACTCTCCTAATGCAGTCCCATGCAAAGCATGCTGGGAGCTACAGATCCACTGTCCACTTAGTTGTCAACAAAAATGATTCAAGTAGATTGAACCTAATCATATTAATTTGTGAGAACAAATTTAAAAAAAAAAGTTGCTTCAGCACATTTTAACAAAGTAATTTGAACAAGCAACAAAAAATATTTTTTGAGTGTAAAATCCAAGAGTCAGTAATGATAAGAAGTGTATAAAACTGTATTGTGAGAGATGATGTTTGTTAGTCACCATCTTTTTCACAACAGAAAGTGCCCATATGGTGAAAATGTTCTTTAGATGTCTGTGATCACAGCTTTCACATATAGATGACATCATCTAGTCGGTTCATCATCGAAAGGTGGAGAATATGTCTATTGATGGCTTGACATGATTTCAGAGACAGCAGAAGTGGAGCAAATTGCTAATTACACTGAGGAATTCACTAGGGACCTACAGTATATGATTGTTAGGTCAAGGTTACAGACATAAAGAGCACGAAATTGGCTTGCAGTTCCTGAATAATGTATACTATTTTTATATCCAGCATTATTGTCTCATCCAAAGTATTTAGAATGAAATTGACATCAGATTTTTACTATTAGAACAGCTCTAGTTCTGTATCAATTAATTGTCATCAATCAGATGTATTTAAATGCAAATAATTGTATTTGCAATATTCTTCTACCCATTTGTTCTGCAATATCCTTGGGCCTTTTTGTCTTATCCAGTAAGAAATCATACAAATATTGTAAATAAGGACACAAAAAACAAAGACCCAAATGTTTTATTTCTCATGTGGTTGGTTTCTCTGTATAACCACAGTGATTAATGTGATGACAATTCAATCCACAATATACTCCACACCCTGTTCTTTCAATCATATTTCTCATACCTCTAATCATAGTTCTCAGAACTCTCCCACACGAACGGATTCCGCCCCTTGGTTCCCCTTTCCCGCCCCTTCCAATCTTCTGAGTTTGACTGGAAAAATACAAGTTCTAATTTGATCTAAATTAGATCTTTTGATGAAGGCGGGGTGGAAGTCAGTCGATAAGGCATCATGGAAATTCAGCGTGTTCCTTATAGACCCCGGGGTGTGCACCTTTCCAAACATCTTTAGACGCAATACTGTGCGGTACTGTGATTGTGGTTGCCTGCAATAATACAATAATCAGTGCAATCACAAAAGCACCATACAGGCCCAGGCCAGGAGGTGTTGAGAGGAGCTGAGGACGTGTAACACCCAGGATGCCCCAACTTTAATGCTAAATTCGGGGAGAAAGGGTGATGTCACCCAAACTGCAATAGGGCACTCGGTTTCTGACATTCCGAGGGTCCCAATCTCTTCGAGCCAGTTTCCTCCTCAGAGGGCCAGAAGTCGCACCCTCCATACACTGGCAGGATGTAACACTTTTGCTGGCTGATTTACATCTAAATAAACATTGCCAGACAAAACAATGTGCGACTGGAATGGAAACGCAGCCCTTTTTTCTCCACCCGGCCAATTGATATGATCCGATTGAACATGGCTGCACTTTTTGATAAGCAGTACTAGAGGTTTGCAGTCGTAACTTTCAGAGTTGAAAAAGGGGTTCACTGAGAGTTTAAGAGCCTTTTGTGTGGGGACACTTGATTTGAATATGTGAATACTGATATTAGTATTTCTTTATTACAAAAATATACATATATGTAAAATATTAAATACTTATTAGCTATTACAAAAGACATATATCATTTTTATCATCTCCATTTTTTAAAGCTACACTGTGTGATATTTTCCCCCATCTAGCGGTGAAATTGTATATGACTACCCAGTGAATATTAGTTTCTGTTCCTTTCAATTTCGAGGGCGTTTTTACTCCTACGGTGGCCGTATTATTCCAAGATTAACATGGCTTCCAGTTCGACTTCGTCCAATTGCGCCTTTAAAACTATCACCTGTGATCCGTCGCAGCACAGATTTATGTTACAAGGTAAACAATACTTTTTCACCATTGACGTGAGGAAAAGTAACGCAAGTTATACTAGAGGTCGTTTCGGCGTTATGCACAACCAGTGTTGTAATGTAACGGAGTACAAATACTTCGTTACTGTACTTAAGTAGAAATTTCACGTATCTGTACTTTACTTCGCTATTTAAATTTATTTCAACTTTCACTTTTACTCCACTACATTTCCTAGATAAAATGTATACTTTTACTCCGATACATTTCCACTAAGCATCTTTGTTACTCGTTACTACAAAATAAAATCAAAAGAAATGTGTGCGACTGCAATAAGGGAGGTTTGGCGAATCACTGCTCCCTAGATACTAGCTCCACGCTCCGCACGGCGCGCGCTCTATTTCAGCGTAATGGTTGTTTGTTGCCATGCCAATGGAGGAGGAAGCACAACTGAAACCACCACGGAAGCACGAGCACCTACTGGAGGACCTCCCGTTATCGTAGACGACCACCCTGACACAGAGCTCCCAACTCTCACGCATTCACCGCGAGACACACGCAATTGACACTTTTCACACGCTCTCACACCATACATCCATTTTCTCACGCACAGAAAAATCGCGAAGCAAAGAGGACACGGAGACCGACAGACTAGACAGAGCAGGTTAGTTATTATGATAGAAAAAAAATCTCAGATTCTGTCAATTTTATTACGAAATTCAAATAAATACCGTTTTGCCGCTTGTAAATGTGACGTGACAGATCCCTAGCGCACGTGAACCGATCGTCTCTACTAGCTAATAGTAAATAAACACGAATGAACAATGTTAAAAGAAACAGTAGGCTACAACTTACCGAAATGTATATTCATCATCGTACATAATATCGATCAATCAGTGTTTTTCAACTGCGGAAAGGGTCAGTACAATAGCTGGAGAACAATTATGTCACATAACATTTACCTCAGGAAAGCCATTTGATGACCATAATATAGGCTATAGCACGTTAGTTGGCTAGAAAAAAAAGAGCTATAGAGAGTATTTATCTAAATATGTGTACTATATTACATATTTATTATATTTTTACTTATATCATTAAATAAAGTTATTATGATAAAAAAACCGCATTATATTTATATCTGATAGGGCTCTCTGTATGAGTTTTTTTTTTCTTGAGAAAAATGAATGCCTATCTTGTTTACCCTTATATTTATCCAAATTAGTCAATATTGCATATTGTGATGCAAGATTATTTTTTTACATCCCACCCACCCCACAATAAAGCCACAATAAAGTTCACAATCAAAGTTCTAACCGCTTGCTTAAAAAAAAATATATATATATATACTTTTACTTCAATTACTTAAGTACATTAAATATCAGAAAATTACTTTTGATACTTAAGTACAGTATATATCAGATACTTTAAGACTTTTACTTAAGTAATATTCTAAAAGGTAACTTTCACTTCTACCAAAGTCTTTTTCTAGTATGATACTTGTACTTTTACTCAAGTATTGCTTTCTAGTACTTTATACAACACTGTGCACAACCATGCTATGGTTAGACAAGCAACTATAAAACTTCGAATTTACACAAATAGGCTGAATTACCTGTCGAGAAGAAAGCAGGCAACTTCGGCGTCCATTTTAAAATCTTTGCTCCTCATGAGCTCTTTCCATCTGGGAAAAGTTACTCCAGTATTGACTTTGGTCTGGCTGATTTGCCTGTTGCGTTGACGTTTTAATTCTCTCTTTCGCTTCCTTGGCGACTCTGCTACATGTCCTCGAAAATAGGTGTGATCCTCCATCAGCAATCTTTCAAATCTGCCGGCAGTTGCGAGTAATCTCCCCCTCGCATTCGTCTTTGTGTCACTGAGTGTAAAGTGCGAAAGGCGAAGCTTGAATTTACCGGTATGTCCCTCTTTGGCTAATGTAGTTTCAAGATGGAGGGGCAACATGGCGACCGGCATTCGAACCCCTCACCCGTATGTACTTTCAATGGCAGATTATAAACTTACGAGAATACTTTATTACTTGAAAGAAGTAAATATACATTAATGAGCACATATATTTTTGAAAGAACTAAGTGTTTTTTGCTAAGAATCTACTAAAAAAAATACACAGTGTAGCTTTAAACTAACAAAGGTCAATCAGTCAGTAATGTTACTGATATTAAGAAATACAAGCTATGAAAATGATAAACTGTGGGTTAGTAAGTAAGTCAAATGTTGATTCACAAACTGCTCGGATGAATCTAGTTCTGTAAAGGACTTGTTATACTGATTCAAACCGGTGACTTTTGCTGTTGAACTATTCATTAATTAAGAGATCCGGCTCATAAGAGTCATTCGTTTGGGAGTCAGACTAGTGGCATTGTATGTTATTATGGATGATATTTTTATCAAGGATCATTTTTGTAGTACACAATAAAAAATTGTTGTACCAAAAGAGATTAAACATCCACAGGACTTTGAAACTATTTATATGAGGCACTGTAAATATAGCCCTGTGTTCTGCGGCAGAGCTTTTGTGTGAACTGCCCTTGTTTTGAACTGTGCACAGTATCCAAATAAGTAGCCAAAGAAGTGAAAGTCTGAGAACACAAGATAACTCAAGATGAGACATGGCTCATTACACAGTCTATATCTTAAAGCTGAATGGAAAATGGATATCGGATCCCCCGGTCCTCCTTTCAGTCTGCATGAGGCCCCCTGCAAGAACCCCTGTATCTTATCAGACCATCTTTTTGGCTCGGGAGCCCCAACAGAGTGCTAATCCTGCATCCCTGTGTGCACCTCAGGGCGTCACTGTGGTTTGGACTGTCCCTTCACTCTGAATTACACTCTTTGGCATTGCAACACAAGCCAGGCCACTGCTGGCTCCAGAGAATACGTGGTCATGGAGCCTCACACACTCCTTTTCATATTTCTAGCTTATTCTCTGTCTCCTTTAGTAGTCTAGGCACAGTAGGTTTATCAGCAAGGGGTCAAGCAGGGATTTGCTGTTGCCGGAGATGACAAAGGTCAGACTTCTGGGAATGCACTTAGCTGAGGTGCCTGCAACCCTTCTGTTAGCGTTCACAGGGTGTCGAGCCAGACACGACATCCTGAAGAGATTGTGGCCTTGAAGGGCAGTTGCATATGGGTCAATGACATTTTAGTGAGGACATGAGTGTCCACGATATAGAAAAGGATCTTTTCAACACACGTGGCAAGTTCTTAGAAATGTACTCTTATTCATGTTGGTTTCACATAGTTTTCACATAACTTTGATACCAGTCTAAACTAGACAACGATGTACTAAAAACCGAAACGTTTTTCCTCCGTGTTTTTCACGTACATACAACAACGTTGTCAAAACGATGCCCAAAAACGATTAAAAAAAACACTGTACCATGGTGCCAGGCCATTACTTTATAAAGAAAAACTATGTGCCTTTGGACTGAACACGTAATACAACAGTGGGAGTCCGCGTCTGTTGTGCCTCTGTCCTCATTGACTTAAATCAGATGCGTGCAGTGGGTTTAGTGGGGGGTAATTGAGAATGAATGGGGGAAAGTCACTTGAGAGGAGGCAATGGCTCCATCGCGTTTTGATATGATCGGTTATGATTGGGTATGATTGATTTGTGCGATAAATCCCACATCTTGTTTTCGTGCGCATTCTCATCGGCCTGAATGAAAACAAATGATGACCACCGCACATCACTGATACACGTATATACTGTATATATATATATATATATATATATATATATATATATATATATATATATTATTGACACACAGACATATGCAGGTGTGATGTGTGCGGCGGGCGGGACAAGAATGGCCATTGCCTGTCACATCAAACGACACTTCGACCCTCCTCCCTTTCCAGGTAGGGCCTAAATTAAGGCAACCTGATCTGTGTGGAACTCGCCTCTCCTGAATAGTCCTTCAAAGCAGCAGGCCTCTCTTCCATCCAAGGCCTTTGTAATGGAAACCACCTCTGTTATTTTGCCTCTTGTATTTTCAGGCAGGGCTATTATTGTTCTTGTGGCCCCGGATGTGTTACCCAGACAGAATTCCCGCGTCCCGCTCCTCATTTTGCGCAAGAATTATGACCGGCGTACTCAGATCAACAGTACCATTCATTCAAATTACAGTCGCAAACAGAGATGAGATTGTGAAATAGGCAGTTTCTGATTTTGATGAGTTGGGAAAGGTGAAACTTAAGTGATAAAGAGACGCCTGAGGAGGTATTTTTAGAAGTGGTCAAAAGTGGCAGTCATCTTTTGGGATTAGAGGGCCACAGGCCTGACAAGCCGACAGAACCTTGATCTCTCTCTCAATTTACTAAGGAACAGCTGACTACCCCCTCTCCTGCAGTGGGGACTATTTTAAATGCCTCGAAACTCAAATCCTATTGTTTTGATATGAGGCTTTACTCACACTCGAGCTCGGCCGCAGATGCAGGGCTCTGGGCCGAGCGTGTTTGCGAGATGGCTTGTGCCTCTCATCACCATGGGAATGCACGTTCCCTTGCTAATTACCTGCTTGAATTGGCCCACAGAGACACTGTTAATGACACAACCTGATCTCAAAAACCTGAGACGCTCTACAGAAGGTGCAGCCTGTATACGCAGTGAGAGGTTACAGAGGGCGTCTGTTGCGGTGGCGGGGGGCTGTAGTGAAGAGAAACAGTGTGACACACTAAACCAACTGTGCAAATGCAGTTCTGTCTCCAATTACATATAGTCCAGTCATTTTAAGCCAAAATGGGGGTCAACCTTGAACAAATTGCAACAGAAGCAAACTCAACTGATTTTGTATCCTCATTATGTCTAGAGTAAGGGGAAAAAAAATTCCCGAAGAGGCTGGTTTAAAGTACTTCTTCCTGCCTCTATGTATTAATGTTCATGGGTCGCCTAAATGGGTTCCATTCAGACTTTAACATTAAGTATTTTACTGTTATGTGTCAACAAGATTCAACAAGACATTTTCACCTGGCTATACCCAATGTTTAGATCTGTTGTGGTATTTATGCAAATTAGCACATACATAATTAGATTATGCACCGTTTGTCCATGTTAACAAACAATTTCAAAAAACATATTAAGTAATCAACTCAGTAATTTTCATGGTGATATCTAAAGGTTAAAATTTTTACGTAAGAAAAAGAATGAATAGGCGTACGAATAGGCTATATTTGGGTCTTTTTCGAAACTTTCCCCTAATGGGATTCTTCAGGACTTTTTTTTTCCTTACTCAGGACATATTGAGGATACAAAATCAGTTGAGTTTGCTTCTGTTGCAATTTGTTCAACCTTTTTTCATAAAATGACTGGACTAATAGACCAGTATGTGACCTGTCACCATGGGGGAAGATTGGTGCTGGTCATAGCTGTGGTGGATGAGGTTAAGTGGTGGTGATGGAAGGGTTAGGCGTTATTGTGTACTTTATTAAAGTGAAGGAAAGAACTACAATCCCATTAAGCACAGCATGACAGTTGAATTAAAAACAATGGCTGCGTCCGAAATCGCATACTCTATTAGGTACTTATTTTGATTAAGTAATTACTTCACGACCACTAAAAAAGTACATTCTATATAGTATGAATGTGTGTATGTAATCTGGACGTTCTAATTTCGCCATGCTGTCATTATCATGTGACCTAGCAGTGTCACTTCACACGTCATTCAAAAATCCTCTCCCGTGGCCTCATGGGATAGTAAAGTGTCCATCAGATGCACACTTCAGAATCTCACCAGAAGAAGTAGGTCATCCGGGTACTTTTTGCCTTCTCTTTTATGAGTACTGTGAATTCGGATATACTTCTTTTGTCACATACTATTTTTCACCTACTATTTAGAAAGCATGTAATTTCGGATGCAGCCATTGTAGAGTCCGACTCGATTCACAGTGCTTCATGGGAGAGGGTGTTGCCTGCAAAGCTCTTTTGGTGTGATTTGCTGACTGCCATTCTCTGATTGGTGTGATTTTCTGTACAGCAATTATTTAAAATAATGTGAAATAATGTGAACAGGTGGCTTCAACAAAAGTATATACCATGAATTGTCCTCAGAGCTCACAACAGGTCTGTCTTTAAAGGCAGGTTATGGTTAAAAATATATATATTTTTTACCTCTGGAACCCGTCTTTTGCAGTATGGCAGTGGACACTCAGTTGCAGCTGGGTTCATTAACCACAGTCTAAGAAGAATAATTAGTGCTTTTGTCACAGCAGTGGTGTGTTAATGACATGCTGGGCCATAGGCCTAGTCACTGCAGAACTGTATGCATGGAGCGGCACTGCTGCCCTAACTATCAACCGCACGTGATGTTGCATTAAGCTTGGCTAAATAAATAAATAAAACATACAAGAGTTGATTAACAGCCCCCTAGAGCCTGGTTACTATCAGGAACAGTCAGCCTTTTCCACAGCTTAATTAACATGCTTTATTGCTAGATCTTCTGTGGTCTAGCCTTCTAGCCTTATACCAATATTGTTTATCAATGGACAATCATTGTCAAGTTTGGTAAAAGTTGTTGTATCCATTAATATTATTATTATTATTGGTTAATGTTAATTTCTAAATATACATTAACATTTCTAGTTGTATAAATTTACATTATAATGTAATATGAAAAGTAGCCTACCTTAATTTATTTTATAAATAACAATAAACATTTTTTTTTATAAATAACAATGATAATACAATTAAATGTTATTTGTAATTGATTATGCTGATTATTATTATTAGTTAATGTTAATTTCTTAATATAATATTTTAACTTTTCAAGTTGTATAAATTAACATTATCTAATGTATTATTTAAAACATTAATTAAATGTAATTATTTGTATAAATTTAAATAAACTGTTGTATAATAATAATTATTATTAATGTTAATTTGTTCATATACATTTTTATTTTAGCATTTAAATGTCTACAACTTAACAAAATGCCTAATGTATTGTGAATACACATGAATTACCCTTAATAATGTTGTATACATAACATGAACCTATTTAACAAATGATGTTCCTTGTTAGACCATGATACCTAATGCATTTACAAATGTTATTTATTTTAAAGTGTTACCTCAAGATTTAATATAGTCCGAAATAACCCAGAATCATGGAAAGTACAGCAGTGCTCAGATATTATGAATCCTGTTCTGGAGGAAAAGAAGCTTTAGGAAGGTGGCAACCTTAGATCATCACATTCATTATCGAAACTGAATGTAAAACACATGCAGTGATCATCTGGGTATTCAGAAACCTCTTTTAATCACTACGGGGCAGAATTCATTATCAGTGTGAAGAAATAATTTCTCACCTCCATTGAACTACCAGTATTCATTTTCACCTCTGGCTCAGAGAGAGGAGGACACCTGCGGTGGCATAAATAAATAAAAATCTTTTAAAAAAAAGTTTTGTTTTTTTTGAGAGATTGATAAATATAGAAAGATATTGAGATTTGTCTTTTTTTGGTCATGTCATGAAGTGTGGTCATGATGTGGTAAAAAATATTGGCTAATACAGTCGAGAATGTTGTGTGATTTTGTCCACAATGGTAATCATTTGCATAGAAAGTTTTTTTTATTTGTTTCCTACACTGTAAAAAATGAGTCGTTGGATCAAAGTAAAAAAATTACGTCAACTTGTTACACGTAATCGGTTTACTTTAGCTCAACTTAAAAAAAATAATTTACACAAATCACATTTCTATAGTCAGTTGAAAGTAAAAATACTATTTCAACCAAAGAGATTTGTTTAATTAGCAATAAATTATAAAATATTACTTGGATTAACTTAATTTTTAAACCTTTTATATATTAATTTTATCATATTTTACTATTATTATCAAAATAAATACAAAACAAAATTACAAACATGAAATATCACCGAATTTTTTCTGAAAAAATAAGCCTTTTACACTCTGGAATCAAACATTTAACTGTTTATTTAGTGCAATCTTCCAACAAACTCACAGAAACCAAAATTTCCACTTGTTCTAAAAACATTTGAGGAAGAATTCATTTGATTTACAAAAGTCAATACTGAAACCGTTTTAGTGCATGACTTAATACATTAAAAAAATACATTCAATAATAAAACTGTCAACAATATCATTTTGTACCAAAAAAAAAAAAGAAATACATCAATAAATGTATACATCAATTCCATTTGCTACAGTAAAATTGTCACTCAACATTTCAGATTATCTTGCATTAAATTTAGGATTGTAACAGAAAACATTGAAAAGCCCTTAATATGGCATTGCTAAATCATCCAGTGTAACATCAATTCATTGAAAAAAAAACATTGAAACAAATCACCATTGAAAGCTCCTTAAAAGACACGACATGCAGGAACATTTAAAGGGTTAGTTCACCAAATTAAAATATTATTGATGAAATCTGAGAGCTGTCTCACTCCTTCATAGGTTGATAGGTAATTTCATTCTGCCGGCCAAGACAAGTTAGTAAAGACATTGTTAAAATAGTCCAAGTGAAGTGGCTCAACCTTTAGTTTATCAAGCGACAAGAATACTTTTTGTGCACAAAAAACAAACAAAAATTACGACTTTATTCAACTATTAATTTTCTTCAGTTTGGGTCTGAGTGAGTTCACGAGAGCGCCATGACACATGAGTGAGAAATGAGAAGATGACACTCCTGATTATTTGATGGGAAAGGGTGAAAGGTAAGCCATTCATTTAGCGGCATTGGCAAGGCACTTATACGTTTTCTCGTTGGTTTCTCACGATTCGTACATCCAGTGAATGCACACTTTAGAACCATTTTAAAGGGATAGTTCACCCAAAAATGAAAATTCTGTCAGTAATTACTCACCCTCATGTTGTTCCAGCCCCGTAAGACTTTCGTTCATCTTCGGAGCACAAATTAAGATATTTTTGATGAAATCTGAGAGCTGGATCACTCCTCCATAGGCTTCTAAGGGACTGAAACTTGCCGGCCCAGAATAGTTATTAAAGACATCGTTAAAATAGTCCAAATGACTACAGTGGCTCAACCATATGTTTATCAAGCGACGAGAATACTTTTTGTGCGCAAAAAACAAACAAAACTAACGACTTTATTCCACTATTCATTATGTTCTCCGTGGGCCTGAGTGTCTTTACTTAGTAAAACTGCGCAGCGCGTCTGTGTTGCACGTCGCACGCATCACACACATGATCAGCGTCGGCCAATAGTGAGCCTATGTGGTGACGTGCAACACAGACGCGCTGCGCAGTTTTACTAAGTAAAGACACTCAGGCCCACGGAGAACATAATGAATAGTGGAATAAAGTCGTTAGTTTTGTTTGTTTTTTGCGCACAAAAAGTATTCTCGTCGCTTGATAAACATATGGTTGAGCCACTGTAGTCATTTGGACTATTTTAACGATGTCTTTAATAACTATTCTGGGCCAGCAAGTTTCAGTCCCTTAAGAAGCCTATGGACGAGTGAGACAGCTCTCAGATTTCATCAAAAATATCTTAATTTTTGCTCCGAAGATGAACGAAAGTCTTACGGGGTTGGAACAACATGAGGGTGAGTAATTACTGACAGAATTTACATTTTTGGGTGAACTAACCCTTTAAATACTACATCGAGACCCATCTGCGACATCTTCTCAGTTCTTGCGCATGTGTCGTGTTACTCTCGTGAACACGTCAAGAAGATGAACGAAAGTCTTACGGGGTTGGAACAACATGAGGGTGAGTAAATATTGACAGAATTTTCATTTTTGGATGAACTAACCCTTTAAAATCCATTTGCATCTTCGCTATGTCCATGACAATTTTTTTTAAATATGCCTCAAAGGTATATTTAAGTACTTCAGGATACCTCAAGTTCTCAGTACGTGATTCCAAACATCATGGCACGAGCAGATGCAACCGAGGACAACTCATGTAAAACCTCAATACCATCAATGACAATGCTGATGTCCAGGGGAGTGCTTAGACCATCACTTTCACAGACCACAAGTCCAAGTTCTCTCTGTGCTTCAACTTTCTGGCCAATCTGAAAGACACACAAGCAAAAAAAAAAAAAAAAGAAACAATTCTTACTCCGAGAGCTAATTCATAAATTCAACTGCTCTTACCAGAGAGACCAAAAGAGACCAATTACTTACCGTTATCTTCTGACTGGACTACAATGACTCCAAACTGTTGTCTTTCAACATCTGTATCTTAAAAAAAAGACAAACACAGCAATCACCAACTTTCATAAAGAAAATTAAAATGCATGGATATGCTTTTGCACCTAAGAGCCAATCATTTTGCAAGTTTATAAATAATACATTAATTAAATAAATTGGTGTAATTTGAAGGTTTATCAATAATTATTTTCAAAGTTGCAAAGATGTCATGTCATACAAATTCCATAAAATAATGTATTTTGTGTAACGTATAATGTAATAGGTCATTGCGTGCATGCATGTTTAAAATTTTATGACGTAATCGGAACCTACTGCAGTGTGTTAAACCGTCAACAACGTAATTGATCAATCAAGAATTTACCATATATTTATTCTTTTAAGTTTATACAGTATGTATATATGAGGCTACTGTCACTTTAAGAATGGCAAATTTTGGCAAATGTTTAACACAACCAAATGTGTTAAAGTGAATGGCAAGGTAGACATTTTCAATTAAAATAAAATATCTGTGACCATTCAAACGCCATATGACACTAAAAAGAACTCAGTTCAGTGCTGTGCAATTTATTGATAAAGTGTACATTCTCTGATCCACTTTGAATTATTTGATAAAACAGTTGCATTAATCAGTTAACTGATCCTTATATGATTATAAATGTATGATAGAAACAAACTTAACATAATTTGTAAGATTACTCACCATATGTAATTTTGTGTCCACCATGAGGTAATCCTGCAGCAAAAGATGATGATGGTCAATAATAATTTTCTCCGTGGTCACGTGGCTTAAACAGAATGCAAACTTGTCATTTGATTTGAAGCATAATCATCATCACACCAACTTAACTGTTGCTTGACTAATTTTAAAGTATTAACCACTCTTACTACTTTATTTTTCTCATTCACCAATGTTTCTACATCAATCAAATGTCAGAAACTTTATGCAATCCACTCAATGAACGAAATGCAGATATATACGCAATGTATACAATCTCTACCGATAGTAACAATAATATATACTATTTTAGGGTTTTTCCTGGATCAAAATGAGTTGAAGGTGGTAAAATCTTGCTTGGAAAATAGGTATCTGAGCTTGGGCTGTCACGATTATTAAATTTGGTGGAGGAGTTGTTTTACTGCGACGCGCTGTTTGAATGCTGAATGGAGAATGATCAGCTGCAGCGGAGGGAAGACGAGTTTGCGTAAACTTTAATTTAACGATGTAAAATTGATTCTGTCCCTCACAACAAGATATGAAATGGCTTTACAACACTTAAATCAGTATATTAGGATGTGTAAAGGATTGCGTAACAAAGATATTTCTAATTATTTAATTATCGCGACAGGCCTAATCTGAGCCTGTCTGAGTTTTGAGGACAGCCGGTGTAGCAGTCGATTCTGTTCCCTATCGGAATTCCTGTTCCCCCTGAACGAGCCGTGTCTGCTGACAGCGCATGCGTCAAAGCCTTAATAAACCTTAATAAATCAAAGCCTTAATAAACATTACATTGAAATCTGTAATAATGTTTTAAATTTGAAAAGAAATAATCTGGATTGAATTGACAGATGGGGGAAAATTCGCTTCTAATAAAAATAAAAACAATAAAAAACGCTTAAATTTCGGGAAAAAATACAATCCTTTTTTAACCTTTTGGCTTCCCGTACATCCAGAGTTGTGCTTCTTGCTCGTATTCAGTTCTGATGGTACGCATGGTAACTCGACAACTACGCATGATTTGTAGTATGATTTGCGTAAAGGGAACAGGAATTCCGATAGGGAACAGAATCGACTGCTACACCGGATCGGGCACGACATTAGACGGAGGCGGTCGCCTTGTAATTCTCGATGCAGGAAAAACCCAAATAAATAATGTAATTAAAAGTCCACAAATTATCTAACTACTTAAGTATTTATTAATGGCTATCCATCGTTACTAGGCCTAACAGTTATAGCTACACTTGAAATATCAGATGACTCTGACCAAAATAAAACAGATATTCAACAAAACACATACATAATGCATTGAATTTTACTTTAATATTATAAAAATGCATATCAACGGCGATAAAACTTATTTTTAGGATTACTCACCAACTGTGGAAATTGCGTATCCTCAACGTCGTCATACAGCAAAACAAGATGGCGGCCGAACAGAAAATTCTCGACCCAAGCTTGATGACGTCAGTAGTCACGTGGTTTGGACGTGGACGTAAAATTGTAATTTGATTTAAAGCAATTAGTTTAAATTATACCCAAAAATTTGTTTTTACTTCAAGACAACTAAACTCAATTACATTAGACCAACGATAAGCCAGAAAAGTGAATTTATTGAGTCAGATCAAGTATAAAAAGTTCTTTAAACTAATGACAAGCCATATGCACTTTTTTCAGTGTATCTCTTTCATATGATTACGCATCAACGTTTAGTGTGAATTGACTAGTCACAGATGGCCTTACAGTCAATTGTTAATCATGTAGGGCACACTCATACACACTAATATGTGTGATGTCTACGCCCTCAAACTGATTCTGACCTGTGATAAAGGTCAGAATTTTTAAATAAATAAAAAACATACAAGAGTTGATTAACAGCCCCTAGAGCCTGGTTACTATCAGGAATAGTCAGCCTTTCCCACACAAGCTTTATTGCTATCTGTTGTGGTCTAGCCTTTTACCAATATGCTTTATCAATGAACAATCATTTTCAAGGTTGGTAACAGTTGTAGTATTTGTTTCCTATCTCTTTCTGTATGCTTGCGCATGAACATTTAGTGTAAATTGATTAGTCACAGATGGTCTTACAGTCAATTGTTAATCAGCATCAGGCACACTCATACACACTGATATATGTGATGTCTACGCCCTCAAACTGATTCTGACCTGTGAGAGAAAAAAAAAAAATCACACAGCTATTTACTTTTCAGCTACAGTCTTTCTTGAAGTGATGTGATAAGTCTGCAACTTTATGAGGGATAAGCGCCATCCATTGGTCACAGTCCCATACTGCCATTTTCACCCCTGAAAACCAGAAGATTGATTGTGTTCAAATCAATTCAGAAGCACTATGCATACAAACACAAACCTACAAGGACATCTTCAGTTAGCCAATGTACATCTGTACTCCTCAATAAAACTCTAAATCAATCTTTAAGCAAACAAACATCACATAGCTGTAAATCCATTAGCAGATCCAGTTGCAGCACAACAATTCCTCGGTTGAGGCAGCCACACTTGCGAGGCCTTGAGAAAAAAGTTCCAGAGTCAAGGCCCATTATCCGAAGCCAGGGGTGTTTTGTCATGCAGCGCTTTTGATTCTGCAGCCCTCCCATGGGTGCCAGCGGTACGCCAGTGACCGGACGGCTGTAAATAAAGCCAGAGAGTTTTGGGTAACTCCCTCGAGGCTCCCTCTTTTCCTGTGCCACCCGCTTCAGAAGGGCAATATTATTCTGTCCCCAGGTCTGAAGAATGATTCCATTGTACTGGAGGCAGAATGCGGCCTTCCTCTGAGCCCACTTTACTGCCGCCGTTCTTTATTTAAACAGCACGGCCTTTATCTGCCCTCCACTGTACATGCTCCTGCTGTCACTCGCAGGGCTCGGCCGGCTTTGGTAGATAGGCCTTGATAAGGGTGGCGCTCTATGCAAACATGTCCCAGCATGGGGACTGGGTGACCAGCAGGAAGCATCAACAAAGAACGGGGTATTAAAAGCTCTCGACAAGTTTGATTGTTTCCCATCGTGATAATCGTAATTGTACGGTGCTTTAAAACGGCTGCCATCCTGTGCGTGCCTTTCATTGTTGCATTGTTCGGCTTTAAAGACCACCAGGGAATATTAATGAAGAACTTATTAATAATAATTAAGCATTATGCATCCATTCTGTTGAACAGTGGGTAAAAAGTGCAATGCTTAAGTATTTGAAAGCTATACGGCAAAGTTTGTCGGCCATGGATGGTGCACGCCAATAATGTGTTCCTGAATGCAGATGCATTTGTGCCTTGGGGTTGCATTTGGATCTTTTGTTCACTGTTAGATAGTTTCCTGTATATCACCACACCTGTGTGTGCCCAGAAATCAGTGGAGGGTCAGACCGCCTGCCCATACATGTTAGCATTTTTCTCTCAATCAGGCAATGGCTTTGGTAATCCGAAAAAAAAAAAAAAGACTTTGAAAAAGAAGGGATCGGCCCAAATCAAAATACACTCCTGTTTTTGGTTTCTATGGAGCATGTGTGCTTGTTTCACTTGTGTGCCTATTTAAAATCTCAGATCCTGATCATTAGATTTAAATAAAATAAAAGAACATAGTGTTGCACATCAACAAGGACATTTGGCCAGTTGCTGTGGCCTATTGACACAAATCTGTCAGCATTTCTAGGTTCTCACAGGTCTAATCTGTCCTAGTTTAATCCCCCTCACATTGTTTTAAACCTGTATGAATTTCTTTCTTCTAGATATTTTGAAGAATGTTTCAGCTGTTATTGTCCATACAATGAAAGTCAATGGGGTCCAAAATGTTTAAGCTCAAAAAGGACAAAGTTAGAGGGAAATTAAATCTATATAAAACTCTATTGTAATTTTCCAAAGTGGCACAATCACCTAGTATGATGAAAATTAAAATTTAAGCCTTAATTAAGATTAACATTCATTTCAGGCTACATTTATACTACCATTCAAAAGTTTGGGGTCAGTGAGTTTTTTTTAAAGATATTAATACTTTTATTCACCAAGGCCCCATTGAATTTTCTATTCATCAACACAACTTTTTTTCCACATTGATAATAATAAGAAATAATTAATGAGCTGCAAACCAGCATATTCTGAAGGATCATGTGACACTAAAGACTGGAGTAATGCTGCTAAAAAATCAGCTTTGCCATCACAGGAATACATTACATTTTAAAATAGGAAGCAGTTCTTTTAAAATGTATTGACATTTCACAATATTTCTGTTTTACTGTATTTTTTGATCAAATAAATGCAGGCTTGGTGAGCAGAAGGGACTTAAAAATGTAAAAAAAAATTTTTTTTCAAAATATCTTCTTTTTTTGTTTTGCACAATACATAAAGTATAATACAGGTTTGTAAAATGTACATTTTGGAGTGAACTATTCCTTTAAGAGGAAACTAATGCCAGTCCCATATACCAGTCGAAACCAGCATTTGAAGTAGAGTCGGTTTCCTCCCAGGGGAGCTTTGATTCCACCGATTCTGCCGACTGACATTGAAGTGGTATAGCCTATATATAGTTCATTTCACCGATTTCTTTTCTTCCCCCTTTATGTTTAATTGCTTCCCTTGATGACAACAATCTCTTATATCGCCGCATTGTACTTTAGGAAGATAGTGTTATAGCAGATATCATATTTCTGCTCAGCCTTAGCTCAATTATAACATCCTCCTACTCTCTCTAGGATCTACTGGCTTTACTGGAAATGGTGTTTGGCTTTACTATCAGTCCCACCAACCATGACAGTCTGAGGGCAGGTGTATGATAAACGAGACTTAAGTACATATGACAGGACTTGTTTAGGCTTTGCCCGAGCAGTCCAGAGGAAGCCTGGCTATATTGAATAATGATTATGCAGAGAATGGAGACATGTACAGTCGGCGTTATGAGGCTACAGAACATATGAATAGAGAGGAATGTGCCTTCTGAGTGCCATTGTTTGGGGGTGCACTGGAGGTGGTGCGCAGCTGGTTTATCCATGAGGAGAAGAGCAAGCGTAGGCGGCTAATGGGATGTGTTCCCTCATGTCAGTCCTGCTGCTGCAAGAGAAGGAGGGAGGGTGGCAGGCAGTTTGCTGTGGAGCGGAACTCTTTTTCAGGAGGGATTAGCTTAAGGGAGCAAACAGGCCTATATGGGCTACTGTGGCACGTTCCGAGAACTATTATTATTAGCTCACCTAGGTACAGCAATGGAAACGTGGAATAATCATTAACAAACCCATGCGTCAATCACAACAATGCATAGAAGGCGGAAAAAGGTAGAAGGCTGCTCATGGAGGTTATTTGAGGTGCCTTATAAAAAATCCCACTTATATTTATACTTATATATTTTATATGTATACTTATTCATGCCAAAAAAAGACCCCCACATAGCATAAACAGCTAATATATTTTAAAACCTATGTATACTGTGTATGAAAAAACAGTATGTGTGCTAATGTAAAGAATTTTGTCATTGTATACATTTTCTGGAAAATAATTTAAAATAATTACTAACAATTTATATAGTGTGTTTCCCAATTCCCCAAATATTGGTTCAAAACAACTATTTTTTCTCTGAAATTTTCTCCTGATCCCAGTCTGAAAATCCTGCATATGTTTTGAGTAAAATGTTTACTGAACATGTTTTAATTACTAAATTAAATGAATATGTTTTGTGATAAGAATTTTGAGGGTGGCACATATATTTACACCAGATTTACATTATGCTTGACAAATAGTCAGTTTAATGAACAAAGATTCAGCTCTCAACTCATAGAGGGGTTTGAACAAGTGAAACTGTCCAAAAAGCTCTTTTTAACACAACAAAACAGGGGTCCAAAAATTATATATATATGTTACCGGCAAAGTGTGTAATCCGGCATTCTATAGAATGCCTATGTAATGTATAGAATTAAGTAATGTATTTTTGCCAAAAACCATCAGGCATTCTATACATTGCCTAGGCATTCTATACAATACCGGGATTTCACACTTTGCTGGTAACATATGTTTATATATATATATATATATATATATATATATATGGAAAAACATGGAAAAAAATCTATACCATAAGACCATACCTTATTATTTTGTGGTGGGGGATTATATTTACTGATTATATAAGGGAAGATTGGGTGGGATGACCCATATACTTTAACAGATGCATTGTGACAAATATACAGTGGATATGGGTTTAGCCTTAGCATCAACTAATATATTATTTTACATAAATGCATTTAGCTGCTTTGAAACAATGTGTATTGTGAAAAGCACTAAAATTAAATTGACTTGACTTGGTTGGCTTTTATTCAAAGTGACTTACATTGCATTGAAAGTATATCTTTTATCAGTTCATGCATTGCCAATATAAACAGAAACATACTGATTTTGTTGTTATCGCACAATACTGAAAATTGTGTATATAATTTGACCTTGATGTGAGTTTGGATAAGGTTGAGAAGATGGTCTCCTATAAATCTTTGCAATGGCGTAATACCATCTTGTCAGTTTTATGGTTCTCGGTAAAACCCACAAATGATATACAGTATATATGCTGGAACACCTGCAAAGGTGACGGGTTCAGAATTTAGACAAAATAACAGTGAGAGGAGAAAGCAATAAAAGAATATACTGTATGACTAGTTTTAAAATAATTTAGTGTGTACCTTAATAACTGTCAACACAGGCAACAATTGGAGAGATCTCGGCTATATATTACCCAGCTCAACCCACAGCTTTGGTGAAGATCGAGGTGTTGGGTCAGTGTTTTAAGAGCACATATAAGCTATATTTGAATTTATACTAAAAGGATAGATCCTAGGTGAACGCTGGTCCTGCTCTACTTCATTTGCTGAAGCTGAAAATAAAAGATGGTTAGAATTTCTTTTGTTTGGCGACAGCACCATCTGGCTGTTCGTGCTTATATTCAAGAATGGCCAGGGTTTACAGCTTTTCACAATTGCTAAAACACTCAACTCCATTCTCTGAACCAAATTCTATACTGATTTGTTGAATAAATAACTCTTTCTGTAAAACATTAAACAAGTTCAGGTAGCTAGACACCATTTGCAAATCTTATGCACTATTTGTGCAAAACTCTAAACACATTCTCACTCACTAAATTCTTTTACACACAATGGCTCAAAATTGTTGTTTCTAATGATTTGATCATACCAACTGTACAAAATATGAGCCTGCAGCTCAGAGTGCACAGGTGCACTGAATGTTGATACCAACAATGGATGGAAACGATCTGAGAGGTGGAGGAGGAAGAGGATGAGGTCAAGGAAGAGCAAGGTGTGGAGAGTGTTGTCAAAAACGCTGGATCCGGCACACCAGAGGGGTTTTCCCTTTGACTGTGATGTGGATGTCCTCAGGCCGGACCCAACATGAAGACGTGATGATGAGGCACAATCAGTCTCTCATTGACATTGATTTTGCAGATGCACAGCTTTTTTTGAGAGTACTGTAATGTGCTTTTCATTTAGAGTTTTCTTTTTGCAGTCGGACTACTGCATTTTTACAGCATGCAAGTGCTGAATATACAGACATTCAATACTATATAATATATGGTAATATATTGAAACAATGTGTATATTGGTAAAAAAATATATTGGTACAGTATATGGTAAACAATATTTTCACCTTACTAAACTGATTACTATACTTTTTATGTAATTGCAAAATTTGTTTACTGTATACACATTTTTTCCTAACCTCATGCTCTGGATGCTGTTCTCAGTGTCTAATGAATGATCTGTAGTGTTTATACAGTACAGTATATTGACTGATGTGTGTATGATCTAAAAGCATTGTCTGATTTTGAGAACTGGTGAAATAGTTTTTGAGGCATTTGATTTTGCCAGAAAGAGTCAGGAGTTTTGTGACTGTAGTTTGAAGATTTGGTTTTGTATTTCCTGTTGTGAGAAATGAACGAGGGCATTTCTGTAATGCAATGCATGAGACAGACCTATCAAATTGCTTTAAGTGCACATTTAGACACTCAGTCATGAAAACCCACAAAAACCTGTAAGACATTCTCTTACAATTAGACATTTGAAAAACAGTGAGCAGTGCTTGCCCATGCAGAAGTCAGTTGCTGCCTGAGTGTGTTTGCGATTTTGGTTTCACGAGTTCACACTCACATCAATTAAACAGAGTAAAGATTATGCGTATTTGGAGTGCTGTCCAGGGGGAGGGCTCCGAGCTCTGAATTTTTGCCCGAACCGAGTACTCCCACCCCCATTGTTGTAAGAGTAGTTAGGACTAGAAGTGAGGAGATGGGGTGGTGGAGGGATGCTGTTAAACTGTCAACGTTCGGAGACAACTTTGCTGTTGGTATATATACACCTCTTAACCCGTTGATTGGGTTGATTAACAGAGTGTGCGCCACTCGTGTCCATTAGGTTTGATTATCTGAATGTGCTGCTCCTGAACTTTGTTAATAAACCAATTTAATTTAGTGGTTTTTTTTTTTGTGGTGACTTGAGTTATAGGGCCCACCTCAATAAGGATTCAGTTTCTTAATTATTAAATGAATTAATAAATGCGAAATACTTAACAATAGTAATGAAGTACAATTATTCTTCATGATGTTGACATGATAGAGTCAGGTGCTTGTTTGTTGCAGGACCTCAAGCATATGAGAGCATTTCAATGGTATTCCTTGGCTGAACCACTCACTGTTGAATACAGGCAGTATTAAAGGTCCCATTCCATGGATAATTTTATTATTTTATAATGTTTCCTGGGGTGCCCTTATAATGTTAGTATGTTTTTTAGATCAAATTTTTTATAATTTAGAAATAAAAGGCATATTTCCTAGCCTGATTTCATCACCTGATTTGAACGCTCTGTTTGAAGGGGCGTGTCTGCTGTGAGACTTCAGTGTAAACGCCCTCTGCTGTGATTGGCTGATATGCTTGCATATGAAATATCTAGCATTACATGTGGAACTATCTGGAAAACTTTTACTATTACAGCTATTATACGTTTTTACTATTACAGCTATCGGGATTAACGAATCGTGAGAAGTTTTTTAAGTATTTAGATCTATTTCAATCACATAAAAGGTTGCAGTGATGAGCATTGAGCAGATGACAGTCTGTTGATCGCGTGAAAAAAGATCTTATCATTGCAACGCAGTTTCTGCACTCACTAATGATTTCACCAATGCAAACATGAGGTATTAAATACAGTAAGAGATTCGTTGTGCAGTGTAACAGCGTCATTGATTTCATAACGAGTTTTGGAAAGTGTCCAGATAAACTCGTGCTGTGTGATTGACAGCTTGGGCGATTGGAGAGGGGTTGTTCTGTGATCGCTTTCTGTATATTAATCACATTTTAAGTAAGATTATTTTCATCCTACTAAGAGAAACGATGTGAAGTTGATCGCTACTTCCATAGTAAATCACTACTTACCGCTTGCTGGAATATAGTTGAAATTGCCCCCTTCATCAGTATGAAACGCTGAGAGAAGCCTGCTTAATATTTATCCCAGGATAGAAATACAGTCCGTGGTGAAATGGACAGAGCAAACTAACAACTTAGAATTAAACTTTTGCGGTATCCGATTATAGATAAACATCAACCACGTCTGTTGACATTTCGCCATCAATACGCCTGTATTCCTGTGGGCGGAAGTTAGTCAAAACACGGTTTTAATGACGTCATTAAAGAAGGAAGTAGAGGGATGTAGTCCAATCCAGACGTTTTTTGTAGGCGACTTCTGTTAAAGGGAAACTAAACCCCTGGTCAGAGCCTGACTCCACCCACTGGCAATATTTAAAAAATGCTGGAAAAGTAGGCAGAGCCCAGTGGAGAGGGGGCGTGCATCTGACACGTATCTCTGTGCAGGCAAGGGCGTGGTTAGTTGGTACCCTCTGACGTCAGAGTGTACCACAACTTCCAATAGGAAAATTCAACTGCCATAGCCACTGTTTAACCTGAAGAGGGCAGCACTCAGACGTTTCTACACCATATTTAGTAAAATTAAAATACTTTAAACACAAATGTCAAAAACAATACTTGAATCAATGAACAGCACTATTAAAGCCCCATTCTTACAGATCATTAACTAAAAAAAGTTGGTTTAGGGTTTAGTTACCCTTTAAATAAAATATCTCGCTTGGCATTGAACTTTATAATTTTACAGATATTATTTATACTCTAACAACAACATTACACACTAACTAAAGTTTGAAACATGGGATCACGAAGAACGGGACATTTAAAGAGATATTGATGGACGGCTGATGCTCTCACGCTTCTTTTATGACATCAATAATGTCTACTGAGTAGCAACACATGAATGCAGTAGATGCCTGAGGCTCTTCTATATACCAAGTAATACATGAAATCATGGGAACCCAGTCACACCCATCTCCATTTTTTCCCAGCATCCCCTTGAGAGTGGTACAAAGAAGTGTGCAGACAATTCATAAACAAAGACCATTTTGAGCCAGTTCATTAAAACGAAGATTGATTAAAATCAAGACATTTTTTGAAATTGATATCGTCAACCCAGCCCTAGACACATATGACATGTTCATACCAAGACCCACTTGCAACACATTACATTTAAAGAAATTGTATAGAGTAAAATAAAGAGCAAATGCTGAAGGATGATAAATGTTTTCTCTCTCTTCATGCTGCACTTCTGCTTCCCACGACTGAATATTTTTTCACAAGCTGAGGGAATCTGGCTGTACTGTGACAGATTTTTCTGAGTTTTGTTTTTGAGGGGAAATCTGCTGAAAGGATTTTAACATGTGTAGTAATATGTTCAAATGTGTAAAACAGCACAACACTGTTACTGGTAATTCAAAGCATTATTAAATTGCCAAAATATTTCATAAACAATTAGACATGGGACCAGGAATTTGTATACATTTTTATGATTAACAGGCGTTCCAATTCTGTGGAAATCTGCAGAGCTTTCTGAGCCTTAGCAGGTGCAGATTTCATGTGGGCCTAAAGGATATGCCTGACTGGCTGGTACCTTGTCACATTTCTGGAATATGGAAGCACCAAATAACAAGGAGAATGGTTTTATTATTTAAATTTTTTGGTCTGATACCATCTTCCAGACCTGCATCCACACAGGAGCACTATGCCTGAGCATGTGCACTTACACCGTGCCATGGCTCTGAACGGCAAGTCTTTCATTGACAACAACCTTTTTTTTTTTAGAAAGACAGAGACTGTCAGGACCAGCAGGCTCAGTGTTAGACATCCTATCCACAAATCAGTCACAGACCTGAGAAAAAAACGGGACACCCACACTTTGTTGTAATTTTACCCAACCTCCATCTGCATTCATTTGAAGTGTCATGGGTGAAATAATACACCAGCCTCAACTTCTTTGTGATCCACTGATTCTCTTTCTTTCTCTCACACTCTTTTTGTGTAGACACAAAGAACTGAAAGGGGAAAGACTGTCTTTCTTTGTGATGCTACTTTGAGAAGGAGGGTATTGTTGTGATTGTAGAGATAACAGAAAGAAGTGTAGCTGGATACTACACTTATGCATTCACTTCTTTAAAAATGAATGCCAACAAGTAATCAAAGAGCAAAGAGCACAGCAGGATGATAAAGTCAGTATTCCCTTGACAAAAGTGTTCTCTTGTTCTCTTGGTCTACCTAGCATGCATGAGCCTATGAAAGCCCAGCAGGCACCGGACGTCAATATGACGTCATATTGACGTCAACATCCAAGTCAGAGATTGTTGCCCTTGAGCAAGGAACCAAACCCCCAATCGCTCCCCAGGCGCCACAGCAAAAATGGCTTCCCACTGCTCCGGGTGTGTTCATAGTGTGTGTATTCAAAACTTACTGCTGTGTGTGTGCACTTGGAAGGGTGAATTGCAGAGAACAAATTTCAAGTATGGGATGGACACCATACTCGGCTTCACGTCACGTCACTTTATATGAACACAGAGTACTCTCAGCTTGTATCCAAATGTCTCATACGTAAACACAGTTGTACCAATTTTGTATCTATAAAAATGCCAGTTTGTACACCAAAATAAAACCAACCAGCTAATATTTTTGTTTATTGCAGTGGTTTACACTGTTTTTCTATCACAAGTGGGTGAAATGTCTTACAACTGTACTTGATGAGATCGTTAAATTTACTCAAGATATCATACTCATAGGATGAAAATTCTGTTATCTTTTACTCACCCTCATGTCTTTTCATGACACACCGACAAGAACACCGGCAAGGACAAAGACACACCGGCACGGACAGCGTAACGTTCACCAGCATGTTCGCACCGACACGGGCACAACGACACAGGACACACCGGCACGGGCACACCGGCATGGGTACACCGACACAAACACCGGCACGGGCACGGACACCAGGACAGACACGGGCACACCGACACAGACACTGGCACGGACACCAACACGACATGGACAGGCACACCGGCATGGACAAATTGGCACGGACACACTGGCACGGCACGGACACACTGACACGGACACACAGGCACCGGTACGAACACACCGACACGGACACCAGCACATACACACTGGCATGGACACAGGCACGGGAGCACTGGCACACCGTGAAATTTTTTCACGAGAATCACGATTCTTTTGCATGTTGGTTTTACTATTTTGCAAGTGACTGAGCATTACAGGCAAACTAATGTCCCTATTTTAAAAACAAAGTCTCACAAGGCAACAAAATATAAAATAAAAAAGAATATGAGATGTAATTTAAGATGTAAGAAAGGTGTATTTAACAGAAGCTTTTAAGAAAGAAATTAAATGAACAAATATAAATATAAAACACTACATAGAATTCAATGAATAAATTATACATTGATACTTATTAAAGCTACTATTAAAGTTCTAAGAGCCAGTGAGTGATTTTCTCTTTGTTTTTTGTTGTTTTATTAACATAAAAAAAAAAATTGTTCCCCCAAAAAGGAAAATTGTCATAATTTATTCACTCAAGTTGTTTTAATCACAAATAAGTTTATTTCTTCTGTTGAAAATGTTCCAAAGTTATTTTGAAGAATGTGGCTAACCAAACAGTTGCTGGTCCCCAGTGACTTCCATAGTATATTTTCCTACTATGGAAGTCAAAGGGGACCAGCAACTGTTCGCCACATTCTTCAAAATATCTTCTTTTGTGTTAAGCACAAGACAGAAATTAATACAGGTTTGGAACAACATTAAAGCGAGTAAATAAGGACAGAATTTTAATTTTTGGGTGAACTATCCCTTTGAGGACAAGCGGCAGCATGTTTACTATTAGGCTACTGTCACTTTAAGACCGGCACGCATCTAATATACACGCACCTAATTTTCTCTCAAATATTTGCTTTCAGTTTAGACATAATCAACTGTGTTTATGTAAACCTTGTGTGTATTTGACAGTATAAACCAAATAAAACTCACTTAATCCAGTAACCAGGCGTTGTTTGAGAGGCCTTTAAGTGCATGTGCTCTCAGAAAACCCCGTGTTAGAACAGAGCATCAACACGCACGCTAGAATTTGATGTTGTGTGTGGACGTCACCATTATGACGTCAAACAGATGTTGTGACCTAAATTTAACCAAATATCAACGTCCTATGGTTGTGTGCCTGCTGGGAGGGTCTCAGGCTTCAAAATGGGTTTTATGATTAGCAGAAACCAAATTGTTGGTTCAGTGACTTTCAGTAACCCACTATTCACAATTTTATCTAGTCATTTTACCTTCACACACAAAGCTGAATTCATTGTTATTTATTAATGTCTCCACTCATAATGGATATGTGCATAACTAGCTACAGAGAAACCATTAAAATGATGAATTGCAGAAGAAGAATCCTGACCAGAGTCATTAACCTAAACCCTATCTACCAAATGTCATTCCTCCCTATTATCACAAACGCTCCAAATCCTTATGGTTTGAAACCATTTCAAATTGTGTGCTTGTGCCCATTAATCAATCACATCACATTAGAAAAATGTTCCTCAAAACTAATGCGATAATTCACTAAAGCAGTGACTCAGAGGCAAAAATGTTGTTGTCCAGAACCATGACCAGAACCATTTTTTTTTTTTTTTAATCTTTTCTGATTTACTGGATAAGGAATAAGGATAAGGGTTTTTATAAATAGTTTTTACTCACAATTTCTACCTAATAACACTTTAGAGCTTGGCATAACAGTATATTCATTTCAAATTCTTCAAAGAAAAAAATGAGTTGTAGAGGGGGTGAATTTTAGTCATCTTGAGGCCATCTTAAGCCAGGTTTAGCCTGTTTCCACGCCTGAGTTTGATTTTGCACTGTTTGATTTTGACCACGATTCGCCTATCTAAGACAAATTTTGAGAATCCTTAAAGATTCCTCTGAACCGGTGCCAAAATCTGAAGTCGGATGTTTGCCGACAGCCGATTAATGGAGTAGGGTCTGCCTGCAGAGCCGGAGGCTGCATTTTCAAGACCCCACTTTTAGGACCGCATTTCTAGGACCCTAGGTTTTTAGTGACAGCGCCACCTACCGAATTAGAGGACCAGCGAAGATGGATGACAATCAGAGTGTGAGTATCAAATGCGAATAAATTTTTACAATTGCGATGCATTTAATTGGAAAGTTAACGTAGCAAACGTGATGGTGATTTGCTAAATAAATAGTCTTGAATGCATAGCCATAGTATTTAGCCTCTAATGCTTGAAAATGAATTGTTAGCACGTTCATTTAACGGAACTGTTGCTTGAAAATGAATTGTTAGCACGTTCATTTAACGGAACTGTTGCGTGATAAGCCTGTGTTGACTTATTGACAGCACAATAAAACTGTAGCATGTTCGTTCTGAAAGCTTGTTAATTACTCATTGTTCTTCCATTTTAATTCAGTTAAAATAATCTTAATGTTTTCACTGTCACGTGCTCACAGTCAGCCTGTTTAACGTTACCCACAATACATGTTATGTGTAGTATGCGTCTACATGCGTCTCTTCATTTTGACATGGTTTTATAATGTGTGCTTTAAATATTATACATATGTAAATGTGTGTGTGTGTATATATATATATATATGGTCAGAAAATAAGTCATTATTATTTTCAATGTTACAATGTTATTTCTATTCAGATTTCTCAACTGAGATGGGCTTTATTGACATGAGTGTTTCTAGAACCTTTGTTCCCACAACATCAAAACCTTTTTTTTTTCTCAAATCTTTGAACAGTATGCAATAATAGTATTATGAACATTAATTGATATGTGTGCACTGTTTGGTAACTAAGAAAAAAAAAATTAAAGAGTAGAACATGTTCAACTAAATGTTCCTTATTTAATTCACTTCTCTTTCTCTCTCTCTCTCTCTCTCTCTTAGGAGTCAGTGATGATGTTGTCCATGAAGTTCTGTTTGTGGTCCACATCATGAACAAATTTGTTTTTGTGTGTGTTCAAGTTCAGTTATTATATATTATTTTGTAAAATATTTTGTGTGTGCAAGTTCAGTTATTATATATTATTTTGTAAAATATTTTGTGTGCAAGTTCAGTTATTATATATTATTTTGTAAAATATTTTGTGTGTGCAAGTTCAGTTGTTATATATTATTTTGTAAAATATTTAGTGTGTTCAAGTTGAGGTGTGATATATTATTTTGTAAAATATACACAATCTACCCCCAGAGTCATCCTTGTCTTCCCTCTATACTTGAAAATGTGGTCGATCTAGTGACTGAAAAGACTATAACATGATTCCTTGTTTATTTTACTTGAGTTATTATATTATGCTAGACCCAATAATTTCTCAACATTCCTAGGAACCAGGTTTAATTGCAATAAATAAAGTAGTATTTGGGTGTAATAAAACTGTAAAACTCTAATGTAGTTAAAACTGGGTGGGTGGAAATACTGCCTGGCACAACTAGGGTCCTGGAAATGCGTTCCTGAGACTGCGGTTCTCCGAGTCGGTAGGTGGCGCTGTCACAAAAAACTAGGGTCCTAGAAATGCGGTCCTAGAAGTGGGGTCCTGAAAATGCAGCCTCCGGCTCTAATGAGCATTGCGATCAAATTTTACCTCCAACAACATTCTGGCAGTGTCAGAAATTTTGAGGCGCCATCCTGCAGTTTGACTTATATGACAACTATCAAATCAAAAAAATATATATACATATATTTTTCTTAAAAAAAAAAAAAAAAAGCCAAGATCAAAAATAATGCTAGAAATGTATTTGTTTGCTAGCTACCATTTGCAGTCACTGAACATGTCACAAATTTATGATGTAAAACTCTGGACAAGTCTTCTTGTGTGCATTCATTCTTGACTGCCGTACAGTCTGACATTAAAGACATCTGAGATGTGACATTGCTTATAGCGGTGATCCTGTTCGTACAGTCTGACAAGCAATAGTCTTCAAGGACTATTATAAATCGTACAGTGTGCACCCGGCTTTAGAAGTTTGCTAAGGCCTCCTAGTGGGCCCCGGACCGAGAAAGAAATGTAAAGGGACAGTTTGCACAAAATATACAATTCTATCATATTTTATTCACCCTCATGTCAACCTGTAAAAGCAGATATTTTGGTGAAAAAAAAAAACTATCTTTTTGACACTTGAACTGGGAGGCCTCAACTCTGTTTAGCAAACGCTGCAGGGTGACACCTGCTGGATTAAAATAAAAACCTAGGCTGAACAAACAATACAATCAAAGAAACCACAGCTATTTTTAAAGCTACACTGTGTAGGATTTTCTCCCATCTAGCGGTAAAATTGTATATGACTACCAACTGAATATTACTTTCAAGCCCCTCCCATTCTTAGGGCGTTTTAACTCCTACGGTGGCCGTATTATGAGTCCCTTTGCATTCGTCTCGGTGCCACTGAGTGTAAAAATGCGAATTTCCAGGTATGTCCCTCTTTGGCTAATGTATTTTCAAGATGGAGGCGCAAAATGGCTTCCGCCATTCGAGCAACTCGTTCGTATGTATTCTAAATGGCAGATTCTACGAGAATACTTGATTAGTTGGTATAAGTACACATTAATGAGCACATGTAATTTTGAAAGAACAAAGTGTTTTTTGCTAAGAACCAACTTTAATTGAATCAACAAAAATTACACAGTGTAGCTTTAAGTCAAATTCAACAAGCCGACATGATACTCAAGCTTTATTTAAAAACCTCTAGGCAGAACTGGATGTTCTGTGTAATGAATAAACAGGCGAGGTTAGCTAAATGGAAACATCTATACGGTCACGGAGGCAACAAATCTGTGAATTCTATTGCGCCCACCCTGCATCCCGCCTCTGCATTGGCATCCCAGTGGGCTGTAATACATTTAAATGCATTAACCATTCATCATTCCCCCTCCAAACACACAGACACACACACACACACACACACACACACACATTTTGAGGGGCTTAATTGATTGCTTGTTAACATGCTGCTCCTTTTAAATCAGCATGATGGTGGTCTCCAGCCAGGAGTTAATTCTGCACAGAGTAAGCAACCTTGAACACCTTGTTAATGAAGGATTTAGCCTTAATTGTATTATTTTGCTCAATTAGTGCTTCTCCAGCACATTCTGATCTACCTAAAGGACACATGGGCCAGTTTCAGGTTTTGATCTGCTTCATGGCCTAAAAAATATGACTGTTCGGGAAAATGTGCTCTCATTTATTTGTCATTAAAATAACGCCACAGTAGTAATATTTCTAATACTCACGATGTCACACTCTGTGGCACCTTTTTTAAAGGAGAACTCCGGTCAATTTTAACATTGAGCTCATTTTTTTGTACATTTGGAGTGCTGTCAATACAGAGAACAACGACAAAAATCGGTGTTGCCTGCACCGTGTTATCCTCTTTTTAAAATTTGCACCCTATTGACTTCAATGGGGCAAGTTTTAAACCAGCTTTTAGCTTCTTAACATCCTTGATGTGTCATTACAAGTGCACAGGTCATGTGAGTGATTCCTTCGGAGTGAACACGGGTGAATCTGACTGCAGTAGATGTGAAAGATATGAATAAAAATGTTTATTCAGCCAGCGCACATACCTGTATTTACATCCTGTTTTCGGTCAAAGTCCATAGTAATCGATTGTCGAGTTCATGGACTTTGACCGAAAACAGGATGTAAATACAGGTATGTGCGCTGGCTGAATAAACATCATTTTTATTCATATCTTTCACATCTACTGCAGTCAGATTGACCCGCGTTCACTCCGAAGGAATCACTCACATGACCTGTGCACTTGTAATGACACATCAAGGATGTTAAGAGGCTAAAAGCTGGTTTAAAACTTGCCCCATTGAAGTCAATAGGGTGCAAATTTTAAAAAGAGGATAACACCGATTTTTGTCGTTGTTCTCTGTATTGACAGCACTCCAAATGTACCAAAAAATGAGCTCAATGTTAAAATTGACCGGAGTTCTCCTTTAAAAGCATAAGTTCAATATATAACTATAAAACTATACAATCTACTCCATTGATTCTCAACCAGGGGCCCAGGGCCCACTAGGGGGCCTCAGCAAACTTCCAATAGAGCTGCAGGATTTAAGTAAAAACTTATTATTAACATATCAAAGTAATTTAACACTCAAATTAAAATGCTAAAAAACACATAAATCATATCCCCCACACAAAGTGAATCATGGTTAATTTATTATTTAATATTTAATTAATGAATTTTTTTTTAGATTAGGCTACTGATATGACTTCATCTTCATCGAATGTACAGTACATGAGCATTTTCCACGAGTAGGCTACAGTTGATTTTATGTTTACACTTTTTTAATGAGTAACATTGAAAAAAAAAATTGAGAGCAGCTCTCTGTTTTGGTTGATGTGCACATTGGGATGTTGTCACCTGTGTGGATTTTGGATGGTGTCTGTTTTGTTACTGCAGAGACCCTCAGGGAAGTGTGAATGTAACAGGAAGATTTACCTCAATAAATCATCAGGGCATAATTATTATCCCGACAAGCAAAAGATGATGTAAAACAGGACACGACAGCTATGATAAAAACAGATGGACAGTGGTGTAGAAAGAAATATGCTCACACATGCCAAAGACACATTCAGACAAACTAGTGCAGACAGAGCTCATCAATCCCCAAGTTTAAACACATAGTTTGGTTTTCATAAAGCAATTTTTCTGACAATGGTATGATGCCCCCAGCATAAAATTACACTATATAAACATTTCACAATTTATAAAAGGAACAAATTAATTTTGACCACAAGGTGGTGCGCTTTCTCTATGGCAAAACTTCTCAGCGGCTAATCTTGTTGCCTATTCACAAACTTCCTCAGATGTCAAAAATAAGAACGTATCTAGGTCAGAAGCTACGAAAACTAAAATTATTTTTCTCTTTCATTTTAAAAGAGTACAATTTCATTTCCCATGCCATAAAGCATCAGCCAATCCTCTGTGTCTGGGTCTGAATCCAGAGACGTAATGTTTCTTCCGAGTGTCAGATATGGTGCACTAGAGAAAATGGCTTCTGAGAGCACTGTGAAGACTGGAGTAACTATATTACTAATCTGTTATTTTACTGACATTTTAATCAAAAGCAATTTTGGAGAAACCTGTCTAGGCTAGGGCATAACACACACACGCACACGTCTGGTTAGCTGTTCACTGGTTCCAAACTGTATATTCTGTCCCCTTACACTAACCTGACCCCTAAACCTACCCATCACACAAAGCTTACTGCATTTTAACATGTTCAAAAAAACTCATTCTGTATGATTTATAAGCTTGTTTCCTCATGGGGACCTCAATTTAGTCCCAGCAGTGAGGAGTCCACGTGAGTCAGTGCAGTCCCAAGCACAACAAGCACACACACACACACACACACACACACACACACACACGCGCACGCACACCAGCTGGCCAAAATACAATTACAGTAACTTGAAAATCAGATTTTACTAACTGACATTTACTTCTCATGTCATCAGTTTTTGCACTCGCATTTATTTGTTTGTGAGTTTAAAAAGCACAAATAAAGTCGGTATGTGTGGGTGGAATGAATCTACAAAATTATACATTTTACATCCTTTCACACACTGTGGCATTCATCTAAGTTAGGCTCTTGAAGTGGATACTGACAGGCCTTTTTATTGAACGTTTCCTAGTGAGCCAGCTTCGCACTGAGCTGCTGCTGCCTGCCTCTCAGGCCTCCTCCAGCGCTCCACAGTGGGAGATCCACTCCAGCTGAGAAACAGCTGCCTTTACCACAGTTACACTGCCATACCTCCGCACGGCTGTCTGCAAATCACACTGGGATAAGGGCTGTCCTATATAGAGAGAAAATGGCTTTTATGGACAGAGGAGGCAAAAAGGCACATAGGCATTGGTCAGATCATGATCATTTCAGCAAATGGCAATAATTAGAATCTCAATGAGAGCAAGCGGCACTACACTTCAGAGGTTTATGTCTATTCTGGGTATACACATCTCGCTCACTTACATACCATTAAAGGGCTATGTGCATTTTCACCCTGGCAGCTTGACAACATAATGACAACAGTCAACAGCCAAAGCAGACTGAACCTTCATGCTGTTTACAAAGTGCAGTACAAAGTGCCAAACTAAGTTTGTTTTGTTGACGTAATATTTTTTAGTGTTCGATGGGCTGTAATCATGATCTAATCAAAGAGATTCACTGCTCCAAAGCGTCCGGACGTTCTGGACCTCCACCTTCCATTAAAAGTACAACTGAAGTCCGAAGATTAAATTGTATGCTTGATTAAACAATGGAATTAATTAAACTGAAATGCCAGACAAGAGACCATTGCCTTCCTTCAATCATCCTAATTGTACTTGATGTGGTTCTGGCTATTAGCAACTGGAGAACAAGGCGCTTGCAAATTATGTGTGCGGCTCACCCTGTGGTCTGTGTGGGTCCTAACGCCCCAGTGTAGTGATGTGGACACTATGCTGTCAAAGAGCACAGTCCTTCGGATGAGACGTTAAACCGAGGTCTTGACTCTCTGTGGTCACAAAAAATCAGAGGATGTCTTTCGAACGAGTAGGGGTGTAACCCCGGCATCCTGGCCAAATTTGCCCAGTGGCCTCTGTCCATCCTGGCCTACTAATCATCCCAATCTACTAATTGGCTTCATCACTCTGTCTCTCCTCCACCAACAAGCTGGTGTGTGATGGGCGTTCTGGTGCAATATGGCTGCCATCGCATCATCCAGGTGGATGCCGGACATTGGTGGTGGTTGAGGAGATTCCCCCTTCTAAAGCGCTTTGAGTGCCGAGAAAAGCGCTATATAAATGTAATGAATTATTATTACTATTAAGTGTGTGAGTAGGTGGGAAAAATGGTTGTGGTGGGTCAGTGACAGTCTGATCTACAGCCAGAATGCCAGACCGCCAGACCCAAGAACCCTTCACATGAAGAGACATGTCTGACATACCGTAGTTTGTTTTGTTGTAATCTGGATCAGGATATACTGAAGGACTTTTTTTTTTCAATCAGTTGTAAAGCAAACTATCACTTCTCACATATACAGACATGCTCCATCTGTCCAGTAAAACAAGCAGGCCATGGTGGCTGTGAGGGACGACCCCCAAGAGAGGAACAAATGGGATTTATTTACAATTTACTACAGGATTTGTACGCTGGCAATTGTCTCCTTAAACCAGCACGACTACTTACAGAATTTTAAGGTTGCACGACTATGATGAAAATTATGATTCCGTCATGGCAACTCTTGGAGGGTTTGGCATGGGAATATGACAATGTTGATATGTTTGGTATTGGAGGAATAGATCTTCTACGCTACTGCTGCTGCTGTTGGTTATTGCTGCTGCAGATCAAGTATTAGACTTGCTACTGCCAATACATACACAACATTTTGCTGTAAGCAAGTAAGACACGCTGCTGCTGTACAATATAGTATACATGAATTACCCATAGCAGATCTATACAGGTGGAGCTGGGGAAGGTGGAGGGTTTCTGATTTGCTACAACAAATGCTGACCAAGTATTTGAAGGTTGAGCAGCGAGCTCATTGGCTACTGATACAGCAGGAACCAATCAGCTGTGCCCTATAGAGAATGATGTGATTGCAAGCATATAGAGTTAAGGACCTATCAGCATGTGCCATCTAGAGTTTCATGACAGAACTTTGAACTTTGTATTCCCCTGATACCTAATTATAAAATATTAAAAAATGTATTTTGTGTGGGGCAACTGCATGCCATATTCTTTACGCAGCCTACACATCCAAAACAAGCAGAGAACTGTGTCCCTGAATGATTACATTGCTGTTTTATCAGTAATCAATTGAATAAAGCAAATAGCTTCAAAAAATGATAATCTTTGCATTATATTATAATCAACATAACCAATTCAAATCATTGAAGTGTAAATGGTTTGACTTTTCATAATTAGTTAACTGTGGAAACCACTAATTTTGCAGCTCTACAATATGTCATGTATAAAGTTCTCTTTGTTCCAAATGGTTTCAAATCCAAACCCCACCTCAATAGGAGAAGCCAAACAACCACATCTATTAGAGATGAGTCAATCACAGTCACCAGTGTCACATGACTATGACTCCTCCCCTGCTGCCTAAGGCTCATGCTAAGAGACTGATGAAAAATGTATTTCTTACACATTTATAATTCAAACAGCCATAGCCAGCAAGTAGATCAGGCAGATGACCCTCCTGTCCCAGTACCCCCTGAACCATAGGAGAGATATACGTGATTATAAAGCAAATTCACAGCAGATTTTAGAAGACATGCTCTCTGAAGTACTGCTCTTTTATTTTATATCTTATATATGACATTATATATTCACTCCTATTTAAAAGTTTGGGACTGGTAAGATTTAAAGTTTTTGAAAGAAGTCTCTTTATATTCTCCAAGGCTAAATTTATTTGATCAAAATGCAGTTAAAAACAGAAATAATATTGAAAAAATATTACAATTTAAAATAAATGTTTTCTATTTTAGTATATTTTAAAATGTAATTTATTCCTGTGATGGCGAAGCTGGATTTCAGCATCACTACTTTTCAGTCTTCAGTGTCACATGATCCTTCAGAAATCATTCTAATACTGATTTGGTACTCAAGAAACATTTCTTATTATTATTAATGTTGAAAACAGTTGTGCTGCTTAGTATTTTTGTGAAAACCATAATATTTTTTTTCCCCAGGATTCACTCTTCTTCATTTCAAGTTGAAAAGAACAGAATTGTTTGAAATATAAATATTTTGTAACATTATAAATGTCTTTACTGTCACTTTATTTAATAGATCCTTGATGAATACAATTATTAATAAAAAAAAAGAAATAAATAAATGACTGACTGACCCCAAACTTTTAAATGGTAGTATCTATATCATTAGAATAGTTCACATGTTATGTAATAATAGTTCAATATTAAAATCCACCCGTTTACACTTGGTAGTAATGCATGTCAAATGTGTCATCAGATTTTGAGGGGAGGGTCTCTGATTTCATGACTACATCAGTCACTACCTGTCTTTTTATATATATTGTATGCTCATAGAGTGCAAAAAAAGAGAAAAATATAAAAGAAAAAAAAGTCTGTGCATTATTGTATGTATATACACACAATCAATGTGTTGTTCCGAATATACTTTTACATTCATTGTGAGCTTCTATTTGGATGCATGTGTTCCATTTAAAAGCATTTAAACTATAAATATAATGTGTGTGTAAGCATTTTTGCTGACCTCCAAATGTAACTTGAGTGGTCCATTTTGAACTTGTGTTTGGATTTCGCGAACCAGATGTTAAAACCAGGTGTAAAAGACAATTGAGTCTGAATAAGTCCACCATAAGATCAACAAACAATTGTTCTATGACTGATAAATTATCATTGTGTTTTGCATCTGTGCAAATTCATGGCATCCATTAATGTTGGTGTAATAATAATTAGATAGAGATCATTTGTGCTCCTTCTATGTGTGCTGTATGTACATATGTCTCCAGGAAGACAACTGTGAATGCTTGGTGCATACATCTTGGGATAATTAGCATTGTTGACATTGTTCCCGCCTGCCATGATAATCTGTCTATGAGGGGCTTATTAGAATGAGTGTTTACAGAGTGTGCCTGCAGACCGGGGCTCTGCTTGCCTCTATTCCTCTCCTCTCCCCTATTGTCCAGTCTGACGCCTGGCAACAAAGCCAGTCCTCATGTCCTTATTGTTCAAGAACAACCAGTCAAGACAGCCATCAGCAGGCACCGGGCAGATGGCCCTATTCAGGAGCTCTCACAATGCCAATACTGCAGGCCAACCGCGCTGTGTCTGAGTCCTGACTGGACCCCATAGGTCCACAACTCACCAATGAATCACTGAAAACAGGAGACGACATTAATTGCTGCCATGTATCAAGCATGTGTGTGTATAAAGAATGACTGATGAGTCTTCACTAGGGAGTGGTTCAAATGGCAGACTTTAACAACAACCAATGGAATGTGAGAAGGCCTTTAAAAACAGATTTTAAGTGTGTGATTTCTGTGCTACTAAAAACACAATTATTTTGAAACTGGTTTCTCACTCCCTGTGTCTGCTATTGGTTGGACAAATGGCTAATTTGGCTTTGTCGGACTGTCTGGTTGTTTTTTATGTTCAGTTACCCATGTACTTATATTTACCTTTTTAATAATAATTATTATTATTATTATTATAGCAGTAGTAGTAGTAGTAGTAGAAACCTAATAATTATTGCTGCTGTTAGTATTAAATTATCAAGAAAACACAACATATTAAAAATATTTACTGATTTATTATGATTGAAGTAATCATCATCATTATTATTATATTATTATATATTATTCAAATAATAATACACATTGTTAATATGTGACCCTATGATGTCACATGGGTAATTTTTATGAAATTGAGATTTATACATCACCTTTAAGCTGAATAAATAAGCTTTCCATTGATTTGTTTGTATAGGAAAATATAAAAAATCTGGAATCTGAGGTTGCAAAAAAAATCGAAACATTCTCCTTTAAAGTTGTCTATTTATGTTTGGGATTATGCTGCATTCACTCACAAAAACAAATGTTTTATATATTTATGGTAGGAAATTTACAAAATATCTTCATGGAACATGATCTTTTCTTAATGTCCTAATGATTTTTGGCATAAAAGAAAAATCAATCATTTTGACCCATACAATGTATTGTTGGCTATTGCCACAAATATACCCGTGCGACTTGAGATTGGTTTTGTGATCCAGGGTCACATATATTATTGTAGCAATTATTATTACTACTACTTTTGGGTATTAATATTACTATTGCTGGATAACTGCCATGTTTCGATCACTTGTATCATGAATAAAATCAGTGCTATGAAAGTGGAAAAAAAACAACCTTTTGAGACAGAAAGAATGATGGAGGAACTGCAACATCCGTTCCTTTGTTTTTTTGTCCATGTAACACTATTTTTTACTTTCTATATTAAAGTTTCTGGCAAACTTTTAATAGAGAATTGCCATTATTATTTCAGTGAGGCACCTGCTCTAATTAAATACACACAGTGCAAAAGACCCATCAAACTGAATTAGATATGCTAAATATGTTTTGTTTGGAGTCGACACAGTCAGTTGACCATCTAAGGACTTAATATGTATATCAGTCTAGACACCAATCTAATTGTATTTGAACTCACTCATGCAAAATCAAATAAACAATGCCATGAGTGGGAAGTGAAAGAGTTGCTCTGGCTTTTATGTCACACTGTGAAACTATATGAAAGCTGATCAATAACAGTTGACATGATTTAGTCATGGGTGGAGGAGATTCATGGGAGTCAAGTGTGTATTTATGTCTGTTTAATGTGCTTTGCAATGGTTGTCTTGCAGATATTTGACAAACTTACAAACTGCATGAACAGCCATTTATTCACATTTGCAGATACTGTGTATACATAAACATACTGTATATACAATATTATATTATATATACATATAAAGTATTTATAATTTATGTTATAATATATATATATATATAAACCAAGATTTAAAATTGCAATGACCTTCTCTATTTATTTATTTTTACTCAAATGAATCATTCCTATTAAGTAAAAGTACTGGTTTTACTTTCATGTATTAAGTAAAAACACAATCTTGCCATGGTAGAACACTTATTGTCTCTTGGCTGATTTGATTTCATTATTTACTTCTCAAAATCCAGGATAATTGAATAGTGGGCACTGGAAGCTGGCGTGTCTGATGAGAGCGGGTGTGGAATGTGGTTCCTCGAATGAAAACCCACTTGGAGGAGGAGAGGTAATGGGGATGGGGGATGTTCACAACCCTAAATTAGACCCATATGATTTAATTCTGAATGAAAGCAGGAAGGTCTTAACAAAAAAGCTTAAAAGGTGGTGGTGATAAAGAATGATCAACAGAGATTGTTACTTAGATCATGCAGCAGGATTGCGAGTGAGGCGCACGAAGGGAATGAGACAGCTGCTCTTTTAAGTGACGGAATCCTCAAAGAGGAGAACACTGCAGGAGAGGGCCGGGGGTGAGGAAAAGCACCTGCCATCTCTCCGTCTGCATGCCTCTCTTTCTCCTACATTCACAGGACCCGAGTGAAATAAACTCAAGCTCTGTGGAGGGAGCAGCAGGGAGCCTGACTGTAATGCTTCTGGATTGTGTGTGATGTTTGCGCTGATTGAAATGTAAAGGATGAGAATCTTATGACTCATGCTGAATGTTGTTTTCACATTTTTTTTTTTTTTTTACTAAAGCCAGAAAGTTGCACCATGTGTCAGCTGAAGAAAAAGTTATACCAGAAGAGTAGGCCTGTCAAATAAACGTTAATGTATTCAACAAAAATAAATGATATTTCCACAACAATATTAATCAGCACAACTGCTGTCAACATTGATAATCATGAGAAATGTTTCTTGAGCAGCAAATCAGCATATTAGAATGAATTCGGAAGGATCATGTGACACTGAAGACTGGAGTAATAGAGTGCATTAGCGCCCACCCACTTTTTCAGTGGAATTTGTTCCGGAAGAATTTTTTTTTCCATTCATTTCTCCCATATATAGGGATTTCAGAAAAGTTTTTGTAAAGCATTATAAGCCATGAACCAAGCCAATTAGCTAGGAGGTGAATCATAACTATGTTTCTATGAACTATATTATAAACTATGATTTGAAGCAAAAAGAAAAGACAGAGATATGGCTGTCACAATTATGTTCTGTCTTGTCTGCAGTTGTTCTTGTTAGTCCCTTATTAGTTAACCTTCATCCACCTGTGTAGTTAGTTCCCTCGTTTACCTCGTTTAGCTAGTCGTGACGATGGCCATCAGAGGAATTAATTACATTTTAAAACATTAAAATGAATACTAGAAAACAGTTATTTTAAATCGTAATAATATCAGAATTTTACTGTTTTTACTGTATTTTTTGATCAAATAAATGTAGCCTTGGTGAGCTTAAGAGATCTCTTTCAAAATAATAATAATAATGACTAATAACGAATAAGAATAATTTGTGTATAGATACACATTTATAAATGAACAATTTTTTTATATAAATGTATTTATCAACTTGTGTGGACTGCAAGCCTGCGAATGTGATAGACAAACAATATATTGATAACGTCTAATGTCTATTCAGTGATTTACTTGCATTTCAAAATAATGTCATATTTTATTTTAACTTTGGGCCTTTTTAGTAAATATTGATATTTGTGATTTATTGCATATTACGTATTTATTTTTAAATGATTTACAATTGATTAATTAAATAAACAGTATTTAAATAAATATTATTAAATACATTTTTAATATTTTGCCTCAATTAAAAGTCGTAGTTACATGAACTTGACAAAAAAGTTTCTCTCTGCTTTCTTTCTAACACGGACCAGAAAATGGTTTCCTTCAAAAGTGTTTGTGTGGTTGTGTAATTTGTGTCCACTAGCCAGGCATAATTCCTCAGCAGCAGATGAGAGGGCTCTGAGCCCCAGCATTAGCTCTGTAATGAGACACCACTCACAACAAATAACAGTCACAGAGACCTGCTCTGCCACTTCAAAGAAGCCACATTTACTCAGATCACCAAAGCGAGAGGACACACTCGGACCAGAACGAGTAAACATTTGTCATGGGCTACTGTGCTCTGTAGTTTAGTATGTCACAACGGCACAACCCAAGGTCTAATTTAAACCCGATGGATTGTCCTGTGCTGCAGTCACATTAATTATGCCATTTGATTCCATTTTTAGTAATCAACACTGCACAGTTCACAATGTAAGCAAAATTTTGCCACACCATCTCATTAGTGTTTGACTGTCTGTACCTCTTCTTTATAACCAGACTCTAGTCACCTCTGTCTGAACCAGACTGAATAGTGGCCTGTTGCAAGGAGAATCCTGTGAGAACAGAGATAATGTTTTATTCAGTGAGGTGGAAACAAAAGTGCAGGAGCAGCATGGGAAATGCATGCAAGTGTCTATTTTATTTCAAAGTCCACAAATCTCCATTTATTTCCAGCAATGTTCATGTCACTCACATACGCAGCAGGGGTTTATTCAGTATCTGCCAGCAGTGCAGGGAACCTTTTATGAACATTGGAGGGAACCTTTTATGAACATTGGATAATTCTATTCTATTCTATTCTATTCTATTCTATTCTATTCTATTCTATTCTATTCTATTCTATTCTATTCTATTCTATTATATTCTCAGAGACTCTGAACACTATTGACATTGACTGCAGTAGAAATGCAAATAGAGACCCAGTGATGAAGTGAGAGATAAATGAAGTGATGCTATAAAGCAGGAGTAATTTTGAATTTAGCAGACGGGAGTAGAGCTATTAAATGTGCCATGAAATTACAACTAGGAAATATACTGTAAAAGCACTACTTAACTTGGCAGAAATGGCAGGAGTTTTTTGGCACTGTCTAACGAAGAAAAGCTGAATTTTCCAGTCAAACTGTTGCCGGATGTCTATGGATCTTTGTTGTGGTAAACTATAGGAGAATGGTGTAGTAACAATATTATTTACAAACAGTAAATCAGATTTAGCTCAGTTTAGAAGCACTGTCCAATGAATTCAGAGTTGACAAAGGAAAAGTGGCACAATTCTGTTTCATTCTAAATGAACTTCAAAGGGGGCCCTGAAAAACACATATGGAACATTGGAAATTATGTTATTTAATAAAAAAAAAAACTTCTTACGTGATAACTCTTACATGTTTTTAATTTTTGTTCAAAATTAACAAGAGTCAATACATCATCAATCCGTCTTCCAAAACGTGTGTTTTTGTCTTGTCCTGATTCACTATGGTAAGCCTATTATAAGCGTTAATATTTTAGACCTGTCAGAATGTTTTTGCGGTAAATTGCATACATACATCACCCGCCCGTGTGTTCCTCGTCATATCCACACACACACACACACACACACATATGTATATGAACAGAGAAAGGTTGCCCCGGCTACTTTGACGTGTGGCAGTGGAATAGGTTAGTTGTCACAAGGAGTGAGAAGGGTTGACACAATAGGAGCACAATAAATCTCCAACCTGCTGGCAAAAAGAGAACGCAACAGAGCTCATAATAAATCAAGAATCAACATTGGCTTGGCTTTTTGGAGAATTGGGGGATTTGAAATGTTGTAAAAGCGTTGTATTTTACTCAATAGATGAAGGTATTTTATTGAACAGATAAACTGCCATTTCTGTCAGGACCACTATCGTCAAATACGATTGACAATTAGCATTCAGTTTGGATTGGCGGTATGGTTCTGTTCTGGGCAAGAACTCTCTGCGCATTCATGCAGCCTAGCATGGATAAGAGCAGGAAGACCAGCAATAACCCCCCTTTGGGATAAACAGAACAGAACCAACATTAATGTATGCAAATGTATTTAATTCAATACTTTAAAGTACAACATAATTAGAGAATTTTTGTCTGATTCAGGGTTAATCAGAATGCCAAATCCTGACTGATGAGAGGAGGAGCTGGGGATGGAGGAGGGAATTGGCTCCTGAGAAACGCAATAGCTGTTGATAATACTGAAGGAGCTTATACAGTGATAGGCGTCGTATTCCTATAGGTAGACGTGGATCAGCTGAGAGTCAGCTGATGCGAACTTGACTAACGTGACCTGCCAGAACTAACTCTACGCTTGATATATAGCTCTCTAACAGAGTTCATTTTAAAGCATTATCTAGTGAAGGGTCATTAAGAATTAAGAAATAAATAGGCTATGTACTATAAACTTTTGTATTTGGGGTTGGTAAGATTTTTTTATGTTTTTAAAAGTTGTCTCTTATGCTCAACAAATCTGCATTTATGTGATCCAAAATAACTTTTTTCTATTTGAATATATTTGAAAATGTCATTTATTTCTGTGATGCAAAGCTGAATTTTTAGCATCAATACTCCAGTCTTCAGTGTCACATAATCTTTCAGAAACAGGATCTTTGGTGCTCATGAAACAGTTGCTTATATTTGACGACTTTTCTGGGTTTTTGTTATTTGATTTATTTATATATATTTTTTAAGTCTTTACACTCACTTTTAACCAATTTAATGTGGCCCTGCTGAATAAAATGATTAATTTCTTTCAAAAAATGTTTTTTTTTATGATGTTTAATTAATAACATTTGATTGATCAGCTGACCAAGAAGGTTGGACAATATATTTTAAAGCACTGGTACTGAAATGGGCACCATTCCAGGCTGCATAGCAGTTCTTTTACACAGATAAAGATGCTGAGAGCAGTATCTCTGTGTCCAGTCATGCAGCTGGTCTGTTTCTTGGGCAGCTCTCAGGCTACAACAGAGGTTAATGTGGGTGTCTTGGAGTTTATCTGTGACAAAAGAACAGGCTTATAAACTGCTTGCTGCATCTGCAGCCTGTGTTAAGCTCCTACTTCAGTTCTCACGGCGGTAAATTACCTGCATTGTGTTTCCTGTCCCGTGTCTGTGCCAACACACAACACATGCTAAAGCCATAAGAGCTGACCATGGATATAAACTCTATGCACTCGTGGCTTCAGGTTTTATCAGTAGAGCTGTGTCAAATGTTCCCATCAAAATATACAAATGATATGTCAAGACAGATATGTTTATTCACAAAGGTGTTTCGCAAATGCATAAAGCAGAATGATCTAATGTAATAAACTGAATGTGAAGCCTGAACTTCTATGCAGGTCCAGGCTGATTTGATCCTGTTGGAAAACCAATATTAATCTGGAAGGAACATGATAGGTGGGTTTATCTGGTCCAAACTGGTCAATGCTGGTTAACAAGTGACCTTGTTTCAAAAACCAACTTGATGACCATACACCTAAAGACCAGCTAAAAACCAGACTGGACCATTAGATAAAAATACTGGACAATCGGCATGGTTTTCTGCTGAAAGTAATGTTTTAAAGTCGATATGAAAAAAATAATTCACACTAAATATTTTCTAAATTGATTACTGATCTTATTTTGAACGTTTCATCAATGTATGCTTAAAATGTAAAAAATAATCTTCTGACGTAATGACAGGCTTCTGTCTTATTGTCACAAATGTGGTATATAAATCACAGGAAGATGAAGATCAGGGTCAAAAGGCTTTAAAATTCCACATAGAAAGTAATCCAAACGAGACAGACAAATAAACACAACCGTTATGCATTGACGTTACAGGACCAATGAGAAATGAAAGCTTTAGCGTTCTTTTAAGTTCTGCTGGGAAGACTCAATTGTTACATCACTTATTACCGTCTCATCTATCCAATCGTGTTCTAATACTTGTAGTATAAAAGATCGGTACTTACACATGTCTGAGTTCGCAGATGCTGACGCCTACAATCACCTCCATCCTCCCCACCACCAGGATGGTCCCTTCCCATACCTCCCAAGGGGTCGGCTGCGCCCCTGCCTTCGTCTTTAGGCAGGAAATGCAGAATCCGTACCCTCGGATTGCGAGTTACGGACGGGGCCTATGCCAAAGAACTTTATATCATAATACTTGCCTGCTGGGCTGTTAATAAATGGATACTTGTTACATTATTTTGCCTCCCGAGTCTTTCTGGTAGAACTGAAAAGACTGCAACTTAAATACAAGGCAAATGAGGTGTGATGAATCAATGAATCGCCATGACAACTCATAAGTGACAGGAAACTAAAGGGAAAACGGGAACTAATGAATACAACCTAAAAGTCCATGAAAGTGATACTAAGACAAAGATAACTAAATGTCTGTGACACTCTAATAATTGTATCCTTAAACCCTGCCCCATCTTACAGTCAACTGCAAGCTCACATTCAGATCTGCCTCCATCCAATCAACAACAGATGAACAGGACTAAATCCACATCCTACATGTTTTCCTTTTCCAGTAATCCGTTTCACAGATGTACGTCACAATTGGAAGAAAAGACCAGTCGCTATTTAAGCCTCTGAGAAACACCAGTAAACCAGCATCCAATCTATAGGTAAAACCCCAGTAAAACCCAATCTATAGGTCTTTTCAACAGGAATAAATGAGTTTAGGAGAAAGAGGCTGAGAGGAATAAGATATGGGGATGAAGGAAGGTTAAACTATGAATTTAATAACATCTCCAATTCTGACAATCTTCATTAAATCAAAGTTAGACAGGATGCCTTCTGAAAGCGTCATCCCCATACCAGACTCTGAAAGCAATGGAGGCAGAGAGGCTTTCTAGTCTTGGTTTATTGCATTAAGTAATTCAGAGCACACAAACATCCCTCTCTCCTTCCCCTCTTCCATCTTCACCGTTGACAGATGAGAGCTTTCTCAAAGCACTGCGTGTTCCCGAACAGACTCACTCCCCCTCAGCCTATTATCATGCGGCTTCAGTTGTTCACTACTTTCTCTCTTCCCTTGTTTTTGATATTCCTCTGCCATCACAACAGTCATCTAAATGCTCTGAATCCCTCATTCTTCAAAGACCCTCCTATCATGAGCTTCACTGAACGGGTCTTTCGCAGATCTCAACTCACTCCAGTCAGAGGCTGCATCTGAAATTGCATACCTCCCTACTATGTGTAAAATGTGACAAAAGAAGTATGTCCGAATTCACAGTACTCATAAAAGAGAAGGAAAAGAGTACCTAGATTTATCTAGGTACTCTTATCTAGGTACTCTTAACTTTTATTAGTAGGTTATAACCTACTACTTCTGGGGAGATTTTGAAGTGGATTTGTGAATGACATGTGAAGTGACGCAACTGACGCTGGTAGGTCACATGATAATGACAGCATGGCGAATGTAGCATGTCCAGATTATATTCACACATACACACATTCATACTATGTAAACCATACTTTTCCAGCGGTTGTGAAGTAATTACAGTACTTTAAAAAAGTACCAACTCAAGAGAGTATGCTATTTTGGACGCGGTCACAGTGTGCCTCTGAGAACGACAGACTGATTTGCCACCATACACAGAAACAGAAACTCTGTACATAGAGAATGTACATAGAAATACTTTTTGTAATTGTTCTGGCTTTTATTCAATTTCATTGTATCACACTCATGCAAAAAATGAATAATCCCGAGGTCCAATCAGCACCATAATTACAGAGGACAAAAATAAATAAAACTCGTTTTCATGCTAAAAATTCAGGTTTGAGATCACAGGAATAAATTAGATTTTAAAATTAGGGCTGGGAAAAGATTAATCGCGATTAATTGCATCCAAAATAAAAGTTTGTGTCTACGTGATATATGTGTGTGTACTGTGTATAATTATTTTGTATATATATAAATACACACTTGCATGTATATATTTAAGAAATATTTGTTATTTATATATAAAATATTTAAATTTATATATGACATAAATTATATATAAATATATACAGTATACACATGCAAATATTTCTTAAATATATACATGCATATGTGTTTGTATTTATATATACAAAATAGTTATACACAGTACACACACATATATCACGTAGACACAAACTTTTATTTTGGATGCGATTAATCGCGATTAATCTTTTCCCAGCCCTATTTAAAATTAATATTCAAAATCACTATTTTAAATTGTAAAATTATTTCGCAATATTATTTATTATTATATACTTTTTGAGAGTGAGAATCAAAAATAAAATACATTGAGAATGAACAATGCAAAAAATATATTTCTTAATTGTTCTGGCTCATATTCAAGTTCAGCATACTCATGCAAAATGCAAATAACCACATAGTCCAATCAGTGCCATGATTACAGAGAACAATAAATACAATTCCTTTTCACACTGGAAATTAATTGTCTATTTTTAGTGTGATTGGCCTTTCAAATGTAACAAAATGATTTCCTGAATATTGTGCTTCCTGCAAACTGCATGTACTAGTGACTCACAGCGTTCAAAGACTCTATACGGGTTGCCCACGGATGCACAAACACAGCAATTACCCCTGATTGGGACGACTACGCACCCATCAATGTCAAAGCCTCCCGCTCTGCTATATTGACAGCACCGTACAGGAGAAACAACAGCAGCCAATCATCAGACCCAGGGGAGACCCTACAACGCTCAACGGCCTACAGATCACGAGTGTGCTCCATTACACAAGGAATCTGCCCGAACACATGAAGAGGCTTTCACTGGACATTTTCATTATGTTTCTCAAAGCATCGGCAAACTTATAATGCATTTAAGGTACTGTAATTAAGTTTGAGCTCATGTAAACAGTGAAAACAACCACGTTTCTTAGCAAAAAAGCAAAGTAATTGTCAGTAGCTTGTAAATGGGATTGAAGATGTCTAGTAAATTCATCTTAATCCATTTATTCTTCATTCTGATTATTGCAAGTATACTGCCAGGGGAAACCAGACTCATGGACAGAGAGATAGTCTTTTTATTACAGGTATCAGAGATATTGACTGTGACAGGATACTTTTCTCAACAATGATACTTTTTTTCAACAAGGACGCTTTAAATTAATAAAAAAGTTAGAGTAAAAACATTCAAACTTTTACAAACATTTCCATTTTAAATTAATAATGTTCTTTTGAACTTTCTATATCAAAGAATCCTGAAAATATAACGCATCATAAATGTTTCCAATACTGATATACCAAATAATGTTTCTTGAGCACCAGCTCAGCATATTTCTGAAGGATCATGTGACACTGAAGAATGATGTAATGATGCTGAAAATTCAGCTTTGCCATCACAGGAATAAATTATATTTTAAAATAATATGAAAATGAATAAAGTTGTTTAAAATTCTAATACAATTTCAGAATATTAATGTTTTCATTGTATTTTTGATCAAATAAATGCAGTCTTGGTGAACATAAGAGACTCATAATCTGACCAACCCCAAAGTTTTGAAAGGTATTGCATATCAGTACTGTAAATTGTTGATTTACTTATTGTATCTGTTGATATCAGATTCTTTATTATTTAAACTGATTAGATTTTAGTTTTTTTAATGCGATTAAACACAATAATATAATATTAATATTGTCTGTGACATGAAAATAATGTTCAGCTTTTTAATATTGGACAGAATTTTTAAAATATGTGCATCTACAATTCCAAAGAAAAGGAAGAAGTATTTTCTACGTTGACATGAACTGTGGTCGGAAGGATAAATATACTAAAAATAAAAATAAAAATTAGCAGGAAGAAGGGATTATATTCATACCTTAAAACATCCTTTCTAAAAATAAATCACTCACACACACACACACACACACACACACACACACACACACACACACACACACACACAAACATTGTGGTGGTCACAGCAAGAAGGATGAACATGCAGGAAAGATCTTTGTTGTAATTGTTTGTATAGGGTACATTGATACGACCCCCTCCAGAGTAAATGACTTTGTGTACCTACATGCACATGCAGGTAGTGACTCACTCATTCCATATGACATTATCCGCGGTGGCCTCCCAGGGTTGCTGGGAAAAGGCGGATAAAGGGAGTACTGTAGGTGGGCTCTGAAAAACAGGTTGCTTGCCGCCAACTGTTACTAAACAGGAAAATGGAAGGATTGATGCCGTCCTGCTGAAAACAGGTGTGTGTGTTTTGATGTACCCTACAGGCATGGAAATAATTGGAGTGCGTCATCCCCAGAATTTTTGAACTTGACCTGTTGGGGTCAAAAGTTACGGAATCTTTCCTCGTGGATCTATTATAATAACCGTGCAGCAATGTGATATTTATGTGCATAAATCATTGAGCTTGCGGCTTTATGTTCATTTCAATGCAGCATATGTGAACATGTGTATTGATTGGCTGCTTTGCACTGACTTAACAAACAACTTGTTGGTAAGCAGCTCGGTGTGCGGAGGTTGATTTTTATGGGCCCATCTGCGCGGGTGGTCATGGGCACCTTAAAGTCTCTCAGTGGAGCTTCTTTCATGAACTGAATCCATTGGTGTGTTAACTGTAGAAATATCACCCTTCCCCCACTTCTTCGAGGCATTCACACAAGCAATCCTGCGAGAATTTTAGAATAATGCTTGATGCAGACTAAGCATCACTTAAAAATAAAATTCAAATGAAAAGGGTTTGCTTCTGATATTAGTTTTTTTAAAGCAATCCCTTACAGTGATAGATGGTATTATCATGGACTTTGATATATACTAGGGAAGTAGGCTACCTATATTCAAATTCTAGGCAATACTAGGGCCCTATAATTTCCGCGATCACGGAATCGCGGGACGGAATCGCGGAATTGGCAAATTAACGCGGAATTTTACATATTTTGAATAAAATTCTGTTTTTGTGTGGGAGAAAAACGTATGTCTGAGGAAAATCGCATATTACTGAAAGAACGAGTAGAGAGAGAGAGGCCCGGTCGCGCGCGCGTCTTCAAACTGTCATGCTCTCTCTCACTCCCTCGCGCTTATTAATCTAAATCAATTGAGAATTGACACAATGGTAAAAGATCGGAAGAACGAGGTTTCACGTGGAGCATTCGGATATTTTTTTCCTGAATTAGTCTACCGCTGTGTGTGAATTGTGCAAAAAAAAACTTTTTTACCTCTCCTTCTTCTCTGAAAAGCGTTCCGCCCATTCAGCTGACATAAAAAACACTTTCAATAAACTAAACAAAACCTATCCAATGATGAAATGTTTTCTGTGTTGACAAATCTTGTGCGATGTCCTAAAACTGCCGGGATAATCACACAACGCGTTCAAGTCTGCTAATGATACGTCCGATTCGCGAACTAATGACTCCTTTGAACCGATTCACTTTAATGAATGGTTAAAACAACCGATCTGTCCAACACAAAATCGGTAACACTTTACAATAAGGTTCCATTTATTAAACTCTAGTTAACTAGATCAGTTAACATTAACTATTAATAAACTGCACTTCTACAGCATTTATTAATCTTTATTAATGTTAATTTCACCATTTAGTAGCCTACATTATTTAAATGAAAAGTTGTATTTGTTAACATTAGTTAGCTTAATGCACTGTGTGAAGTAACATTAAAAATACAGGGTTAGGGTTAACTAAGATTAACAAAGATTAATAAATACAGTAACAAATGTATTGCTCATGGTTAGTTAGCCTAATACATTCACTAATGTAAACAAAACAAACCACATTTAACATCTCTTAAAATGAGAATTTTGTTTGTTACCTCAATAAATTTAGGGTCATTCCTATTTTATTTGCGTACATTTACATTAAAAACACTCTTTTTACGACTAAAATTACAGTAAAAGGTTTAAAAAAAAACTGAATTCCCAAAAATTTAAATGGAAAAAACGGAATTTGCCAAAATTAAAACGGAAAAAATGGAATTTGGGAAAAAATAAAACCGAATTTGGGAAAAAATAAAACGGATTTTATAGGGCCCTACAATACCAATACAGACAATTCTATAAATTTATTCTAAATAAATAAGGTAATAATCTCACATGTTGGTACTATTTTGTTAGTTATATCAGAGGACATTGTACAATGCCACTGAGGTAAGGAAAAAAAAAAAAAAATTGCTGAAAAAAAAAAACTGTTTGTGTGTATGTGTGTGTGTGTGTGGAACAAAAGCGTCTGTGTTATAACATCTAGTGCAGCACTATAGTGTCCCCCTGTAGAAGCTCAAGTAGCCCAGGCCTCAGTAACAGCACTCCTGCAGATGTGGCTGGACACATTAAAGACAACTGAGGCTTTGAATTTAGGGATAGTGCAAGGCATCACACAGAAGGTCAATGAATCGTTTCAATGGACATCACACACATTCATATCATCTGGTATGTAATTACGCTTTTGTCTAGAGTCTCTGTCTTGTTGACTAGCCTCTCTGCATCAAACCAACCATATATATACAGTATATACGCATGGACAGTCAAACTCCTCGAGCCAGTCAGATTATGTACTTCTCATGGAGATGAACAGCAACACAGTTTCTCATTCCCAGTCCTGTCATCTCTGTGACTCAGGTATCGTGATTCGTGACTGTTGCTCCAGGAAGGCGGCAGTTTCTTGTGATGGATTGTATAGACGCTGGAGTAATGCTGTCCTAGTGACTCACCCGTTCCCAAAACCACTATAGCACTGCGACAGGCAACACACCTCCCACTAAACCACATTGGTAGGATATAAAGACTCCCGGGAGAGCCATCTATAAAGGCCTACAGCACACACCCACATGCACATCCAGTTATCCAAGCAGACACACACACATACTGGGAGGTTTAATCCATGGGGGATATTTAACACACGGAAGCGCAGGCCAAACAAAGAGAGCAGGAGAGGGAAAACAAACAGGAGGGGATAAGAGGGAAAATAAAACAGCCATTAATCAGTGGGAGATGAGGAAAAACAAAATGAAATATTTGAGATTGGAAAAGCAAATAAAAATAATTCCTACCATCATCAAAAAAAACAACAACCTTGCTGAAAACACCAGCAAAAATGAAACAGTTAACATTAATATCTTGATACACTCCAATGAACTAAACTGATTACCGAAAAATGTAAATATTCAATTCAAACCAATGCTACATTTTATATTTCTACATTTAAATGTATTGTACACTTTATATATAATATTTTATATATATTAGTGAATATAAATATATTTTTAACATTTACAATGTTAAAATAGATTTCGATTTCAAATAAATTTCAGTTTCCATAAAAATATTAAGCAGTGCAACTGTTTTTAACATTAATAATAAGAATGTTTCTTGAGCACCAAATCAGTGGCACTGAAGACTGCATCAAACCAAACACATATGCATATATTTTATGTTTTTCAGATTTGTGCTGTTGTGAGGGATTCTATTCAGTCAATTTTGAGACTGGAGAAGTCTTGAATTTGGGTAAACTTATAGTATATATATATATATATACACTAAATGTCTTGTCTTTACAAATATAGCTGAAAATATACAGAAAATGGTGTTAAAAAAAGAAAAGAAAAATGATATTTAAAAATTTTCCCATGAAAATTGATCAAATTCTAGGGGTGTGTTTGTAGTGGTACAGTATGTGAGTGAGCGTAAACATAATTTGGGGCGTCATGGTATTCAAATAATGTCCATGAGAGAGAACAGATCAAAGAGTAAGACGGACATGAGAAAAACGTCTTTCCTTTTAAATGTGGCGTAGACCAGATTCACCAGACAGTTGGTTTAGAGGGACTAGCAGACAAGTGCTCAGTAGAGGTGCTCAGACAGCTATGCTTCAGGCCACTTCAACGAATCTCCCACCCAAATTACAGACCTACTATTATGAGCTATATATGATCAGCTGGTTCAAAACGAGTCTTGGCAACTTGTGTGAGAATGTGCTACAGTTGTGACTGAGTGAGACACGGCAATACGCAAATTAGTTGTAAGTCACAACTTCACATATCAGCTGATGGGGCTTCATTAAAATGGGGGTCCATTAAAATGACTCCTTAATAGCCACTGCATAATTCATCATTTTATTTCAGACACAAGAAAGGTTCATCTCAAAGCCCTTAAGGAGAACCTCTCCTGCATTAGCATCTATATTAGCATCCACATGACGTGGCACCTCTGCAAGCAAACTTAATATTCCTTGGGATCTGTGTGTGCCCGCAATGCCAGACACCAAAGAGCGCTTCTCCACTCGCTCAATTCTTTGCCTCTGGGTGGCATATCAAAGAGGTGTCTGTAAGATGAGGTTAACTGGGAAATGGACGTCTTTAGTAGCTAGCGCTCAACCCCAGTAATGAAGCCCCCTCCTTACTGTAGGCACAGGTGCAGTCAGACCTGTGGCACCACATTAGAGACACACTGTACCATCTTCCACAGAGGAATCTGGACTATGATTTCCCCAGAGGAGCCTGAGGGGACTCTTTGATGACAGTACTTGTTACCTCCTTTTTTTATTCCCTCTGGCTCCTTCTCTCTTTTTGTCTTTCATTTATCCTCAGAGGTGGGTAGTAACGAAGTACATTTACTTCGTTACATTTACTTGAGTACTTTTTTAGAAAAATTGTACTTTTAAGAGTAGATTTGAATGTGGGTACTTATTACTTTTACTCGAGTACATTTCTAATGAAAAAACTGTACTTTTACTTCGTTACATTGGGCGACGTTCCTCTCGTTACTTTATTTTAATGCAATATGTGTTGTTAAATGCGTAGTTTATTCCAAGCGCGCTGTATCTTTTTTCTGGACTTGAGCGATGCTCAATTCATAAATGAATGACTCTTTTGAGTCGATTCTGTTCAAAGACTTCATCAAACAAGTTGGCAGATCTGTCTAAATCGGTTCGCGAATCAGTTTGAATGATCTGTTCAGTTCCTGCACGCACTGAATCATCTGAAGCCCTTTCAATTCACACTCGACTCGGAGTCGTAACAGGAAGATTTAAGCACATCAAGAGCGTTAGATGAAGTGGCAGTGGACCTACAGTAGCTACTAGCTACAGTCAAGTGAGAGCAAATCTTCAAATGCATCAACTTTTTGCCAGCGATGAAGATCTTTATTAGTTGAACATCTTCGTAAGCTGTCTGTGAATGAATGATTCCACAGGACGATATATTCGATTTCATTTCACTCGTGTAATACATTTTACAACCAAACAGATTACTACGCCACGATACTAGAAAGTATGACATTACCCGTTTTTTGGACATATAAATTAATTTACATTAAATAAAGCTACCATTATTCTCAGTTAATGAACACCCGCCATCCCGCGGTAGTTTGTGTGTATTGTTGCGCAGTGGCGTGCGAACTCGACTTGAAAACGAATGCCTTTGCCTGTCGTTGACAGTTAACCAGTTTAAACATGCTTGCAGAAATATACATTTGATTATATTTTTGGAGAACAGTCAGAAGAATAACCGTCGATGTACTTTTTTTTTTTTTTGTGTGTGTTCAGATGTTCAGTAGCAGTCATGAGCGCGAGCACATGTGAAGAGTTTTTAACTCTTCTCTGTAAATACCTTTGAATGCAACACTGCAGATTCATTTTATTTCGAAATTTTCTAATAATCCAAATGTAGTTGTATAAGTTAATATTATACAAACCAGAGGACAGGCAATGATTTTCGAGCTATACAGATGGCAGAAATAATGCTTATGTCTCTCTTCTGTTTTTGTTGCAAAGATAGCTGATAATAATAGTCATTTAAATAAACAAAATCTAAATATATCATTTTATATATAGCCTACGACTTCAGAGGCAAAAGCCTCTAAGTACCATCTGAAATTTTCTTCTAAAAGAGCATTTTTTATCAAGCTTGTATGTTTATGTTCACACTTAAATGGCAATGAAAAGTAGCCTACCTATTAATTGTCATTAAAGTGAAATTACTAACCTTAAATATACGAGCTTGATACAAATGATTGTTTTAGAAGAAAATTTCAGATGGCACTCAGAGGCTTTTGCATCATGAAGTCTTCATATATATATATATGTTGTTTTGGTTGTTGTTGTTGTGTTTCCTTGCCTTCCTACTATGTAAAGCGACCTTGGGTTTGAGAAAGGCGCTATATAAAATAAACTTATTATATATATATATATATATATATATATATATATATATATATATATATATATATATGAGGCCTATAAGATCCGAAGTAACTAGTTACTCACTACTTGAGTAGTTTTTTCATTGGATACTTTTTTACTCTTACTCAAGTAACTATTAAGATAATTACTTTTACTTTTACTTTGAGTAAATATTTCTATAAGTACTTGTACTTTTACTTGAGTACAGTTTTTGGGTACTCTACCCACCTCTGTTTATCCTAAAGGCCCAGTGTGACTCCAGGTGATACGCTTTGGATGGAGTGCATTTTGATAATGAGAGCGTGACGTTATGGATTCTCTCTGGCTATCACGGTACAGGTGAAGAGCCTGAAGCATCTATTCAGGCACATAATTACCTTTCTCTAAGGCTGAATTTACACTGCAGGTCTTTGATGTTCCAATTCTGATTTGTTGACTATATTGGAGTTTTTAATTTTAATACATTTTAAACATAGCTATTAACAACAAAGCCCAAGATCCGCCCAAAATCATAAGATATAGAGATATGATGATTAAAAAAATGAATTATATGACAGATAAAACCATGACCAAAACAAAATATAGAAGGATACAAAATACATCTCACGATTTCAAAAGAGCTGATAAAATCTCAATATGGTCAGACCAAAATCCTACTGGTGGCGCTGTGGTAAACTCCAAAAGAGCAATGCCCAGCAAACAGGACATCCAAATAGACATAGCTGGGGTAGATGGAGCCAACCACAGTTTCAAGATAACCTTTTTAGCAGCAGTAAGGGCAGCAGACAGAATTTTTTTTTTGATTAATAGACAGTGACAATGAAGAATCATCAAGCAAAAGAAAAAACAGTGGGTCCTTTTGGATCAGAGTCTTCAGAAGATCTGCCAACAAGTCTCAAAAAAGATCTCCAAAATCTCAAGGCAGAGAGCCCGTGTGGCAGCCTGGGAATGAAAAGGGTCATGTGATCACGGTTGGTGCTGACGCCATTCGCAATCGTCGCTTTTTCAATGGCGTACAACTTGCATTGACAGGGGACCAGATTTATTGCCACATGAATGAGACCTGAACCCGATCTGAGAATATTGGAATCCATGTGCTTTTTTCCTGCTTACATGTTTGTGGGTCATATACGATCTGTGCCACATGGGAGACATTTTTGTTTTTGTTTTAAACACTGATAATAATCAGCAAATCAGCATATTAGAATGATTTCTGAAGGATCATGTGAAACTGAAGACTGGAGTAATGATGCTGACCACAGCTTTGATCACAGAAATAAATTACATTTTAAAATATATTCACAAAGAAAACAACTATTTTAATTTGTAACAATATTACGCAATATTACTGTTTTTACTGTATTTTGGTTAAATAAATGCAGCATTGGTGAGCACAAGAGACTTCATTCAAAAACATTAAAAAGACTTTCAATTAGCACTGCATTATTCATATACTTTATTGTCAATACCTTGAGATGGCTTGAAAAACACATAAACCATATATTGTCGCAACCGTGTGTATGTCTTCACATTTCATCAAGAGGCTGCTCACTGCAGAGCCATGACATCCAGCTCCCCCTTTCTGAATGTAATTTGGGCAAAATGGGTGGAGCTAGAATATCCAACCACACCTTAACCCTACACATAACTCCACCCATGACATCCAGAGAGGTGGAGTTGGACGTCATTTGGCTCTGCAGTGAGCACTGATTTCATCAGTCAAAACGTTTCTCTTTTTTATTCAGCTGCTGCTTACAGTGAATAACTAGATCCCTTTGTCCATATAAGGGATTTCCTGGAATGTCATAAGTTATTACTTCCACAAATCCGTTTTGGAATTTCTGTGAGAGAGCGCCCCCCGGCTTTGAGTATGAATGAAACATACATTGCACGGGATTGTTAGCGCTCCATAATGTTTAGATCGCCTTGTTTTGGACAAGAATAAAGTGGCAGTTTCATACATAGACTATCTTGTCTCTTTTCATTTAAATCTAGATTTATTCATATTGGCCTCTACAAGTCTCTCGCTCACCAAGGCTGCATTTATTTGATCAAAAAATACAGTAAAAACTGTTATATGTTAAATATTATTACAATTTATAAGAATTTAAGCAGCTTCAACCAGCTACTGTATGTGACTTAGCACATTCAACTTCCAGGGAAAAACCCTTTTGTTTTCTTACATGTACCCTGAAAAGACTATGTAACTGTAACATGAAAAGGCTGGGAATATTTCTGGAGCAGCCCAGATGACATTGTGGATAAGTCTTGTGATCTCATTTACCCTTTGTTATATGATCTATAATAGTTACTCAAAGAATCTCTCAATGTTGAAGACTGAATAAAATAGTCACTGCCAAAGACAGTGGATCCAGATATCTGATGCCATCACAAACTCTTGATGTGGTTTTGTTTGACAATGTTGGATGGATCATAGGTTGGGTTGTTTGGGTTTACATTAACCTTTCAATGAATGATGGCATTTCACTTGTAATATTTCACTTGTTGAGCATCAATGATTATTAAATTAGAAGGCAAACAACAAAACAAAACTCTAATCGAAGTTATATTCCACACAATTTTTTTTTTATCTTTTACTTTATGCCTATTTCCGTTGGCTGCATGAAAACATGTACTGCAAAATCTTTCAGCTGCCTTCAACACTGTAAACCACTAGATCCTCCTGTCCACCCTTTCTGACTTGGGCATCACAGGTACAGTACTTCAGTGGTTTCAGTTTTACCCCACAGGCAGATCTTTCAAGGTGTCATATGGAGGAGGGGTGTCTGAGTCACATTAGTTAATCACTGGGGTGCCTCAAGGATCGGTGCTTGCTCCTTTTCTTTTCTCCATTTACACAACTTCAATGGGAATTATCATAAAGGCACATGGCTTATCCTAAACTGCTATGCAGATGATAGACAGCTCTATCTATAAATTCAGCCTGATGATCCCATTGTTTCAGTTTATATCTCTGCCTGCCTTTCAGACCTAGTTCTTTTTAGGAAATCTAAAGATACAGCACAACCAGTGTAAAATAGCCCAATTTATGAACAAATTTATTTTATGAGAACAGTTAACTGTTTTATGAACAGTTAAAAAAGACAAGTCACAATTTTGAAGCAGTCTAGAACACTGTCCTGTATAGACTTTATAACTGAAATAAACCCAAATGAATAGAATCTAGTCAAACTGAATCAAAATTGGAATCAAATCAAATGTCAAACCTATTAAATGCATTAAAAACAACAACAACATCATTAACTAGATGTACCGCATGGCGGTACAAAATATGACCGCCGCTCAGGCCTGCACTGGCTTTCCACAAAAATAAATGACGTGGAGCAATTTGGCTGTATTGCGTGTTTATAAGTTGTATATTTTAAAAGACTGTCTGGAGTATTCCTGTGGATCATGGATAATTTAGAGTTTTGTAATTATTTGCATTACTATTTAAGTTTTATATCAAAAGTCATTAGTTTAGACACTTAACATCCATAATGTGAAAACGTCACATCCATAACAGTGGTTTTCCCTACATAATGTATTACAAAAATGAGTTTCAAAAACACACTTATTGTGTTCAAGCAAGTCTTTTTCATGCTACATCGGCAGTTTGTTTAATAATTCACAGACAATTTCTACAAACCTCTACCAAACGGTTGAGGTGCCTGTTGATGGTAAAAGTCAGTTATCTGACTTTGGCATGGGTTTGTTGTGTTTTACTGAAATAAAAAACATTTTTTCCCCAAAAAAAGTGGTTTTATCTTGTAGCCCTAGTCCCAGAGTTTTAAAAAAACAATGTTAACAAAATTAAACTCATTCCCACTGTACCTAGTAGACCACTTAAGTAAATGTCCCATTGAAATTAATGGGATTTTATGGATTTAGGTGAAGAAATTAATGGGATTTTATGGATTTAGGTGAAGAAAGTGTACACATAATACATTTTGGTCTGTACCATGAAGAGAAAACTGATTCAACTATATAAACTATATATTTTCTGAAAGCGTAGACTCTCAGGATGTGATCTAACATGGCATGAAACATGTCCCACCCACCTCATTAGTATACTGCCCAAGCATAACACATTGGGTATTGGTAAATCGGGTATATGGCTGATACCTAAAAAAAGTAGTAGTATGTGCATGTCTGTCTGTGTGTGTGTGTATGTGTGTGTGTTTGTGTATGTGTGTGTCTGTCTGTGTGTGTCTGTGCGTGTATGTATGCGTGCGTACATGTGTGTGCGCGTGTGTGTGTGTCTGTGCATGTGGATTTGTATGTGTGTGTATGGGTGTGTGTCTGTGCGTGTGGATGTCAGTGTGTGTGCATGCTTGCGTTTGTTTGTATTCCTGCATGTGTGTGTGTGTGTGTGTGACAGTATCATCCTAAACCAGCAACCCTTCGCTCAACAGCACCATCTACAGGCCGATGAGTGTACAGTCACTAAATGTGCACATAAATGAATTTATTTTATACCCCCCCATGGATGAAATTCTACGAAACTTAGCAGAGGATACCCCCAGAGGATGTCAAGTTAATCATACACATGAAATATGGTGCAGTTCTGAACATCTCCACTGAAGATAGGGGCGATTAAAGCAGAATAATATTGCATTTTAATTTTTTATGGGAAGGGGCGCAAATCACAAATGAGTGATTATGGGCTAGGTTGATGTGGGCCCTTAAGACCAACATACCATAAAAATGTCTTCATCCTCGGTGCCACGGTTCAGGTAGTTATTTAGGAAAAACTGCATTTTTTGGGTTTGGGGGGGCCCAGTGCGGGGGGGGAGTGGCCCCCGGGGACCAAACGAAATTTTTCCGTAAAAATCTAGTGGGGCTACATGCCCACCAAATTTCATGTTCCCCGGTGTTTCGGTGTCCCTGGTATCGTTGACGAAAAATTCAGTAGATGACGAAAAAAAAAAAAAAAAAAAACTTTGACAATCCCTATATGACCGCTTTTGCTAGCTATGCTAGCGGCGGTCATAATAATTTAATATTTAATTAACGGCATGTGTTAAGATTATTTTTGACAAGGCATATTGTATGAACTTGTATGAAAAATCATGACCAAACAGTCGTTAGACCCACAGGCTCCTGTATTCGTATGGTTCACTTTATACAATAACACATTATAACGCAGCATCCAGCTGTACTTCTTCATATATTCACATAAATTATGTAAACTGACTCAGGAAAATGTTTTTGGCATATAGATACTTGGTAAAGCACCCCGATCACATATCAGTGGATACAGGCGGCAGGAAGACAGAGCCAGTGTGAAGGAGGGAATGCTGAAGGAAACTCATAATCCCTCTCAGTGTGGTGACAGGGAAAGGTGGTTTGAAGGTTTCCGCTCGGAAAACAAATTGAGTTTGCTGCCGTCTCCCTGAGCCCGTATTTATGAGTCTGTCAAAGACGGCTGCGCTGCACTGGGCCGTCTGTCTGTCTGCGAAGATGTGTGGGCAAAACAGAGATGAGATACCCACCCAAATGCAAACATTCACTACAGCACTACAAGGGCATGCACATCACACACATGAAATACAACTTCGCTGGGTAAGCGCTCTACACACTCATAAATAGTCTGGACTGAAAAAACACCCAGACAAGAGTAAAATATTAAATGCATACATCACAGTCAGGTTGTAGCTATTTATCAGTACCTTGTGCTTTGCAATATACACAACCTATCACACAAAAATGCAGTCCGCTGCCACGGAGGTCTCTGCAGCACGTCGAACCAAGACGTTTATCTGGAACTGATTGATCCGCTCTGCTGAGCTTTCCGTTGGGTTACCCTGCAGAACAGTCACTGGTGGACAAACTCTCATGACAGAATGGCACATAAGTAGCCTGACATTTGTAAGGGAAATTTTACATTTGAACATGTATTTGTACTCGTGAAGCAGTTAAAGAAATATAATCATATAAGCTAAAAATACATTATTGAAGATATGTAACCAAGTTTTTAGAAATGCATAAGTGAAGACAAGCTTGCGGGAACAAAATGTTCTGGGTTAGAAGACTAAGTAACAAAGAGACAATGTGCACTTCAAGTGACCTATTGTACTTGAAGTGTGAAAAGCATGTGCGTAGATTTGAGCAGCTTCGATCAAAATAGCGATAGGCAGAATGTGTGAAAACCAAGTAGCTTAAAAACAGGAACTTTTGCAGACGTAGGTATTGTGCTGTCTAGATAAATTTATGTGAGACAGGGGGGGTCTTGAACCAAGATGTTTCCTTTTAAGGTAAACAAGACTGGATGCAACGGACCCAGGATGTGTTAAGGGTATATAATGATGCCAACTGGAAGTAGCTTTGCTCTTCTCATGACAGACATTCTCTGTATGTGAACTGCCAATTTCTTGCAAGAAATAAAAGATCTTGATACTTTGACTTTTCAAAGGTTTTTGTATTTGTCTCCTTCCTCCTCACTTTTCGAATAGAATTATTTCCACAACAAATGGCGACGAGGATGATGGGATAACCGTGAACCAACCGATCGCCGTGATAGAGGGACAATTGAATTGATCATCCCGAGAGACCAGCTCTGCGGCTCAAAATCCTCAAGTTTAAGGAGAGAGAATTGTTCTACTCATCACGACGAACGGAGGTGAACGTACTCCCAGAACTGAACTCACGAGGTCATCAAAAGACGGTGAGAGAAAATTATTTACGTGGTAAATAAGATATAAGAAAATTATTTGCGTATTGAATATTTTTCCTAAAAGGGTCAGGAGTTTTGGAATAAGCTTGAAAGTAACTTCCAAAAGGATTTGAGAATAAGCCTGAAAGTAATAGTCTCAAATGCCAGGTGTTAATTGTTTTCCCAGAAGGGCCAGAGTTTGAGAAAGAGGGTTTCTCAAGCGTCCAAACAAGGGGCTGTTCGAAATAAGCCTGATAGTAATTTTCGGACATTTTAAAAAAGCACTTGTTTGGGAAAAAGACCTAACATCGACGGATGTGGGCATTTTGAAAGTCCTAAATTGACGAATTTAGGCAGGCGTGGTGGCCACGCTGGGGGGAAGAATTAACACAGTAAATAAAGTAACGTGGTGACCACGTGAGAGAAAAGATTCAAATACGCAAATATAAATACTGTAGATAAACCCAATGGGTAATGAAAATTCGAAAAGCGTGGAGGAACAGGTTAATTTCTCTAAGGGCTCATATAAAGCAATGGATAAAATAATGGGAACCTGGTATCATGCTTTTGTGCCGTTTTTGATAAGTCAATATGGGTTTAACGGGGGTTTAAGTGTGTCACATTTGACTCAAACCAAAATAAATTGGGCGACTCATATTGTAAAAAAGAAGGACAAAGAGCAATATGATAAATGTGGTGAAATCATAGTAAAATGGTTGGATGAAGCAACACGCAGACAACAAAAACAAGTCTGTCGGGCTATCGCACCATTGTACTCTGATGAGGAAAGACAGGAGGCTTCAAAGAAAGCACTATTGAATCTTAAAAATGACTGTAGTGCTATTGCTGACTCTTCTTCTCCCTTTTTCGGTCACTACGCGAGAATGACGGTGGAGGACGAGGGATATCCGGCTCGACATCCACCACCTGCTCTCTTTCCTGCCCCGGGGGATGTTGCTCAAGTTGCGGGAGAGGTGCAAGCCAGCGCACCAACTGCACCGCCGCCCGAATACACTCCAACAGAGGAAGGAAGAAGTGACGCATCGACAACGCGCTCTGGTGCACTGTTCAGAGAAGCCAAGCAGCAGAAATGCAACAAAGACTTAGAAGACCTGCTAAGCACAAACATGAGAAAATTGACTTTGCACTCACGAAGGCAGCAAAAAAGAAAAGCTGATCAAGATTTGACCAGAGCCACGTTAAGGCGGCAACAGACCCTGCGAAACCAACGTTATCAGACTGATGATTCAGAGACAGAGATAAAGAGTGAAAGCGACGATGACGACGAAAGTCTCCAGAATTTTCAGGCACCGATGCTCGAAGTGGCGGGACCAAATGGATCGGTTCTGGTGATGCGACCATGGACCCAAGAGGAACTGAAGCAAGCTTCTGAACACCTGCCAAACATCGAAGCAGGTGGGGCAAAACTGGGGGCTGATTTAGCTCTTTTCTGCAGAGAATTCAGACCGACTCTCGGTGAACTGTGGAGACTACTGATTTTGAGATATGGAGCAGTGCAGATGGCTAAAATGTCTGAGCACTGGCCAGAAGATGCCCGAATGATACATGTCGACTACAACCATCAGACAAACGGTGACTATAAAATTAAAGTCGAGGGAATCATCAACGCTTTACAGAAAGTATTTCCACGCACGATGGACATTAACCAAGTTCGTCAATGCATTCAAGGGAAAGATGAAACCACTGAAGCATATTTTCTTCGGCTGAAAGAGTGCTTTGATCGCCATGGTGGTATTGAAAAAAGACCACCACCAGCAGACCAGAATGCAGAAGCTATGGGGTCTGATCCTTATGATGACTATTTGAGAACTTTGTTCATGGATGGAATGGACAGAGAAATTTCAAAAGAAATTGAAAGAAGCTGTGTTGGATGGCAACTGGCCTCCACAGTTGAAATCAGACGACATGCAAAACATCACGAAACAATCATCAAGAAGCAGAAAACAGCCAAAATCACCAAACAAGACAAAGATCTTACTCTAGCTCTGATAGCGCTGCATAACAACAATCTCAAGCAAAACCACTATCTACGCAACCAAAGTAGTAGTGGGGGAAAAGGCAGAGGACGAGGTCGTGGAAAAGATAGACATTTTACACAAAACCAGCAGCGTCCAGATCGGGACACTTGCTTTATCTGCGGACAAAAGGGACATTGGCGTGACACTTGCCCGCAAGCGGCGTTCAACACGGGGCAGGCAGACTGAGAGGAGGGGGGTGCGAGCAACGGGTTTCCTGACTCTCCATCAGATAAGTATCATTCTCCTTTCGTTTCTGACTCTGCTCTCTGCAAAGAAGAAGTGCTTGCTAATGTTTTCTATAGGGCTAAAGATTCCTTACCTTTGATAGAAGTAAATGTTTTGGACAAAACATTATTATTTTTGTTAGATACAGGCGCGAGTAACTCCATTATTCAAGAAACAGAATTAACACAACCTATTTCATATTCTGGGAAAATGACTTCTTCTAGAAGTGCTACTGGTCATGTGGTTGTTGAACCATTCTCAACGCCGTTTGAGTGTTCAATTAATGAGAGAAAATTCAAGCACCGTTTCCTGATTTCTCAGTCATGTCCAGTTAATCTGATGGGAAGAGATTTAATGTGCAAACTGGGTATTTCTGTTCACTGTACTGCTAAGGGGCTTCAGGCTGACATGAGAATGCTGCATTTAGAAGCAGAGGAAACCCATATGTTTGTTTATGAATGGCAAGTTTCTAACACGTGTCTGACCACAAAGGCTCATGACAGAGTGTTGTCATCATCTGATTTTATGAATGACTCAGATCTGCACTGTACTTCACATGTCAGCATTGAACCTGATGATGAATTTGAGCAGCGTTGGTTTAATGTTGAGGTGGAAAATATAAAGACAGATTACTTGTATTGGACAAACCACTGGTGTGTTTTGGGGTTGAAACTGACTGACAAACAGGCAATGTTTTATGACGTGGAAGATGCACAGCCTCATATCTCACTGGCTAAACCAGTGAAGGCTGAATGGCGTGACGCAGGTCCCTTCATGACCAAGTGCCATGAACTGACCGACTGGGTCATAATAGATCAACAAAGAATGATCTGCCAAAGTGAAAGTACCGGATGGTTTAAACAACCATGTCATAAAACATTGAAAGGTTTGAGATCAGTCACAGTCTTGGAGGAGGAAGTGAACTTTGACGGTCTGACTTTATTGCATCTCCCTATCATCCCTGAGGGGTTGGAGGGAGTTCCGAGTTGTCTGTGGGCTAAAGATAAGTATGATGTGGGTCTGATTGCAGGTTGTGAGCCTGTTCGAATCAAACCGAAATCTGATTACAGACCAAAGAAAATGCAGTATCCATTGAAAAAGGAAGCGATTGAAGGCATTACGCCAGTGTTTAATTCTTTGTTGGAAAAAGGGGTCATTGTTGAGTGTCCGGACTCACCTGTCCGTACTCCCATTTTTCCGGTAAAGAAAATTAGGGACGCAAATCAAGCTGTTGAATATAGATTTGTCCAGGATCTTAAAGCGGTTAATGACGCCGTGGAGGCTCGCGCTCCAAACGTACCGAACGCTTATACGATCCTCGCTCAAATTCCGGCTGACACTAAGTGTTACACACTTGTTGACATTTCAAATGCTTTTTTCAGCGTTCCAGTGCATCCTGACTCACAATTTTGGTTTGCTTTTAATTTCAATGGTAAAGCATACACCTTTACACGATTGTGTCAGGGTTTTTGTGAAAGTCCAACAATATTCAACGAAGCTTTAAAACGCAGTTTAGAAGATTTGATACTTCCACCTGGCGTGGCTCTGTTGCAGTATGTTGATGACTTGTTACTTTGCTGTCCAAACGAACAGGTCTGTAAGCAGGCTACAATCACATTGTTAACCTACTTGGCAGAACGGGGCCACAAGGTCAACCCAAGTAAAGTAGCTATAAATCAATCCAAAGTTACCTTTTTAGGTCACGTGTTGACAGCAAATGGGAAGTCATTATCTGACAAAAGGGTCACTGCAATACAAAACATTCCTAAACCGATCACGAAAAAGCAAATGATGTCGTTTTTGGGAATGACTTCGTATTGCAGAACATTCATTCCTAGCTACAGTGAAAAGGAAGGGCCTCTGTCAGCATTAATATACGGGCAGGAAATGGCAGCCTCTGACAAACTGACATGGACCGAAGAGGCAGAAAGGGCTTTTTGCGAAATGAAACAAGCTTTGCAGAGTTCTCCTACCCTCGGAATTCCGAATCCAGAGAAAAAGTTTACGCAGACAGTAGCTGAAAAAGATGGTTATATGTCTTCTGTCTTGTTACAAGAACATGCTGGGAGACAGAGACCTGTAGCGTACTTTTCCACCAGGTTAGACGCAGTTGCAAGGGGACTTCCTGCTTGTCTGAGAGCTGTGGCGGCAGCGGAGAGAGCTGTGATGGCTTCCAGAGATTTTGTGGGTTTCAGTGATTTAACACTGCTTGTACCACATGCTGTGTCTCTGATTTTGTTAGAACAAAAGACTTCTCACTTATCTGCAGCTCGCTGGCTGAGATATAATTTTGTGCTGCTAGAAATGCCTAACATTACTGTAAAACGATGTAATGTTTTGAATCCCGCAAATCTGCTCCCCACAGAGGAAGACGGAGAACCACACTGTTGTGTTTCAGCTTTGGAACAGATATGTAGTCCAAGACCAGACTTGACAGACGAGGCTTTACCCAACAGTGATATGATTCTTTTTGTGGATGGATCATCCAGCAAAGATGCTTTTGGCAAGAACAGAGCAGGTTATGCAGTTGTTTCATTAACTGAGGTTCTGGAACAACAACCACTGCCATCACATTTTTCTGCACAAGCTGCTGAATTGGTTGCTCTGACTGCAGCATGCAAATTGGCAAGTGGCCAACGTGTTACAATTTACACTGACTCAAGGTATGCTTTTGGTGTTGTACATGACTTTGGCTCGTTGTGGAGACATCGAAAGTTTTTGAAAGCGGACGGTAAGCCAATATTGAATCACCAGCTAGTGGGTCAATTATTGGATGCTTTGATGTTACCAAAAGAAGTGGCAGTGTGCAAATGTCTGGCCCATACTTCAGGCAGTGATGATGTTTCTAAAGGAAACAGACAAGCTGATTTAGCTGCAAAGGCTGCGGCTCTGCTTCCTGTTCAGATAACCACAGCAGCACGGCTGGATGAGGAACTAGGGGACATAGAAGCTATGCAGCAGCATGCATCTGCTGATGACAAGAGAAAATGGAGAGATGCAGGCTGTGTGTATAAAAATAATCAGTGGTGGGGCCCCAATGAAAAACCATGTTTACCTTCTCATTTCTTTCAGGCATATGCGAAACTGACACACGGTTTGGACCACGCTTCCAAGACAGGAATGTTTTCCATTATGAAAAATAACTGGTTTACCAAAGGTTTTTCCACAGTGGCAGCAGATTTTTGCAGCAGGTGTCTGATTTGCGGAACGAACAATGTGGCCAGGGGTCAGGCAATGAGACAGGCGGGGCATCCCAGGCCGCCAAGACCATTCTCACATGTAATGCTTGATTATATTGAGTTGACACAATCAGATAAGAAGAAATACTGCATAGTTGCTGTAGATCTTTTTTCAGGATGGGTTGAAGTTTTACCAACATCAAAAGCAGATGCACAAGGGGTGGCAAAATTACTCCTACAGGAGATAATCCCACGATGGGGAATTCCTGAGAGATTATCAAGTGATAATGGCTCGCATTTTGTGAACAGTGCAATTTCAGCAGTTGAAGCGTTTCTGGGTACACCCTGGAAACACTTTTGTTCCTATCATCCAGAATCAGCTGGAGCGGTAGAGAGACAGAACCAGGTTCTGAAAAACAAGCTGGTAAAAATTTGCGATGAGACAGGGCTCTCATGGCCTAAGGCTCTGCCCATTGCTTTGACTTATATGAGAATGAGAAAGAGGGGGCGAGCACAACTCTCACCATTCGAGATTCTGTTTGCTCGTCCACCTCACATGGGCTGGGAACCACACAAACCTAGACCACTGCCTGACACCACTCTTTGTGAACATGACATGTTGCAATATTGTGTTGAACTGGATAAGGTGTTCTGTGATATCTCAAAACAGGTACAGGCAGCGGCTCCAGAACCGGCTGAGACAGCCCTGCACAGCATCAGACCAGGTGATTTCGTGCTGATAAAGGATCTGAGGCGGAAACACTGGAGAGCAAAACGGTGGCAGGGACCATTTCAAGTTTTGCTGACAACTCACACTGCAGTGAAAGTCGAGGAGAGGGCTCCGTGGATTCACGGGACGCACTGTCGGAAAGTGCCAGCTCCTGCGGTAGCTGCAGCGGAAGAAGAATCCCAGGTATCAGCTCATGCGGTAGCTGCAACGGAGGACGAATCCCAGGCATCAGCTCATGCGGTAGCTGCAACGGAAGAAGAATTCCATATACAGCCAACGAGTACCTAACAGGTTACAAACTAAAGGGTGCGGCTTGTCATCCTGTAAGTTTCCAATTCAAACACTATCATCTCTGGAGGGAGGACGAATCTTTAATTGAAGACGATTCAGCCATTCTAGGAATCATTAGAACTGAGTCAAGAACTTTGTGGAGTTTTGATGGTGAGGGCATTGGAGTGACTTGTCTATTAATAGCCACCAGACCTGCCCTGAGACCAACAATAGATAGAGAAAAGGGACTCATATCTTTTTCACAACAACATTTTCTTGCCTGGCAAGGTTGTAAATTGTGGGAATATGCTACTAAATCTTATCCTCTTAACTAGTCTGACCATAGGTCTAGCACAGGATGGTAGTATACAGGTACAAATGACAAAGGGGAAAGAAAGTAAACTGATTATAATATGTGATCCTATTTCAGCAGCAGGACCTGGGTATAATCCCACCAGCTTGAGCAAATGGGGCAAAGCCATGTATTTTTGTAAAGAACCATGTGAATGGCTAGATGTATACGGGGGTAATAAAGATGCTATGCTTGATGGTTTAATGACGAGAGCAGACTATAAATCACCTAATAGTCAAGTCAGAAAGATGATTTCAGGTCTTATTGAATTCGAAGAAATCACTGAAAACCGTAAAATTAAATTGAAAGTCACTCTGTCAACAGGAAACGATGGTGCAACTCAGTGGGAAGGAAAATTTTTCTGTGCATGGTGGACAGCAGGTACTGACACTTATGTTCCAATAGACATTACAATGGTAGATCCACCAACGGAAACCCATAGCTTGTCTGAACTGATAACTCATTCTAGCATACCTGAAGAAGAAGATGCTGAATTAGAAAGACAGTTTAATTTGCATCATGAAGACACGACTATTGCACATAGCAGAATACAATGTGGGGGCAATAGAGCATGTATGTTAAGTTTACTTCAACGACAAGCTTTGGAAATTAATCAATCATGTTGGTGGTGTCTGAGAATGGATAGGACCTGGAGGGTTCATCCGTTAAGATCAACTAATCTAGGAGAATTAAAAGGATTAATTCCGTGTGCTATGTGGAAATTACTGAATGGAGTAAACACTGACGAAAACAAATCAATGTCTCGAAAGGGGGTTGCGTGTCAGAATCCATCAGAACACAGTACCAAAGACTTTGACAATGTATGGGCAGTAAAACCGCAATTAGGCGACGTATGTTTATGCAAATTAGAGTTCCAAAGAGGGGCAGTAATGACAGGTACATCCCATTGCAAAACTACGATAACAATGCATAATAACAAATATATAACATCAGATGGTGTGTTTATTGCGTGTCCAGGTAACGACGATGATCTAAGAGAAACTACAGCTGGAACAGTATGGGTCTGCGGTCAAACTGCTTTCCATTCCCTTCCTAAGAACTGGATGGGGTGCTGTTATCCAGGACTTTTAGATATTGGAACGGACGTTTATGTAAATAAAGAAAATGACGACTATAAGCAAACTTCTATGAGATCAAAGAGAAGCTTAGCTGATGAAAAGATACCGATAATGTTTCAAGGTACCAAACTTTGGAATCCTTGGACAAGTAGAATATCGATGACCGGATGGTCTTTCCTTGGTGGGGCAGGTACTGCTGCCAGCTTGTTAAAAATAAATGGCTTAGCCTGGCAAGTATTACGCTTAGCTAACGAAACTGAAGATGCTTTAGGACAACTGAATTATGAACTTAGAGGCGTCAGACAGGCAGTCGTACAACATCGTATCGTGCTCGACATCCTCACGTCAGAGCGAGGGGGCGTGTGCAAAATGTTAGGGACTTCCTGTTGCTTCAATCTGCCTGACGTCTATCAAAATGTAACAGACATAATAGAGCACATGAAACTGGCTGTGGCCACTCCACCAGAAATGTCATCTTCTCTGGATGCTTGGTTTTCTGGCCTCCAGGGGTGGACTAAATGGGTAATAAGTACTGTTATGCCGATAGCATGTTTGATTTTGATTTTGATTTTGATGATCCCATGTTTGATAAATTGTATCTCTACAATCACTGCTAGAACAGTGTCTACCACGATGGTTAGAATAACTACAGGAGAGTACGTCACAATGATACGTAGGGAACCTGAGGCGGATGCCACAGTGCCCGAGACTGAAGAATATGAGAATGAGAGCGAACATGCGTTTGACTAAGAAATGAAGTAGCCATGGGAAAAATTTACTTGATGTAAATTACTATGATTATGGAGAAGTAAATGTCAAATTTTGTGTGTATGTTCTTTGAAAATGAACATGGGGTGGATTGTAAGGGAAATTTTACATTTGAACATGTATTTGTACTCGTGAAGCAGTTAAAGAAATATAATCATATAAGCTAAAAATACATTATTGAAGATATGTAACCAAGTTTTTAGAAATGCATAAGTGAAGACAAGCTTGCGGGAACAAAATGTTCTGGGTTAGAAGACTAAGTAACAAAGAGACAATGTGCACTTCAAGTGACCTATTGTACTTGAAGTGTGAAAAGCATGTGCGTAGATTTGAGCAGCTTCGATCAAAATAGCGATAGGCAGAATGTGTGAAAACCAAGTAGCTTAAAAACAGGAACTTTTGCAGACGTAGGTATTGTGCTGTCTAGATAAATTTATGTGAGACAGGGGGGGTCTTGAACCAAGATGTTTCCTTTTAAGGTAAACAAGACTGGATGCAACGGACCCAGGATGTGTTAAGGGTATATAATGATGCCAACTGGAAGTAGCTTTGCTCTTCTCATGACAGACATTCTCTGTATGTGAACTGCCAATTTCTTGCAAGAAATAAAAGATCTTGATACTTTGACTTTTCAAAGGTTTTTGTATTTGTCTCCTTCCTCCTCACTTTTCGAATAGAATTATTTCCACAACACATTTAATGTGCCATTCAGGATTATTTGCCCAAGACAAGCACTGTAATTAGGTACTGTAAGAGTCGCTTGGTAGCTCTGAAAACCCCCAGCAGTCAATCTGTCCTTCAAAAGCAATGGCTTATGAAGTCAACAAGATTTTCTCTGAGGCTTAAGTAACACGATGGATAACTTCCAATACAGTTACCACACAAACGACCTTCACATGTAAGATTAGAAGTGTTGCCAACTAAGAGTCTATTAAGGATTTAATTCACCCTATAATTTATAAAATACATATTTTAATCTTGCAAGCAACACATTCAACAAAACCAACATCATGCACTTTACCAATCTGGATATGCACTAGATTTGCATTTATATTCTATAAATTCACCCTGGTGCTAGAGTTTATAGAGAAATTCAGTCCTAAATGTCCTGCCATAACCACCTCTAAAGCCTAAAAAACCCTGATACAAGCAGTGCACGTCTGAAATATGCAAAGACCCCCTGACACACACACACACACACACACACACTCACACACAAACACATAAGTCAGCTCCAGAATTCTGCTGTCAAAGCAGCCAAGTGTATCACTGATGCGCCTCTCTTCTAGCATTTGCATTGAGAGGCAATGCGTGTATGAACGCATCGTGTGATTTACCTCTCTTCCGGGCATGTCTCAGCTCTCTTGTTACATAACCTTAGCCAAACAGATTTGGGAGCGCCTGACTGAATGCACATGTTTTTCACCCCCCAAAACCCATTTAAAATTCAGACGAGCCAGAGCACAGTCGACAGAAGTGGAGAAAGGCTAAGCCACGCTTGAATACGTCACATCACGCTGGGGTAAGCGTATCTATATAAGCCTGCAATTTCAGCGTTTATTCGGAAAATTCCCTAGTGAGGGAAAACCGACTTGAGGTGTAGGAACACCTGAAGTGTGACTCCTACTCCTGAATTCATAATATTCTCATTTCAAACAACCAATGTACTGGAAAAATATATTTCTTTTCTATTCACAATTTACTCACACAATGACACGATTATTATGAATTAAGGTTATTATTATTTCATTTATATTCTATCATATAAATCAGTTAGTTCAAACATTTACATGCAGTAGACGATAGTAAAATAAAACATTATATCAACAACTGTTTTAAATTCTACAAGTAAACTTATAGGCATCGCAATAACAATATAATAGTATACTATACAGTAACAGTATGAAAAATGTATATTCATTTTGAGATCAGAGGTTAGACTGGGTAAACCCAGCCCGATCTGCCGGCGATTTGATTTCAACGTGCAGCTCAGGCTGGAAACCTGTACATTCTTCTATCCTGCTTCCGTTACAAATTTGCGGGGACCAATCACAAACTGGTGCGCTATTGGCGGGTTTAATCCAATCCTATTCCTTTTAACCTCTCAACGATGCTCAATGGCTTCTTTAGTTTAGCAAACAAATCGCTCGAGTGGGTGTAAATACCACTCACTTTTTTGCACAACATGCAAAAATCGCTCGATGCCATTTCTGCTGCTGATCACACCTCTTGTGCAGTAGAAAATACAGAGCAGACTCCCCAGACTAATGTTCAGTCTTAAAAGATTGAGCTTGGTCTAGTGATAGCCAGACTAGTCAGAGGTCACTCTTCCGCCGGAACTAGACTTGCGCACGGCCTTTACCGGAAGCCAGTGATTACAGTTTATAAAGTTATAATTAAGGATATTTTTCTTACAAAAATGCAGGCCTTTACTATCCCTCTGGAGCCGTATGGATTACTTTTATGGTGGATGGATGTGCTTTTTGGAGCTTTAAAAAGCTCTATTCATTCTCATTATAAAGCTTGGAAGAGCCAGGATATTTTTAAATATAACTCTGATTGTGTTTGGCTGAAAAAAGAAAGTCATGATATACACCTAGGATACACCTAGGATGGCTTGAGGGTGAGTAAATTATGGGATAATTTCCATTTTTGGGTGAACTAACCCTTTAAAGCATTAAAGTGTTAAAGGTATTATACTGTATTTCAAATCGTCGACTCTGTGTAAATCCTCAGACTCATTTTACCCCTCACTGATACAATGATCATATGCTGAAAATTGAGATTGATGTTATATGATGTAGATTAATTAGGAAATATATTCACGCATACCTAATTTAGGAGGAGATTCTTTTTCCAATGAAGATCTAAATTTACTTAAGCAGTTAGTTAACATGCACATTTATATTTGCTGGCTCCTGTCTACAATAATTAAATTCTGAACATGTAAGACTGACATTTCCATTTTCTTTCCCTTTCATCTTAATTCCAATCTCAATTTGCTGTCATACATTGAAAATACAGTCCACCAAGGCCTGGTTCTAAATTGTATCATATTGTATAATATTTCTCATCATCCAAACCCAACGGCTTAATTTTCAGATAAAATTGCTTTCTGGTGTTTCTGAATGATAGATGACATTTAGGAAAAATGTCATTATGGAGATATTATACCTTTCTAAATGTGTGCATACACTGTGAAAATGTGACATTGCACAAATGTGACTTTGCAGTTATATGTGAGGGCAAATCTGTGGATAACGGTCACCGCACCAAATCAAACAGCGTGCACACCTAGGTCACAGAGAGGTTCCGGAAAAGCTGTTCTCAGCAAAATAATCTTATCCATCCCATCCGTCTATTACATGACAAATCTGCAATGCAGGGTGAGACAACAAACCCCTCCTCCCCGCTTTAGCCTTTGCATCTGATTGGCTAGAAGCACTGCTGGAATTTGATGCTTTCACATGTGATTAATGCGTTATCAGACCAAAAAACCTAAGGGTCATTTGTAAAGAAAAAAAAAAACAATAATATAAATTTTCACCTCTCTATCGCCATCTCAATATCTCAGTTACTTGCGGAATGACTTTTTCACATCAGTGACTTTTTCACATCTGTCATTTTTCAGCAACATGATAATAAAAAGTATATTCTACTAGACATATATCTGAATTTTTTTTTATCTGAACAAGTAAGTAACATTTAAAAAAAATGCTGAAAATTTAATTTACATTTTCAAATAAATCACATTACTGAATTTTAGAATGATTGCTTAGTCAGTAGGCTTACTGCAAAACCACAGTTCAGCCACACACCGATTACATCACTTTCCCACCACGGCATCGTTTCCCACTGTTGTTTTTAATTTTTATAGTAATAAAAATAATTTAGTTCAGTTAGAGAACAGACACTACAATTAAAAACTGAACGCGTCAGCTCAATTCAGCGTGAGCCGGACGAGAGTCCCAGCACAGATCAGCAGCAGGAGTCAGATTTCACTTATCATGAGAGTGAGGAGCTGACTGACAAGACAATGGCGGAAGATTTGGTTTCAAAGCGAAATGTAAAAGTGCCTATTTGGCAACATTTTGGATTTAAACTCAATGCTAATAGGGAACCTGCAAACATTAATGAGGCAATCTGTAAACTTTGCCTGATGAAGGTGGCAGCATCCAGAGGTAATACTTCTAATTTACACACACACATTGCCACTAATTCAAAAGCGAAAGTAAAATGCACATGGCCGCATGGACATGTATAAGTGATTTAAAAGCGGGGTGGAAACAGGTATACCAGTATTACCAATGTTGTTACACATCGATTAACCAGTGGGAAAATTTCCTCACCGTCACATCAGTCAGATGAAATCACACATCGCAAATTAGCTAGAAAATGTGTGTCAGTCTTCAATCCCTTCATTACTCTGAGTTTTGCAATCCACTCAAAAGCCATGCGATATTTACTTGTTTTAGCACAGACTCTGTTGATTTTCCTCTCCACAGTTCGAGGATTCTTGTTTTTTGACAGCAGGTGGCTCCAATGTAAACAATGCATGGCTCCAATGTAAACAACAAGAAAGAAATCGGTTGGTATAACAACTGGCAATCATATCTGAGCTGCGGAGGGGGATAATATGGATATGGTCAAATATCATGGATGACTAGGATGAAGGGGTTGCATTGAACACCAGTGATTGATACAGAGTCAACAGCTCTGATTGATGAGGTGGTGTTGTAAGACAGAGAACCAGCTTTGTTAATCTCACACGAGTTGAGCCAAACATCATTGACAAAACTAATGATGCACCGCGTGGGCTTGCTCTGGACCTCAATCAATCAGCCATTACTGCTGAATAACAGCTCCAAGCCTGCTCGCATGCATCCCTCATTGATCTCAGTTATGGCCACTTTTCAGCTTCAATTTACAGTGTCATTAAGCTTTCCATTGCTCCACCTCAAAAGGGCTCAAAGTGAGACTCTAGCAGGAGATGCAAGACACACTGCATACAAGCCAAACTGTAACCATTTACAGGAAAGGTATGAATGAGTTTATGCACAAACATATTTGCAGGATGTAAAAGTGTTATGAAGAGATGTGCACCGTAAACTGGCTATTATACGGTTAACATATATATTAAAGGGATCCCTTGAGAAAAAGAAGTATGCATAATTGTACTGCACATGTAGTGTACTTCAAAAAATATTAATGAAATATTTAATTACATTAAAGTATAGTTTACCATAAATGCTTGTCAGTACATTCAGCAGTACATTTTAACCATATTTCAAAGACAACAGAATTATAAAATTACATATAAAGATGTACTTAAGTGGGTAAAAAAAAACTCTATAAAATATAACATAATAAAATTTAAACAATAATACATTTTCATTTAATTGCAATTACCATGCACTTAAGTATATTCTTTTAAAGTATATTATAGGTATTCTATGCTAAAGTGTACTTTTTTCACAAGGTGTAGTTCACCTAATTATTAATATTCTGTCATTTACCCTCCCTCATGTCGTTCCAATCCTGTAGGATCTGTTCTGTTTGTAGAATATAAATGGTGTAGTTCCATACAGTATGTCTCATGCACTATATTGCAAGTCCCAAATCTTCTGAATTCAACAGCTTTGAGTGAGAAACAGACCCAAATTTACATAATCATTTACCGTTAATTATTTAAATTTTCCCATTCCAGTGGACTGTTAACTGCTGTGAGCGGACAGAGTCAGTGAGTTCAGACTGGAATGAATCAAATGATTCATTAAAAAGAGCCAACACTTTTGTATTCTTTTTAAAGGATTCAGTCCCTGTTTATTGTAACTGCATGGAAAAGAACAACCAGCAGTCTTTCAAATCTCCCCTACAGCACAGAAAGAAAGTCAGAAAGAATGTGAATGACATGAGTGTGAGTAAATAATGACAGAATTCTCGTTTAGAGAACTATCACTTTAACATCCAGATTTGCACATTAGAACACACATATCGCTTTTCAAGTTGACAGAGCTGATATTCAAATAGCCTGCATGCAGAGGATTTAGTGAGTGATGGAAATGAATTTTGATTCATAATCCTTATGGCTCTCAAGGGACCCGCGTTGACACTGCACAGCTCCCTAAATGCGAGCTCCCTAATTGAGGTGGCATGCACGACCAGCTTGATTGGTTCCTAAAGCCCTTAGAGGAGCGGTGGGGGGAGGGGGAGCACAGGATATTAGCACTGTTACGGGAATCTCTGCTCGTCAAGCCACCGCTCCGGTTTGGAGGAAAAGTGAGGAAAACTCGTGATGATTAGGGGGAAGTGAGCAGAAGTATTTAATTAAAGATGCACACAGCTTATGTCCGGAGAGACGCCATTTCCCACCAGAAGAGTCTGAGTGGCAGGAGCACAAGCTATAGGGAAAGAGAATAGAGTGGAAAGAGAGTTATACTCTAATCTAGGGTTTGGAATCAGAAATTTTGTTCAGAACCGATTCCATTGTTTACTAAAATAGTGGTACCAAATGATTTTCATGGCATTATATTTCATTTAATGGTTCTTGAACATCAGCATTCTTCCGCAGATGTGAAACTAAAACAGTGCTAAAATACTCAGAGAGTGTTTCCTGCGCCACTTTAATGAACCCACAGCCCCACAGATAAATGAGATTTCAGCTCAGCTTTTAGCTTGCACTTTGAATTGAATGTAATTGTGGAGAAACACTGGGCAACACAAAATAAAATAAAAAGTATACAACTGATTATACTTGCTATACCATAATATTATATTGTATAATATAGAGTTAGCGTTCCATTAAAAGAATGGAACACTTTGTTTAGTGTTTTAGTTTTTGCTTCTTTTTTTGGAATTTTTAATAAATAAGAATATAATTATATAGTTCCTTAAGATTCACATCCCTACTTAAGATTCCTCCATATGAAAGAAAACAGCATAACCTTTAATACCTACATCTAAAGTAGACCCACTCAATAGCAACAACTAAATGAGTCTCTAATCAAAGTAACCATGAAATTGCCAATGCATGGGAGAACATATCGGCCAAATTTCACCGTTTTAGATTTCCATAACCTGAAACCTTGGCATAGAGAGAGAGAGAGAGAGAGAGAGAGAGAGAGAGAGAGAGAGAGAGAGAGAGAGAGAGAGAGAGAGAGAGAGAGAGAGAGAGAGAGAGAGAGAGAGAGAGAGAGAGAGAGAGAGAGAGAGAGAGAGAGAGAGAGAGAGAGAGAGAGAACCCCTGCAAAAATCGAAATCACCATAGAACTCCGGAAAACACTCCAGGAAATCTTCTCTTTTGAAGGCAAATGAAAAGAGAAAGTGCACTCTCAAGTGTGCTCGAGTATCACCATTAAATGTTTCTAATTGTGTTTCTCGCTCATAATGAAAGCCATTTGGTAAGGCGTATTCAGTTGATATCATGCATAACAAGGGCACTGTTTAATTGCACATCTAATGTATTGTTTATTGCTCATGACTTTGACAGCAGAAGCTGGCAGTGTGTGTTTTGGTGGCTCTGTTGTCCCTGCGAGAGAATTCTGTGCTCATTCAAAAGCTCCGCCAGGATAAGCCTCCTAAACCCCAGCAAAATGATCTCCCTCCTCCTCCCGAGGGGTAAAGCGAGACAGCTGCATCTCAGCACTGAACAAAGACAGCAGAGGAACACAGAAGCATCTCAAAAGCTCATTAGAATATTTTTTAAATTACTATCGACCGTCTATGATGAAATGGCCCTGTATGTAACATATCCCATTTGAGGAAAGGAATTTTACTCTGTAAACCACATAAAGTCAAAGTCAGGTTTACTGTTATTTACATGGCGAAATGTTGGTCCTGTAGGAAACAACAGTGCAGCGAGAGAGTTAAAATGTGCAAAAATGTATTTAATGGGAAAAGTATCTTAAAATTGCTTAATTACAGTTTACCTTATATTATATACACTGAAAAAACGATATTGCATTTAATATAATGATCCATGTAGTTTTATAATAAATATGGGTTTTAGAAGAAAAAATTATGAATGATCAATTTACAATCAAAATCCGTCCAATTCAACAAGACTTTTGGGTAACACTTTAGAATACTGTATCTTACTTACTGCATAACTAATAAGGAATTATTGAGGAACTAATAGATAATTATTTATTAACACTTAAGTCACTACTGTTAACTACTAAGGAAGATGTGTTAACTAATTAGTATGTAATAGAATTGTATGATTGTGTTAAGTTTCAGTTAGTTAATCAATAACTAATGAATTATGTCATAACTCTTGAAGAACTATTATTAATTATCTATTAATTAATGTGCAATAAAAATAACTAAGAAGTAACTACTAATGAACAGTCATACACAGTGGTTACTACAATAAACCGTTTTATTTTAGCAGTGGAGTGGTGGATGAAGTACACAAATCAAGTACTTGAGTAAAAGTACAGATAACCCAATATTACTCCAGTAAAATGATAAACTATTGGCCTATTCATTTTCAAAATTACCTTAGTAAAAGTACAAAGGTAATTACTTGAAAAGTAAAAAGCACTAATCAATGTTTTTTTATTTTATCTTCTAGCCAGTTTTAGTCATTCTTCAGCACTAATAAGAACGATAAGTGCAGACATTTACTAGGCTATATATATTTATCTGCAAATAAGCAAACTTTTTATTTAATTAGCAAAATGTATCATAATGTATGATAACTTATCTATTTTACAAAGGTTTAGATAATACCGTTAATAATGTGTTTTTTACAGTAAGTTTGATTTGAGTCAGAAGTATGTGGTAATTCTGTATTAATTACTAATGAGTTCCCTATATTCTCACTTTAGAATACTGTTCCAGGTTCCAAGTAATTCCTGAAGAATTATCTAATAATTATTTGTTAATTACCAATTAATTTCCTTATATGTTCACTTTAGAATACTGTTTCAGGTTATAAGTAGCCTAATTCCTGGATAATTATTTGATAATTATTTATTAATTACTTATGAGTTCCCTATATTCTCACTTTAGAATACTGTTCCAGGTTCCAAGTAATTCCTGAAGAATTATCTAATAATTATTTGTTAATTACTAATTAATTTCCTTATATGTTCACTTTAGAATACTGTTTCAGGTTATAAGTAGCCTAATTCCTGGATAATTATTTGATAATTATTCATTAATTACTAATGAGTTCCCTATATTCTCACTTTAGAATACTGTTCCAGGTTCTAAGTAATTCCTGCAGAATTATTTGATAATTATTTATGAATTACTAATAAGTTCCCTATATTTTCAGTTTCCCTCAGTCATTGCCTCAAACATGAATTTACTCAATGGCATTCTATGCTGAGGAAAACAGACACACACAGTACTGTATATAAAATATAAAAACTAATCTGAGGTTAGTTTTGTATGACTGTTCATTAGTAGTTACTTCTTAGTTATTTTGCTTGAACCTTAATTAGTAGATAATTAGTAGTAGTTCTTCAAGAGTTATGACAGAATTCATTATTTATTGATTAACTAACTGTTACTCAACACAATCATAAAAATATATTACATACTGATTAGTTAACACATATTCCTTAGTAGTTAACAGTAGTGAAGAAGTAGTTAATGAATAATTACCTATTAGTTCTTCAATAATTACTTATTAGTTATGCAGTAAGTAAGATACAGTATTCTAAAGTGTTACCCACTTTTGTAGTAAATACTGTTAAAATTGTGCATGTTCTGTGACTTTAGAGTTGTGTTGTGTGCTGTCCACACATGTTCATTAGCTATTGTTCATGGAAATAATGTACTTTAACATTATATCTTAAAGGTACACCATACAGTATGTATTTTACTTTTGCCACTCTAGCAGTAATAAACAAAACTGCATGTGTCTTGAGGAAGAACATTGCAGCCGGAGCTACTTCTCTCTGTTTGTGGACATGATGAGTCACGCAGGTACTGGGCACCTCCGCAGCGGTTGGCGTATATAAACACTTACAGCCTGAAATGATTTTACAGTGAATTTCTGACAGCCACAACTGCCGTTTTTACCGTACATTTAATAGGATTTTGTTTTACAGTGTGGGCCGTTTCAGCTGAAGACTAGTTGAAGGGGGATCAGAGGCAGACGGGATCGACATGTTCACAGATGGGATTACTGGTGCTATAGCAGAGACACTGTTGCCAATGCCAAGTTTTAGTCAGCAAGACCTCTCACTAATATTCTCATTTACCACCAGGCCATGATAAGAGCCAGTGACTACACCTGATTATCAAAGAGACACATCTGCGATGTGGATGTAAAATATAATAAAATAAAATATAATAATAATAATAAAATATCTGCCCAGATGCACGCAATATGATCTGGTTCAGAAACACATTTAGATTTATACCAAACAACATTTCAAATTTTAAACCAGTTATGCAGGTTGTCCAGTTGCACTCAGGTTTACCCTATAATTAAATTAGTAAGGCATGTCAATAATAAATGATACTTTAACAAACACACATACAGTAATACTTCATTAATGTATTCAACTGTAAATTAATGCACACTACCATTTAAAAGTTATCAGAAAGATTTTTTGAAAGAATGCTCACCAAGTCTGCATTTATTTGATAAAAAACAAAACAAACAAAATAAACAATAAAACAGTATTAATGTGAAATATCATCATAATTTAAAATAACTGTTTTTTTATTTTAAAATCTTTACAATTATCTTAAAATATATCTTAAAATGTATTCTAGTGATGGCAAAGCTACATTTTCAGTAGCTATTACTTCAGTGTTCAGTGTCATCTTTGATCAATTTAATGCATCCTTGCTGAATAAAAGTATTAATTTCTTTCAGGAAAAAAAGGAATTATAATAAATGTCAAAAACCAACTATATATTCCCCAACTCAAAAGACCAAAACGGTCATACTGTAATGTAATAAAAATGTCTCAGGTTACGTATGTAACCATGGTTTCCTGAAGAGGGAACGAGACGTTGCGCCGAGACGCTGTGGGAACGCCCCTGCGTAATACGTCATGAAGCACGTGTGAAATCAGTCTAATGGCGTGACGGAACATCATAGGCAGGAAACTATAAAGCATACCCAGAATCAAACCTCGCTAGCTTCTGATAGGCTGAAGCAAGTCGAGCAAAGGCACGCAGGGAGTATGGCAAGGCGACGCAGCGTCTCGTTCCCTTTCAAGGAAACTCGAGCTGCATCGAGACGCGGTGGGAACCCCATACCCACGCCGCCGTACCAGCAAGTGCCTTTATGTGTGAATCGTACTAGCACACTAGGGCTAGAGCACTCTGGAACCTGGAGTGGAACCCACATCCAGGCTATAGAACCTGACAAAGGTGAGCGGTGAGGACCAGCCTGCCGCATCACAGATGTCATTAAGGGAAGCTCCCGAGAGCAAAGCTTTAGAAGCGGCCATACTCCTGGTAGAGTGGGCCCGCACAGCCATAGGTGAAGGCTGACTGGCTGACTCATATGCAAGTGAGATAGCCTCGACTACCCACTTACTCATCCTCTACTTGCATCCTCCCCTTGCAACCCTTCCTGGGTGACCCGAAACGGACGAATAATTGATCCGACTTACGCCACAGGGCAGCTCTAGCGTCTAGGGCCCTAACCGGGTACAGCAGATTAAGTTTTTCCTGGTCTGGGGTTAAGAAAGGTGGAGGACAAAAGGCCTGCACCGTAATAGGCCCTGCCACATTGGTGGGGACCTTGGGAACATAACCTAGCCTAGGGTGAAGAAAAGCTTTAACCATGCCAGGGGCGAACTTCAGGCATGACGGAGCTACCAATAGGGCTTGTAAGTCTCCAGTTCTATTGAGAGACAAGATAGCAAGGAGGAAGATAGTCTTTAAAGTGAGGGATTTTTCTGGAACCTCTTCAATAGACGCGAAGGGAGCCGCCATAAGGCCTTCCAACAACACTAGCCAAGTCCCATGCCGGATCAGCACACTTTTCTTGGCATTTAGCCTTAACCCCAACCTCTTCATATGCTTGAGAACAACATCTCGATGTTGAACCGTCATGTGCTTCGACAGCTAGAATTAACCAATTGTCGATGTAATTCAACACGTGAATGCCTAGGAGTCGCAGTGGAGCCAAAGCTGCATCCACGCATCTCGTGAAGGTGCAGGGTGATAAACCTAGGCCGAAATGAAGTACTCGATATCGGTATGCTTCGCCCCCGAAAGCAAACCTCAGGAACCTTCTTTTGTTGTGGAAAGATGGAGACATCAAAAGTATGCGTTAGATCTATCGTGACAAACCAGTCCTCGGTTTGTGTCTGTATCAATGGCGGTTTCCGTGCTGGTGTCCATGGCATGGTGTCCATGTCGGTGCCCGTGCCAGTCTCCATGTCCGTGCCGGTGCCTTGTTTACTGACCTTATTTACTCACCCTAACGTTGTTCCAAACCTGTATTCATTTCTTTCTTGTCCTGAACACATAGGAAGATATTTTGAAGAATGCTGTAAACCAAACAGTCGCTGGTCCCCATTGACTTCCATAGTCAATGGGGACCAGCAATTGTTTGGTTAGCCACATTCTTCAAAATAACTTTTATTTTCAACAGAAGAAAGAAACTTATTTGGGTTTTAAACAACTTGAGAGAGTAAATGATGACAATTTTCATTTTTGGGGGAACTATCCCTTTAATGTTTCAAAGAGAAAATCACTCACTGCTCTAAGAACATTAATAGTTGCTTTAATAAGTATCAATGTGTATAATTTATACAGTGAAGTAGTGTTTTTTTTTTTCAGTAAATTTTTTTCTAGAATGCTTCTGTTAAATACACCTACTGTAGCTGAAAAAATAAAGCACTGTTTTTTTCATTTGTATATTATATGTTATGTGTATCTTTGTTTTATCTTTTAATAACAAAGAAAATAATTACAAAGATTTTTATCTTCGCCACTTTGGCCTAAATGTCTGCCATTCTATATTTTGTTAAAATACAGACATTAGTTTGGCTGTAATGCCCAATCACTTGCAAAAAATAGTAAAACCAACATGAAAAAGAATCGTGATAAAATCGTGAATCGAGATAATTCTGAAAAAAATTGTGATCTGATATTTTTGCCATATCGCCCACCCCAATTCATATTTTCATGCTGCATGTGTCACAGGTTTTGAGTCTGTTTTTGAACTCAACAGAGCTCCACAATGACACACTCAGATGACATCAGAGGCTCCGTCTCATTATTCAGTGTTGCCAGCATCCACTCTGAACTAACCGCCGCTGTCACCGGTCAGCAACACATGACGAGAGACTTGTGAAGCACGCACATCTCTCCCAAGGGGGGCATAAGATGGCCCAGAGTGTTGACAAACGCATGAATATTTAATGCTTTGGCTTGGATAAGCAGAAAGAAGCCGAAAACCAAAAAAAGCACATACAGCACACCTGCTATCCATCAAAAGACATGTATAATACACAAATACACACATAAACTTGGTCATCACAGTTTCAACCAATTAAAAAGAAACCCAATAGGGCTGGAACCAAAGTCAGGGGTTTGCTCACCTCAAACACGCACATTAACAGCTGTGTGAAGCTGTGCCTCTGAGCCAGGTGTCAGCTTTCACATGGATAAATCAGGGTGTAATGGAGAGAACTTGTCCTATGCAGCACGTAGAGGGAAAAAAGGATGAGGGCCATGCCCAGGGCAGAAGCCATCCGCAACAATAGATCAAAAGCCTGACTCAAACATGTGCCCTCCATCTTTCACAGGGACCATGAACACAGCCACAAGAGTCCAGAACAAAGCACTGCAGACAGGTTTTTGAACATTTTACATGACTCGAACCTAAATGATTGGAACAGAGATTTTTAATAAGCGTAGGCTACACGATGCCCCTGCAGTATACTGGGCAAATATTCAACGTCAATTATACATGAAAAAATGCTTCAAGTCACCATGAAATTCTTATTCTTATTTTTTTATGGAATATTAATGATTGATCTGTTCTGTGCGCATTATTATTATTATTATTATTTAATTCTTGTGTCCTAGTAATCTCAACATCTCTACTCTTCTCTGATTACGTTTACTGGCAGGAGGGCAGGGCAACATGTCACTCACATGACATCACAGTATCACAATTATTTTATTGCAGTTTTAACCCTTTTAAAAGTTTATTTTGTGCTTTTTGTGGTTTATCAACATTCACCTTCCTCTAAAAATCACAAGTGGTCACTGGAGATGCTATTGATACATATTATTTAGACCTGAGTACTAAGTACCTTGATTCAAATCTGATTCTGATTCATTTATAGGTACATATAATGTCCATTTTACTCACAAATCTTCTTTCACTGTTAACACTGTAAATCATAGGGCTGTGGTTCTCACATAGATAACTCACATAGATCACACAGGTTTTAATACCATGTATAAACAAGCTCAATAAAAAAAATTATTTACATAGGATGTAATGCGATTCATAAGGAGAATTTTAGCATGTCAGAGAGTATCTTCAGAATAATTCACTATCTCACAGCCAGGAGATGCCACTCTATCATTCACACACCACGAACATTTTCCCTCCTAATCGACACTGTAACAAACCATTTGAAAGCTGAATTAATTCGCCTCCTTCACAAAAGAAAAATAATAACCACTTCACTGGGCTTTAAATGTGTTTGACACTCTACGCTTAAAAACTCAAGATGTTCCTGCTGGTTTTCAATGAACTCAAAATGAGTCAGTGCAGTCAGTGCACTGGAACCATAGTGTTTCTGAATTATACTGTACTGTAATAGAACTGTCAGTTTACCAGATATCACTTGGATCAAAAAATCCAACTAGGTTTGTTCTTGTACAGCCAAATTGAAGGTCAGTCTTGCTTAGCAAAATGACCACTATTCTCCAGGTCATCCAGAGATGTAGGCTATTTGGTAAAGGAGTGCCCGCCTATTATTGAAGATTAATATCTCTTCTCAGAGATTGCGATTCTGGCTCCATCCGAAGCAGTTAGTGTAGTCTGGGAAGTACTTTCTGACAATCCTTTCATACACCATTTTACCACAATCAATAGACAATCTGTCAGGCCTTATATTTTAAGGCAAACATAAGGCAAGACATAAGGAAGCTGTTTGAATGATTTATTAAAGATGATGTCTGGAGATTAATATGTAGAGTATGTCACAGCATCCTTTGCTAAATCCATTATGGATAACAGCTAAACTTACATTACTCCCTCGTTCAATCGTTCAACATTCAATACTTTGTTACCATATCAACAATTGCAGACATCTCAACGCTGCAACCCGGAAAATGTGAAGTATTTCCATATAAAAGGTGACCTTATTGCTTGTCTCTTGCCATATTAATTGCATATCTAGTGTACAGTAAACTAAAACTAATTAGAATGTCAACAGCATGTTCAATATTGGTCCTGGTGATTAACCTTCTGGTAACCTCTAAGAGCGAAGCCGGGCTGGCTGATGTTTGTGAACATGGAGGGGACTGCAGTTTTCTCGCGTTTGCTGAGGTGGGTGAATGGTGACAGCTCTGACAAATGGGGCAATGTGGCAAGACCCACTGAGACTAGTGTACAATACTGCAAACACCAAATAGGCTAGCCACAAACACAATAACGCCTAAGTTTTCAACAACTGCAAACTTAGGAGAAGCACACAATGTCAGGTAAGCACAAACTACAACAAAAATTGGAGAATTGTACGTAGATCTGAAATAATTTACTCTCAAGTGCAGTGTCCTGTTGTGACAAACTCATTACAGTTAGTACAAGTTAACCTAGACTACTTTTATGTTTTTTTTCCTTTTTGCTGCATGACAACCTCAGTTGCTATTCGTTTTGTTCTATGGAAAAGGATCTGCGATTAGAAGACACAAATGTCATTTTGCGAACTAACCTAACAGAACATTTAGTTCCTGCTGCTGTTTGAATCCTGTTCAGCACATTTCAGATATGAGCTTGATTATATTTTAGTAATCTGTTGTTTCTTCCCAGAATGAATTTAGCATCTTGACAGATCCAAATTAAAATCATGGCAAGGTTTAGAGTTATGAAAAAATAATATAAAATAAAATAATTGTCATTGGTTTGAAACTGTTTTGTTCTATTTATTTAGTCTCAATTGGAGTATGTTTCCCATAAGTTCACTCATAAATATTCACGGATTTGCCAGCTTGAGATACAGTAGCCCTCTGAAAGTTGTTCAATTCTGTTATCATTTACTCACCCTTGTACCAAACCTGTATGGCTTTCTTTTTCCTGCAGGGCTCAAAAGAATTATTATTATGAAGAATGTTGGATCTAATGAAGGATGTTGGGAATCAAACAACATTGGAGCCTATTTGAATTCCATTGTATGGACAATAAAAAGTATGAAGACATTTCTCAAAATATCTTATTTCATGTTCCATTATGAGAAAGAAAGACAAGGTTTGGAACAACGTGATGGTCAGTAAATTACAGAATGTTCATTTTTGGGTGAACTATCCCTTTAACATCAGTTTGGCCAAGCTGGGGGAACTGTTAGACCATTAGATCAGGTTGGTTCACCTGGTTTCAACCGTTTTTTTTCAGCAGAGTAGTACTGGCAGCATCTTTTCATGCCTTTCCGAGGTCCTTCTCTTGAATTTTTTATCAGACTGTGTCACCAAAGAGTCAACGAATCAATCATTAGATGACAAAGGAAACCAAATATGCCTTCAGTAGCCTTCATCATTTTGAAATAATTCACCAATCCTCAGACTCCCTCCCTCCTTTTCGAACATCTGCAGGTGTTCTCATACTACTGCTCACAGCTGTCATCTCTCATGGCCGAAGATGAATGAGGTTTTCACCCTTCCCGCTCTCTCTATCTAAGTCTCATTCCCTCTCCCTTAAGAACACTCTGAGAGGGAGTATGTATGTGGGTGACTAGCATTGTGCTGCGGTGGGTATGATTCACAGAGCTCTCCCACGTCTCCTGATGCGGTAAAATGGTCATAAAAGAGATTTAAAGAAGAGGGCAAAAGACAAACACCTGCTCTGCTGAGGCACAACTCTACACAATATGTCTAAGAGAGGATACACAGCCTTCTGGGACATGGTTTATATCATATATGATTGTGTTTGTTCCTAATGGTGATGTAACTGCCATATTTCAGCCTAACAGTCATATCCTCTGATCTACCTTGAGGTCTCTGTCATGTCACAACATTTACTGTGATGTTTTAACCACTTCCAAAAAAGCAGACACATAGGCCTACAGTTAAATAGTAAAATTGAAATAGTGAAATAGTTCAGGACTTTCTCAAGTACTGCTGTTTACGGCTGTTTACAAAAACTTTTTAGGCATGTCCTGCGATTTGCTATAATCTAAACCTTATTGAAGGAATAGTTCACCTGGAAATTCTTTCATTATTTACTCACCATAATGTTGTTCCAAATCTTTCTTTATGAAAAAAAAAAGATATTTAGAGAAATGTCTCAGTGTTGTTTTGTCCATTTCAGGGAAAGTCAATGGTCACCAATGTTGTTTGTTTCCTAACGTTCCATAAAATATCTTCTTTTGTGTTCCACAGAAGAAAGAAATACAGGGTTGGAACGACATGGAAATGGACCCTTTTCACATTTCCAGGTTTCTCATAAGCAGAAGTCGTCATAGTTGGGTAAACTTCTATAGTGGTGAATGAGAGACTACATTAAATATATATATTTGTGTTCCCATTTACTCAAATAGCAAAAGAAAAACTGAAAGTGTTTTCACAACTTAAAAAAGAGGGATTGATAATGGCAGTCAGAAGAGAGAAAGATGCCAATGTGTCACTCCCATCTGCTGTATTAGAGACACGCTCAACTTTATGCCAGTATTTTACTGGGAATCACTTAGCGTGAAACTTTGTGCATTACGTTCATATTCTGAGTCCGCTTGCCTGTTCCTATATCTAGTATAGCCTACATCCCCAATAAGGTGCGAGTTTGTTCTTTTATATCACTGTTTTAGTCCATTAAAGGGATACTCCACTACAGGGGTTAAAGTGAAAAAAAATCCTGAGCCTGAAAATTTTTTGGGAGGTGCGGGTGGGGGTGGGGGGGGGGGGGGGTGCGGTGCCTTGGGCTTCATTGGCACCATTTATTTTCAAGCATGTTAATGGCATATTTTTATGAATAAAGACCAGTATCACTGATATAGCTACTTATGTCTCTTTGTCCAAAATTTGAAACATTTATTAGGCTTAAAAAAATATTACAACTTTTAATTTAAGTAAACTTAAAACAATCATCACTTAAACCCATAATAAATGTAATATTTGCCTGTACCTTACCTGTCTAACCAATGTGAATATAGAAATTGAATACGTTTATAAAACAGTCCGCACTGCATAAATTATAAATGAAAAATAGATTAATCCTTAAGCGTTTGGCAGTTAGTAATTTTCTCTGTTCCCATTGTTCTTTGGTTAACTTTACTAACAGAGAGAATTGCTGTCACTTACCAGCCGCTGCTGACAGGATCTCACGCATTCTCTACTCTTTACGAACTATTTAAGATTGTATTTAACTCATTTTACTGTTCTTGTGAAGATACTCGACAAAACTGACATTTTGACATAGCCTAAATGTGTGTGTTATGGTTCGTACAAGCGCGAAAGGGAACTCGATGGCGCGCTGTCGACTGCGAATGCGATACTGGCGCGCGTCTTTCTGTGTGTGTGTGTGTGTGTGTGTGTGTGTGTGTGTGTTTCAGGAGGACATTCATTCACTGACAGCGCGTCACTGACAGCGCTCTTTTGTCTTCTCGCGCATTGATAGTTTAAAACATTTGCGTGAAGGAGAGCATGATCATATAACCCAAAGGATGACAGAAAGAACAGACGCTGCGATAAATATTTTAATACGTTAAAGCTGGACAAATTAATCGCATGCGTTTACTTTGACAGCACTAACGTTAGGCTACTTCTTGTACATTGCTGACAGAAAATGCTGCGGTTTAAAGTGGACTCGTTTTCATGGTAGGCCTACACAGAATGTGTGTTTTTTTTTTTTTTTGTAAGCTACACAGAATATTTAATTAAATATTCAAATGAAATATTTAGCCAAGTCTGAAGTTACCAAGGAGCAGCATATGTTAACGTTAGCTCAGTTATCAACAGGTGTAGACAGAAAAGATGATTATCCTGACCTGAGCTAATTTACTGAACCAACTCACACCTCTCCTTTCTTTCTTTTCATCCATGATGACATTAAAGTCACGTACCGTTACCTGTTGTTTCTGGCGTTTCATCGCTGTCTGTGCTGCAACCGCTAAGTTACTCGCTCATTAGAACATTCAGTGAGCTATTTTACACAGGCTCGGTCCTGCTCCGAGTCCTCCGTGTCAATGACGGCGTGCGGTTAAACATCATAACAAACGAATTTGAGTGGGGGTGGGGAGGACAACGGGATTTTGGAAAGTGTCCCCATAGGAAATTACGCCCGTGCAGGAGGACATCATCCAAAGCTTCATGAACTAGCGCTCCTTACCCCCACAACGTTAACGTGACGTATAAATCTCAATCACACTGTGTTGCCAGGCCCCGCCCTGCTCTGCTTCTGATAGGCTTGTAACGTTAGTAGAGCTGCGTTTCTTTCATATGATTGGTAGGTGAAATCAATTGACTCGAAAATATTAAACCGCATGCAAGATTCAAATTTATTTATTTTTCTTCCTCACGGCTGCCACTATTTTTGGAAATAGTCTCATTTTACAACTCCCCCAGAGTTAAACAGTTGAGTTTTACCGTTTTTGAATCCATTCAGCCGATCTCCGGTTCTGGCGGTACCACTTTTAGCATAGCTTAGCATACATCATTGAAGTGGACAAGACCATTAGCATTTCTCTCAAAAAAAAAGATTTTCTAGGCTGATATGGCTAGGAACTATACTCTCATTCCTGCGTAATAATCAAGAAACTTTACTGCCGTACCATGAGTGCAGCAGGCGTAATGATATGACGCAGCGCCTGAAAATAGTAGTTCCCAGCTCGGTAACTTCCAACGCTCCCTGTGCAAGCAGGTTGTCACGTTGGTTATGTTGACGGAAGGTAGCCTATTTTCAGGCGCTGCGTCATATCATTACGCCTGCTGCACTCATGGTACGGCAGTAAAGTTTCTTGATTATTACGCAGGAATGAGAGTATAGTTCCTAGCAATATCAGCCTAGAAAATCGCAACTTTACATTTTCCGTCGGTCTTCGTGCACGATGAAACTACAGAAGAGTCAAGTTTTAAATAGGAAAAATATCGAAACTCTTTGGTCATTTTTTTGAGAGAAATGCTAATGGTCTTGTCCACTTCAATGATGTATGCTAAGCTATGCTAAAAGTGGTACCGCCAGAACCGGAGATCGGCTGAATGGATTCAAAAACGGTAAAACTCAACTGTTTAACTCTGGGGGAGATGTAAAATGAGCCTATTTCCAAAAAAAGTGGAGTATGCCTTTAAGCGTTATCCTGACCGCAGGGGAATCCTGGAGAATGACATATTGAGGGAATCCCCAGTTTTGCAGCACAGCCACAATATAAAGTTAAGAAAACTAAACAACTGAGAGAAATATATGTCTACTACCTCAGATTTTACGTTTTATCCGTACATCAGCATCGGGGAATAACAGTATAATCGTGTTCACGGTAGAGAAAGCTGCATACATGTGCAAAACTAACTGTGAAGACTTAAATGTTAACACAGCTTTTGTGTCAGCTTTTCCATATACAAACTGGTCCTGATAATCATCACAAATAATTACCACTTGCTCCATTTCTGTAAATCCTTTTTTTTATGAATGAATGACCCGTTGCTCTAGTCTTCGTCAACAGCCGCTTGCACCCCCTGCTGGTGAGGTCTACTACAGCTATGGAGATTATCAATCGGTAATCTACTGATATCCCTGCCGTTCCCGGATGTCAAATGTTGAATTTTCTGTTGAATTTGAACCTCTGAATTTGTGGTAGCGAATTTGTAAAGCGAAATAAAATGGACTGAAAATTCCCTGTTGAATATTATTGGTTGTATTTTTAAACAGAATTAATATTTTGGAAGTGAAATCTGAAAGGTGAGTATGTGTGAAATGATTTGAATTGAAATATTCACAGCTTAAATATACAACCATGTTGAATTTCAGCCCATAAAAATGCAAGTCCTAAAAATACAATGCATTAAAATGCAAGCAGGGTTAATGCAATGCATATTTTTTCAAGTAGTGCAATTCAACAAGCTTTTTTGTTTCAAAAACATTTGTCGTCATTTTACTTCAACAGAAGTCTCTTATGTCCACCAAGGCTGCATTTACTTGATCAAAAATACATTAAAACCAGTAACATTGTGAAATATTATTACAATTGAAAAAAAAAAAACAGTTTTCTAGTTTATATTTCATAAAGTAATTCCTGTGATGCAAAGCTGAATTCTCAGCATCATAACTACAGTCTTCAGTTCAGTGTCACATAATCCTTCAGAAATCATTCTAATATGTTGATTTGGTGCACAATTATTATTGCTGCTAAATTATTAATAATGGTTCTTATTATTATCAATGTTGATGCTTCTTATTTTTGTGAAAACCGGGATACATTGTTTTCCAGGATTCTTTGAAATAAAAATAAACTTTTGTCAACATTATAAATGACACTGAAGAATGGAGTAATGATGCTGAAAATTCAGTTTGCCATCACAGGAATAAATTACATTTTAAATATTTTCAGAAAACAGTTATTCTAAATTGTCAATTGTACTGTTTTTATTGCATTTTTGTTCAAGTAAATGCAGACTTGGTGAGCAGCATAAGAGACTTCTTTCAACAACATTAAAAATCTTACCGACCCCAAACTTGATAACGGTAGAGCATGGTGGCTCTCAACTCTGCTCTGAACATTTTGTCTTCTTTAACACACCTGATTCAGATCTTCAGCTTGCTAAGATAGAGCTCCATGAACTGAACTGTCCCAGACAAGGAAAACATACATATACACAAACACATTTACAAACACAAACATCATGAATAGGGACTATTTATAACATACGGATGGGCCGTAAGCAGTTTATCAGTGACAGTGCCCATCACTCTCATTCATCTCCCAAACAGAATGCAGCCGACATGACAGCCAGCAGAGGCTCCATTTGCTGACAGCTCTGACCTTCTTCGATTAGACATTTCTATTTTCCTCCCATCTCTCTCTCTCTCTCTCTTTTTCTCTGGGGGGTGGGGGGTCAGTCCCTGGGTATAATACACAGTGTTGACAGTGAAGTATGACAGTTAAGAGTTCGACCTTGGGTTGTCGTTTGCAGCCGGAGTCACACACATACCCAAAGTGGCCAATGTACTGATGACCTTGCTATCATATTTCAAAACTCAAGCGCTCAGCAGATGAGCATGTGAGAAGATTTCATTTCCACAAGACATACTCTATTTTTTACTGTCAGTGGACACGCATCCCATATGACATGGCGTTAACGTGAGAGAACATTTATCGGAACAGACAGTGTGTGGAACTTCTGGAACCTTTTATCCAACATCAGAACTGTCACAACATGGCTAATGATTTGGGATTTCTTGAAGGCTACAGATACTTGAGCTTTGGTCCATGTGTGTGCTATCTATATCTCCACTGAGAGAACATGTACAAGCATACATAAGGGAAAATATAAAGCATTTTATAATTTAGATCACTCTGCTTAAAAAAAAACAAGTCCATTACTACAACATATAAAACAATCAGCAAAACAAGAAAAACACAGTGCAACAATATTACAATATTGATTTATATAATATTCATCCGAAATCCAAGCAATTTTTTCTTTGGAATACTTAGTTAGCTAGCATATTTAGCTACAATGTAACATGCCTTCCTCTATTTAAAAATGTCCTTGAACTTTAAATATAATTAAACTGGAAATTTTTAAATTAAATAAATTTAAAAATAAATGATATATATTATGTATTTTTTATATTTTAAGTTATTAAAAATAAGTTTAAACATATAGGGAGCAAAACAATGTGCTGGATATATAACTCTAGACAAAGTGGAAGCAATATTGTCATTGTTATAATAATTTAATCTTGATTAAAATCATTGGAAGCTAACATTTTAATTGAAAGTCAAATTTGATTAATCATCCAACTGTAATGATGGCCAACAAACTGATGAATTACTAATATTAAAATACTATACCATCAAGTCTCTGCAAATGTGATCTAAATAAGCATGGACAATGAAATATCTATATAGACTGATACTGATCATCTTCATTAGTTGCACCAGGTGTGCTTGAGCTAGAACACATGAAATATCTGAACTGGCTAGGTTTGTAGAGTGTCACTTTTGACTAGCCTGGCAAGCCAGACCTACATCAAGATGTTGGGTCTGGCAACTCACCGTAGACACGGCTCAATCCGAGGGGCGGGATAAACGGCTGTCTTTCAAATTCACTCTGCACGCAATAGGACAGCGCTTCACCCAACCAGAGCGTTTTCCCAACAGCGGAGCTAGTTGATAGATTCAACTTTTACCATATCTGGCCGGCAAAACTACAAACACATCTTCCTTTTTTTAAGAATGACTTAAGTGCTGTTCTTTGCTCTTTCTATGCCGATTCGAAAGATGTTCGCCAGCAGCAGCAGCTCCGTCATTCTTTGTTTTCAAGTGGCAGCTGGCAGGTAACCGTCGCAACTCTGTCATCATTATGTTAAGCCCGCCCCGCCTACTCTATACACGACGTGATTGGCCTGACCCAATTTAGGTTTTTGCAGCTCGAAAGTCAATGGAGAGTTGCTAGACTGCCCTGGCTGCAAAATACATTTTGCTGCCGCTAGGGTGCATCTAGATTTCTAGGCTAACTTTTGACTGCATGTTAGAAATATGACTAAGTCAATAGAATGGTCCAAAAAGTTTAGTGAAGATATCATCGCCCCTCACAAACAAGGAACAGGATACAAAATGATAGCAAAGGCCCTAAATGTTCCTAGAGACAGTAAGGAGCGTACTAAAAGCATGCGGTTTCCATGCAAAAACTCCAAGACTCCACTACTGACCCAAAAGCATTAGAAAAGTCCATTCCAATTTGCTCAAAAAAATAAGCCACAGAGGTTTTTGGATTCTGTTCTGTGGAGCGATGAAACAAAACTGAAACTTTTTGGCCAAAAAGACTACACATCTCGTTTGCAGCAGGTCATAACAGCAAAAGGGTGTTCTACGAAGTACTAAAGATGCTTGCCATTGAATAATTGAAGTGGTTGAATAATTTTGAGACTGTAGAAGTCATTAAAAGTTGCATTTTCAGTTGAATTTGGGGAAACCTCTTGAAAATGTTTTTGTGTTGAGCTATTTCAATTACTTTTGTTTGATTTGTTCATTGCAAACAGCTGAAAGTCTGTAAATATACCTGATTGCAATGGGGGTTGAATAATTTTGATTACAACTGTATATATTTTGCATCTTCAGAATTAAGTACTTCAGAGAGCAGAGTAAAAAAAAATAAAAAATTCAGCAGGACATCAAACTCAATCTGTGAAAGTTATTTTTGTTTTTTATATGTAGCCTATGTTTTTTGATTTCACTGCTTATTTCTTTCCCAGAGAGGTGATTGCAGTGAAGGAGAGTTGGCCTGTAATTAGACAGTCTGTGAACTGTGAGCGGCCTTCCCATCGGGGGCCATCGGCGCAAAAAGAGCGGAGGGGCCGCAGGAAGACCTTCTGAGTGACAGGCAGGTCAGCCAACCCCCGAAACACACTCTTCTTACAGACCTATTAATGAGGCTTTTCGATTCATCACAAGGAAGACAGATGCCTCTCCAGGGGCTGAGGAGGGATGAGACCCTTTATTCATGAGGCCAAGAGAACAGTATTGATTAAATGAAGCAACAGAGCTGCTCACATAATGGTGGTAGAATTATTAGATCATCCAGGGGTTACATAGGTCAGTCAGAGTATTTATATAGTCACAGGCAGAGTTATTCTAGTAAATCAAAACATAAATCATCTTAATGCAGCTTGGCCAAATATCAGCTCATTATTTCCAAGAAACCTTCTGTTTTTTTACTTGAAATGTACACAAAGTAGTTCAAAAGACCACAGAAGTCAGGGATACGGCTCAAATAGGTAGACGTCCCGCTGTGAGAAAGCATCTCCACACATAATCAATTCCCGCATCCCTCCCTGCCTCTTTCCCCCTATCTCAGTCTCTCAGAGGCTGACTCACATACTCAATTAAGAAGATTAACATCAAGCAAGAGGGGAAGTGTGTGTTGAGTCTCTCTGACTGGCTGAGAAAAAAAGAGAGGAAGGAGCCAAGCCAAGCACTCCAGAGGAAATCAATGCAGCAACACACCCCGAGCCACAGACAGTGCAGGGCGATACCTATCAGCCGATGTGACGGCCACACATTACAAGTACAATAACACTAATCTTTCCCAGCAAACTGTTGCAAGTGCAGGCTTTTGGAGAAAAAGACACCCACAACTGGAAAGGAAATAAGCGTGTTTTCCAGAACATCCGGAGAAAATAAAATAAAGATGTCATCTAAGATGCATGGCCATTCCCAGTGCATTTCCAGGAGGAATTCTCTGGTACTCATTAGAGTGAGCTACAAAGCTGCTCTTCTGTGACAGACGAATACTGCATGGTAAATTTCAGTCAAGCATATGACACTCCCAATATCTTTCAAATATTTTTGCCAAGATCAAACTCTACAACAGTATTCTACTGTATAGTTAAAGTTGACATGGAAAAGAACAGTTGGTTGAACAAACACCATTGGTTGCGTCAGAGTTGGTGAGTCGAGCTGGTCAAAATACTCAAAAGAGAAGGGATGCTCCAATATTAAATCTCTGGTCAGCACAGTAAGCCAATCATAATTTTCATGTTATGGCTGTTAACTGCTAAATGGCTGATTTTAAAATTCTATTGTATTTTGTCTAAATAATAATAAAAAAAATGTTTTTGGAATTTAGGCATCAAAACATTAGAATGAATGATATGAAAATTTCTTATTTTGAGATTTGATAAAACTATATATTTAACATTGTTTTTGAATTGGTAATGTTTGAAAATTAAAGATCAACTTTAAGTGTTAGATGACGTGGGTCATGTAATTTGAGGAAATTAATATGCACAAATTAATATTGGATATTTAATTATTCATTTCCACTATTTTTACATTTAGGTTACATTTGCCAACATCTAACGCTCACTTAAAGTTAATCTTTAAAACCACTAATAATTTAATAACATGTTTAAATGTATCTTTGCAAAGCTCAATATGAACACCCATTTTCATACTCTACATTATAATTTTGTGATGCCTAAATTTCACTTAGAATTTAAAACGTTATTTTTCTTGTCTTTAATTTGATAGTTTATTATTTATTTAAAGTACTATAAAAAGTACACATTTTAAAACTGGCCATATAGTGAGAAAATAATTTTAAAGTTCATCAGTACTGGCCAAAATGTTAAAGTGCATTCCTACAAAATACCATAAAATCAACCTCTTGTACAAATGCGGTCCTCCATGGTGTAACTGCGTCTGTTTACACAACAACGAGAGAGATTACCGCTCCTGTCCACTCTGTCCTGTAAAAAAAACTGTAATTAAGTTTAAATGGATTGGTTCTGAGGCAGTGAGTGACAGAGAAGCCTTTCAGGAAGGCGGTACAACAGTCAAGTAAACTGTGATTTGTTCTTTGCTCTTATAGTGAACATACAGCTTACATCTCTTATCTCTTGTAATGTTACTGTCAATTTAATAAAGCATCCATAAACAACACGGAGAAGAAGACATCTACACGTCGATGTCCTCTGTTTAACATGAGATCTGTTGTGGGGGGTGCTAAATCTTCATGCAGTAGAATGGAAACTGACAGATTTTCTGTGATAAATGCCCATTTTAACATATTCTCAGCACATATTGTGTATAGAACGAGGGGAATCATGTGGTGTGATGGATTGTGGGTTGCAACACTCTTCGTTTCCCAATCATCCCTTTAGCTATCCATTAGTATCACATCTTATGTTTTCCATTTAAATGTATAAGTGTTACTGAGAGTCTATAGAAGTGTGCATGTGTGTGTGTGTGTGTATGTGTGGCCTCATGGCCCAGTCTGTCTTTGGGTGATAAGAATCGCTCCATGATCCAAAGCTTAATTGCTCATGACGAGCAAGGGTGGAGATGATTATGGCTCTTTCACATGCCAGCTGCCACGCGGTGAAACCGCGAAGCTTGTTTTTCAACTCTCTAATCGTAGGAAACAACTGCAGCCTATTGATTTGCAATTAGCCTCTGCTCTCAGCTCACACACGCTTCTCTGATACTCAAGGATGAGAGGGGCGAAGAGCACAGATGAAATCAAAACTACTTTATTTAGCATGTTCACTCCTGCTGTTAGGATTAGCCACTGTTTGCTGGATGCATTGTGACTGATTGCAGCGCACACTCCGCATAGACAGTGTCTATCCATCTACCTATTTTTTACTCAGATATAGGCCTACGTCACAATAGGGAAGAAAATACTTCAGTTTCATTCCACCTTTAAGAGTTGCCCATTGAAAATGTGTTAAATGCTAATCAGATGGTTCATGATGATCAAATGGTAAATGTTGGGTACATCAGACATCCATCCTTCTTATTATCAATGTCAGACCCATCAGTGCAGCCGCATCTCTAATCACAGTAAGCTGACAACAGACACAATGAAATATCAGCATTGACACGATGACACACCGTCTCAGGCATTTTACATATTTTATAGCTGGCCGGTCCCTCTCTCTGCCTCCTTTTCAAAGGTTCATCGCATGCTACACAATGAAAAGCTCATATTTGTATTTTGTATGCAATTTCATGAAAATGAAATAGTAAAACATCCCGTTAATTTTGCCTGTGTGAGCTCACTGTGCTATAAAAACCAAATTAAATATAACATAAAAATGTTTTTTTAGCTTTAACAGATTGCACATTTTGAATCCATTCTAAATTATAGCTTTTCTCTGGCAAAAACGACTAACTTCCTCTGCAGAATCTATTTAATTATGAAAGTGAACCAGTACATTACCAAGGGAATATACGGTAGTTACTGGCCAAACAATCAAATAAAGCAATAACATCAGCAAAGCCCTGCCACTGGGCTTTCAGGATGTCAGATATCTCATAATCTGATTGCTGTGGGAGCAATCTAAGATATTTGATGTTGCTGCAAGATCTGGCTAGATTCACAACACTGAAACATCTCGTGTTGTCGTAGGGTATATTGAAAAGCAATTATTTCAGCACAGCACTTTAATGTGAACTAAGCAGTAATTTGTTGCACTTATAGATTTACAGCTAAAGAGACAAAAACAGCAAAGATTGCAGGATGCATTTCACGTATTTTGAGAGGGGTCGTGCATCAGCTGACCAACTATAGCAGTTGCTGATTAACAGCTTTCTCTGAAAATTAAACACCTCCTTGGGAAACAAACAAAAAATACTTACACCTTTAAATAAATCTGTGTATTATTTTAGTATTGATATGCTATTATAGTATTTATTCATTTTGAAGTAAATTTAATTTTTAAATAGGCTTATTTTGAGTTTTCATTTTCATTTTAGTAATCTGCTTTTGTCATTTTTTTTATATTGTCTAGTTTTTTATATATCTATATAGGTTTGATTTCTTTTTATTTTAGTATCTAATATATTTGATTTTATTTAAATTTCCAAAAATGATTTTTAATAGTTTTAGTTAACAATAACAACACTGTTATGACTCTTGTAAGATGTGAGAGCACTACGTAGTCTGTCAGAAAAGAGCACTTGGCTTTTTGTTGTTGTGTTTATCTTCCTCTGTGAAAGAGAGATGTGTTTCCTGCCTGATTGCTTTGTCACAAACAGGCCATCTCCGCCTCACGTCCTCGTGATCAATCAATGAATATTTCATATGCCATGTGAAGTAACACATTAATTATTGACAGGGTCTCTTGCATAATGTCTAACCCAAAATGCAGCATTTTCACCCGTTTCTTATACTGAAAAATGTTCTTTTAACACCAGCATAGAGTCAGTGTCAACATGAAATAATCCTATAATTTACAGCAGGCTGCACTATTCTATACTACACTACTGTGGTGATTTATTTCATATTATTGCATTTATATATGATATCACATGGCTTGAGACTTCCAATTTAACCTTACTTTTTGATACAGGCTGTGCCCAAATGTGTTTTTGATGGACATACAGTATGATCAGCCACTAAGATTCATTTTTCATTGCTAGTGCATCAGCATCACACAAGTTTATCTTAGAGAGAGACTAAGTTAATGGGTTTAATAATAGACTGAGTGTTCTCATTATAAGTATGTGTTAGATGTAAAATGACACATGCTGATCCTCTGATACTGTCAGACCAGCCCCAGGGCCATGTGATTTTTCAGCTCTGGTGCACTTGTGCCCCCAATGCCCATCTTGCCTCTGGGTATTTTGCTCCTCTATTACTGCAGCCATCAGTCAACCTGCTCTGAACCATCTGAACTCACTTCTTCACCCAGCACCACTAAACCTCCAAACATATGTGTCCTCAAGAACAAAATGTTAGGTTAGTATTATATAGTCTCACTGAAAACAAAAGTGCCCCTAGGTTCAAAGGTTCCTAACTTTGTTTCGGAGGTCTCATACAACAGGTTTACAAGCGATTGTACACACTGTACAGAAAGACAGTACCAATGGTGTCTATTATTAATTTGAGTGTGTGGAAGAAATTGTATCTTTAAGATGTGTGTGACCATCACAGTAAAAGAGCACACACAAACCTTATTTTAATATGGAATTGTATTGAAATGGTAAAGTGAAGATTGAAAATACATTCTGGGAGTCAAGACTATAAGAGAGGAAGGATGCCCTCCCTTCACTGTCACACTCTGCAGCCACTCTGTGTGACTGTATGACTGCTGACCTTTTCTTGCAAGAAAATAAACCTCATCAAAGACAATTGGAAATGTTTATCTCTTATTCAGTGATCGAATTTTGTTTGCCACCACAAGTGCAAGTCAGATAATGAAACATTGGAGGAACTAGTTATTCAACTCGAACCTTCATCGCAAGGACGACTTGCGCAGGACATTTCTCAGTGATAAGTTTTTACTCAGTTTGACGCACATTATGAGATGCCTCTATCAGCATTAACAGTGTGGTCTAGCAACTCTCCGTTGACTTTCGAGCTGGAAAAACAAAACTCAGGTCAGGCCAATCACATCGTGTATAGAGTAGGCGGGGCGGGCTTAACATAATGACGACAGAGTTGCGACGGTTCCCTGCTACTTGAAAACAAAGAATGGCTGCTGCTGGCGAACAGACTCTGGGGGACTTGAAGTTAAGCTTTTCTTTGAAAAAAAAGAGCAAAGAACGGCACTTAAGTCATTTTTAAAAAAGGAAGATGTGTTCGGAGTTTTGCCGACTGGATTCGGCAAAAGTATAATATACCAACTAGCCTTCTTCGTTGCTCTGATTGGTCGTAGCGCTATCCTATCCAGAGGGATTTTGAGAGACAACCGTTTATCCCGCCCCTCGGATTGAGCCGTGCCAATGTTGAGTTGCCAGACCTAACATCTTGATGTAGGCCTGGCTTGCCAGGCTAAGATAGATGCGCTTTTGCAGCAAATAAATATCCATAATGGCAAAGAGCACTCGCTGTTTCTTGTTCATCTTTAATATTAGCATCATGTCCTGATTCCATTTATATTTAGTCTTTTACCTCCAAAAAGTTTTGTTTTTAGTGGCAAGAAAACTGATTTGTTGTCTACAACATGGAATACCATCCGTGAAAGCCATTTACAAACATTACTAGGCAACCAGAAGCGCTGGGAACGCCAAGCGAACAAACCGCCAGCCACTGGCAACATGTAGCAACAAAGTGGCTGGTATTGTGAACGCAGCTTAACACATTTTTATGATAAACGAAGCCAGTTACTATGACCCTTTCTAAGACTGTAAAGGCCGTTCACACCACTACAACGATAAAGTTAGTTTTAAAAATCATTTGAAATGTAAAAGATGCAGAGTTCACACCACAACTATAACGATAATGACAGAGGAACGATATCGCTGGAATCACTTTTAGAAAAAAATTGAATGATAAAAGCATTGCTTTAAAGAGCTTGAGAATTTAAAGTGGCAGACGACAAAACCTGCAGCGCGTGCTAATAATAAACAGAGTTTGTACGCTGATGTGTATGCTAATATAGTTGTCATTATAGTTATCTTTATAGTTATTGTTCTTAGTGAATAACCCTTTAGTCCTCACAAAAAAACAGGAAGATCAGTTTCAGTCAGAATAAAGTATGTACTTGACAAATTATTGCTTTAGTTCAACTGAAATAGTACTTTTAAAATGCTGTAAACTCGCTTACTGGAACAGGTGTTAAAGGTCACAAGTCAAGAGCAAAATTCCATTGACTATTATCAACAGTTTAGCAGTTTATGAAGCAAAGCTCACACAGAAGTCACCTACAAAACCAACAAGCTGCTTTCTGTTGGTCACATGACCAAATCAAACTTGTTTAGAAATCTGCACCGGGAAATGTTTAACTTAAATTTATACACCAACCGTGGCAACTGCCGTGATACATGAAAGCTTTAAAACCAACAGAAAGTTTGCACAAACAACAACCACAAAAATCAATGGCAGTTCTCTCATCATGGTACAGTACATTTCAAACTATTGAGTGATCAATTGATGTACTGTAGGCATTTCAAATATCACTCACCACTCAGCTGAATTCACTTTTATAAGTGACTCCAACTCCATCAGATGTGAGCTGTGATGGCGAGCACATCATGGGTAACAGGAAGTGATGTTTGGCTTAGGAAAAGGATCATGCTAAAGAGATAGCTCTATCCTTGAAAAAAAAAAAAAAAACCCACACACAAGGTTGTTTAGATATCTTCTGTGTCATTTAGAGATTTAATGAATGTTACATAACATTTTAGTTATGGAGATTTATGGAGAGCGTCTGCCTTCATGCATGAGTCATCTGTTTAAACAAGCCTTAATTTATTTATGCAAAATGAAGAGTAGTTTGACCCATGAAAACAGACAAAGCAATCAAGGTAGTTTAAAGCAGTCTAGTTTCTCCATGAATCATACTAGACAACCCAATTAATTATAGGTACTATAAAAATGATACAGTTTCTGATAGAAAACCTGAAGACAGATATATCTAAATCAGTGGCGTGGTGGTTTTCTGAAATGAAAAGGCTATCTGCCTGTTTTTTTAGACACATTTACGTTCATGTTTCTATAATGTTTAATCATAATTCCATATGAATATGATGTAAGCTTAATTCCATATGATGTTTACATAGTTTCTGTGTTAAATGCATATGAAACAACATTTAGCTTATTACACTTTCAACAAGAATACTACAATATCCTGTACAGGTATAGGCCTATGTTTAACATACTATTTATTAAAATTAAGCAAAAAGTCTTAATATGTTCATACTTTTTAAAAAGTTTACAATACTTTAAAAGTAATTACAATCATTTACACACATTCTAAAGTTTTGTTTGACGCTTTTAGTTTGGATACTCACCTTGTTGAATGCTTGATCCACCAATCAAACCATAGGTCGGCTACTGTGCACTCACAGATTAATTTCGAGTCATCCGAGTTGAATTAGTCTGTCCATTTCTACCAGTTTGAAGCATTCAGGTTTTATCGTAGTTTTTGTCCAACTCCATTGACTTGTATTGGATGTGCTGTGGGGTACGGTATTACTCCACCGCCGGAAACGGAAATGGGGTTGTTTGTATTCTTTCTGTAGTCTTATGTGGTGCATAAGGTGCATTATCGCCACGCTCTCAACGGAAGAATGTACGTTACGGGTGTGAGGCGTTTTGAAAAAAAGGTCCACAGTTTTACAACGAATGGTAAAACACCTGTTGGAAAGCATCTTTTGCAGCGATTTTTGTGTGAGCATATCAGTGAACACCCCTGAACACTCGGTGAGTTTCACGTCTTTGTAAACGAAAGTTTAATGCGTTTTAGGAAGGATTGTTCCAGTGCACGTATGGGGTGGGAAGCGAAATAAACCTAAAATTCTCGGGACAGCAGCATGTGTCCAAATTGTAATCTTAAACGTTTTGTAAACAGGGCTTTAAGTGTAAAATACCGAACTTGTCCTTTAAGAATACCACAACCATCCTATCAATTTCCCATAGACAAAATCAAGTCACATTTTTTTCTTGTTCGAGAAGCTGTTTCACTTGACTCGGATTTGTCACAATAGGGAATAAAAGACTATCAACATTTATGCCAACTTTAATATGCTATTATTATTATTTTTCTTCTTCTTTATTTTTATTTAGATCTAGTTATTGGAAGACACATACTGTAAACTGCCTAAATAATCCCTTGAACACAACAATTACAAACATAGAGATTCCAGAGACTTGGAAAGGGAAAGATCAGGGTGTATCTGTTTTGACCCGTTTATTTATCCTGAGCCGCCCTGTTTCCTGTCATCCGTATTGATGAATGTGTTTTTGTCCTTCTGTTTGTTTGATTCCCACTTCTAACTGCTTAATTGTTCCTGTGCCTTAATTCTATTACAAAGAATAGTTTTTGTATTGAAATGCACAAGGATGAGCTTAATCAAAATTGGTAGCCTGTTGCTGCTAAAGCTGATTTTGCCAGGGGTCTCATCAGGATACAGAAAGCAGGAGTTTATCACAGTAGGGCGCACATGAAGACTCATTGTGCATGAATATGAGGCAGATGTTTATCAGTATTCTCCTAAAACTGCAGAAGAGAACATCAGTTGATAGTAACTGTGCTATCATAATGCAGTGTAGTTACTCAGTCGCACAATGATCTCACAGTATGACGAATGAATATGTGTATTAATAAACAGTGTTGTTGCAATGACCTGTGAGATGTACAGGGTGGGCCATTTATATGGATACACCGTAATAACATGGGAATGGTTGGTGATATTAAAGTCCTGTTTGTGGCACATTAGTATATGTGAGGGGGCAAACTCCTCAAGATGGGTGGTGACCATGGTGGCCATTTAGAAGTCGGCCATCTTGGATACAACTTTTGTTTTTTCAATAGGAAGAGGGCCATGTGACACATCAAACTTATTGGTAATGTCACAAGAAAAACAATGGTGTGCTTGGTTTCAACGTAACTTTATTCGTTCATGAGTTATTTACAAGTTTCTGACCACTTATAAAATGTGTTCAATCAATGTGCTGCCCATTGTGTTGGATTGTCAATGCAACCCTGTTCTCCCACTCTTCACACACTGAATGGCCCCCAAGGTCTTCCGATCTGACCCCCTTACTGTGCGTTCACACCGAACGCGAACAGCGCGTCAAATTCGCGCCTGCCGCATCTAGTTATACGCTTGACCACTTTGTGTGCATTTGCGTGTCAAGAGCGAAATTGACGCGCGTAAAATCAAAAGTTTGAATCGAAATTTACGCGCATCACGCGCGTCAGTTTGAAACCTGTTGGCGGCCATCTTTTTTTAGATGTTTATCGAGCATTAGCATTAATCGAGAGAGTCACCGCTCGTATACTCTGGAGAGCAGAAACAGCAGCGTAGGGGACATCGTGGCTGTACTCGGGTCCACCAAACCCTCCGGAGGGTTTCAGGAGTTTCACAATTTGCTCCAGGAGGTAGGTTTGGTGGACCTAACGATGAGGACGCTGACGAGGACAGCGTAGGCCGTATAAGCCTCGGCCTCGAGTGGTGGTCGCTGCCTGACGAGCCCGCGCTGTACAGCCCGGCGCGAGGTTCACCCTCGCCCGCACCCACCTAATCTGTCATTTATTTTTGTTTTGATAATAAATGGAGCCAGCCTCCAAAAGTGAAACCTGTCCTGTGATTTTTTTTTTTTTAGTTTTTATACACTAAATTGTGATTGTTGTCTTTACATTAGATTAATAAAGTTTCATATAATCTAGAATAGATATGGAATAAATAGCATAAATAAAAAAATGAGTATTTCTCATATTGAAATCGAGTTTTTATGTGAAAGATTTGCTTTTTTGTGCATTTTAGTCATATTACGAAATAATGTATTGTGGCCAAACATAAAATAACATTATAAACTGTCAGTTCACCACGTGATGCAGCAAGCAGGCTCCTGATTGGTTAACGCGGCGCGAATTGACGCAGAAGTTCAGATTTTTCAACTCGGGCGTCAGACGCGAATTCGCGTCAAACGCGTGAATGCACAAAAAGCACTAATAAAATCATTCGCGCATAACGCGCTTAACGCAACAGACGCTCAATTCGCGCCATTCGCGCGAACTTGATGCGCGAATGAGGTGAATTCGCCTCTACCGCGCTAAACGCCTCATTTGCGCCGCAGGAATTTTTTACGCGCGTAACGCGTCTTTGCATTGACTTAACATTGAAATCACTCGTGCCTGACGCGCTGTTCGCGTCCGGTGTGAACGCACCATTAGACTTTTATCTTTGGGGTCATCTAAAGGCAATTGTCTATGGTGTGAAGATATGAGATGTGCAGCACCTGAAGCTACAGATACTGGATGCCTGTGCTGGCATTTCTCCTGCGGTGTTGATATCAGTGTGTGAAGAGTGGGAGAACAGGGTTGCATTGACAATCCAACACAATGGGCAGCACATTGAACACATTTTATAAGTGGTCAGAAACTTGTAAATAACTCATGAACGAATAAAGTTACGTTGAAACCAAGCACACCATTGTTTTTCTTGTGACATTACCAATAAGTTTGATGTGTCACATGGCCCTCTTCCTATTGAAAAAACAAAAGTTGTATCCAAGATGGCCGACTTCTAAATGGCCACCATGGTCACCACCCATCTTGAGGAGTTTGCCCCCTCACATATACTAATGTGCCACAAACAGGACTTTAATATCACCAACCATTCCCATGTTATTACGGTGTATCCATATAAATGGCCCACCCTGTAGTTTGGAGACCCTATGAAGATGTGTTGTAATCTTGTACTGTATATAAATAATCAAGTGTGATTCAAATACACAGAGAAAATGTATAGGCTCACCAAAGCTGCATTTAATCAAAAATACAGTAAAACAGTAATATTGTGATATATTATTACATTTTAAAATAATATTTTTTTATTTTAATACATTTAAGTGTTTTTTTTTCCTATGATGGCAAAGCTGAATTTTCAGCATCATTACTCCAGTCTTCAGTGTCACATGATCTTTCAGAATTCAGTCTAATATGCTGATTTGCTGCTCAAGAAACATTTATGATTATTATTATCAATGTTGAAAACAGTTTTTGCTGCTTAACATTTTTGTGAAAACAATGATACCATTCAAACATTTATGGTAGATAAAAAAGAGAGAGAAATCAATACTTGTATTCATCAAGGATGTATTAAATTGATCATAAGTGACAGTGAAGACATTGTTAATGTTACGAAAAAATTCTATCTAATAAATGCTTTAATAAATGTATTAAATGCAAATAAATGCTGTTCACTGAACTTTCTGTTTTCAGTATATATGAACTTACAGACAGATTTTGAATGTACAGAGAGAAAAATGAATGTAATTTTATTGGCATTAATTATTTTTATCTTACACAATTTTTCTTTTCAATTAATTCAATCTTGTTTATGGATGTTTAGATGGTTTTTACTGGAAAAATATTAAGAAAGTGAATTTTGCAGTGTAGGCAGAGGCAAATCTGTGAAACGAAACATTTTTGAGAACTGCAGCGCAAAAATTCGCATGCTTTATATCAAGATCAAAATTTCCATTTATTTATTAACTTGTTTCACATCTTGTGGAAATGAGATGCCACTTTTCATAACGTCTACACACTGTCTGTCTCGCAGTGGGAAGAATCCGTCTCACACTCTGTCATCTGTCCTATGCGGTATCCTGGCATACTCTTCTCACTTCATCCTCAGAGCCGGAGGGGAGAACAGCGGACGTCTCAGCTCAGGCGTATCATGGTTAATGCCACATGTGGTGCTGCAGCAGCCCTTGCCGATTTTGAGAAAGAAGAGGGAGAGAGAGAAAGAGACCAAGAGAGGATGAGTGCAGGTTTAGCGGAGTCTGGAGAGCTCTGGCATCCCCAGCATGGGCAAGTCACCCTGTACTTGACAGCTTGCCCACACCGCTTCAACATAACCTTAGCAGCTTTACTGAGATTTGCTCTCCACGGGTTTCAGTTCATTTCGTACGTTCAAGAATCCAACACACCTCTTATTCTGCTGCGATGTCAAGGGGTTAGGACAGAGAATAGTCTCTTGTTGAGAGACTCAGACTTGTAATGGGGTTTGCCACACATTTTTACGTTTTTCTGTTGCGAGATTCATACAGACTCCAGAGAGTATTCCTTATCCAGTCTGTAAGTACAGCCCAGGCTCAATGTGTGGACTTTCGAGATCATCAAATCTGACAAGTGAAAAGATGACTGATGATCCCTTCTGACTGGTCAATCAGTTTTGGTAAACACTGTAGATAAACATGACTTTGAAATATCGGCAAAGCAACAGCAGCCTAATGGTTACATTGTGTATGATGCGACATTTAAAAAACACGGCAAGTTAAAAGAATAACTTAACTTAAAAAAACGTACGATTTTTCCCATTCCACTGCCCTGCATCTCACTTTTTTTTTTTGTTGCATTTTTTGTCTGCACAGAGCACGTTATTGCATTCAATTGCGCTGCATTTCTATTGTTTTTCTATGTAACATGCGCTAGATGGTAATAAGTTGGACCGCTGCAGGCGTATCATTTGAAGCATTTGTGCATGACACAGCGTTTTAAAATCGTGGCACTCAACTAAAAATATAACTTGATATAAACTTTTAAAGCCCATGCCTCTAGACCTTGCATTAATTTTACATTCCAGTGCCCTACATCTTGAATTTTTAAATCCAAAAAACCTGTTCTCTGTGAATGGCCCACTACACTTTGCAGGACCCATGGCGATCAGGAAAAACTCATTTTAAATTATTTGTAGAAGTTCTATCTATATGTTTTCTGCCCAATTGTGTCTGATGGCAGACGAAACTGTAAATTGTGATCGCAGTTTTGTCCATGGGAAGTTAAACGAGACAGATTTCCTTTTTCTAAACCCATGCACTTCATCTAAATCCCACGTATAAAGAAAACAAACAAACGGCACAAGCTGAATAAACAATGCGCTGCCAGAAGTGAGGAAATCTGCTGTTTAACACCTCTAAGGGAGAGTTAGCATGAAGTGAAGTGGTGATCTTGCCCACTCAGGAGGTTCACCTTTCCTGCAGGCTGAGCACAAGGAGGAAGCCAGGAGCCCGTGTGAGGAGGAGGCACCGGAGGGCACTGCTGGCATTAGACAGGCGGGAGGATTCAAGTCTTCAGGGCTCAGTGCCCAAATGCTACCCCATATTGCTGCCTGGCAGTGGAGCAGCAGCAGAAGGCGGCATGTGAAACGTGAGCGTGTTTGTCGCCACTCTGCTCCACACAAAGCAGACAGATGTCTTCATTATTGTAAGGAATAATGATGAAGGATCTGGATTATGATCTGGCAAATAAATAGAAAAATACAGATGGATACGAGCAGGAAACTGAAACACACATGCTCTCACACACTTATATTCAATAATGCCATGCTGTTATACCATTGTCCATCTGAAGGATCTTCAAAATTTTGCACGTCCCTGCCTCGCTGCCTGCAACGGTAATCAAACTAAAATGACACCCTTGAACAACAACAGAGAAAAAATAGAGCTTTTGCTGTTTATATACCTGCAGCACTCAGGCAGTGAAACAGGAAAGCAGAGAATATTTGATGTTCAACAGATTCTCAGCTTTGTTTACATGATGTCCACATAACCTAGCCTTGGGAGTAAGCAACAGACAGCACACAAACCAGAAAGAGAGAATCGGCAAGTACAGACTATGCTGATTCACCAAAACATTCGAAATCATTTCATGTTTACTTCAGCCTCAACGCAGAAAAAATCATCTGAAAGACTGCCTAGTTCCAGGCTAAAATGTATGTTTGAGCTGTTTTAACTCCAAGCAACTTGCACATCTTAAAAAATGTTATTTTATAAAACAATAAAACTTGAATTATATATAAATAAATAAAAACTGCCATTGGTTAAGTGCCATTGGTTTGTCTCAAAGATGCACACGAGTAATGTTTTTTTTTTTCTAAGGCACGTTTATAAAAGCTACTTAAATGTCCTAATTGAACAAAGGCCTAATCCTGGCTTAATCTAAGCCCTGTCTGTGAAACCAGGCCATACTGCAAAAGCCTCAAACAGCAGAATGAGGACCACTTCCTGTGCCAGTAAACTGATGATCTCCTTCTTTTTTTGTATTTTTGTAGGCCAACCCAGCAGTTAGTATCACCCTGGTTCCCTTGACAAAACCCCAATAGAGTTTTGGCTTCTTACAGAAAATAAGCTCTATGACCAACAAAAGTTCATGATTCTTACACAAAATCTTCAAAACTGAACACCTATTATGAATTCTGAGGCCTAAATACAAACACCAGGAGACATAAAACTCTAAATGTCGGCTATAAATGAACTAACACCACGGTCACATGACCAAACAAATCATTCTTCCGACAAATCATTCAGTCTTTATTTAAAAACATTTTCCCTGAAAATTTGAGTCAGAAGTTTGCAAGAGTGAGATTATAAACACTATGTGGCTGTAAAAGCGAACTATGTGAGTTTTCTTTTTTTGGCGTGACAACGTTTAATATCACTGAAACCTTTCTAGTCCCATTTAGCTACTTATTAGCAACCGCTATTTTCAAGACAAGTAAAAGCCTTAAAAATCACAAGGGGGTATTTTTACTGATGTATTTTATATTGTAGAATAAAGGGAGAAAATCTCTTGAGCTTGTGTTCACCACAGACCTTATTTCAGGCATTTAACCAAAAAGCTATTCGAAAAATTTCAGGACAATGGAACCGGCAGTGATAAAATCCTAACTCGCTTTCGGGTTTTGGCCTACAAAAACATGTCATCCCTGCTGCACTCTATACTGAGCATGACAAATTCTCCTATTTGTTTTTCAATGAGTGGACCATCTTCTTCCACTTATACTGTCTAAATCTGTACACAGCCATTATTCTAACTGTAGAGAGCATGGCTGCATGCGAAATCGCATACTCTCGAGTAGGGACTTATTTTGAAGTAATCTGAAGTAATTACTTTATGACCGCTAAAAAAGTATATTCTATATAGTATGAATGCAATCTAGAACTACATTCGCCATGTTGTCATTATCATGTGAGTGTCGCTTCACTGTCATTCACAAATCCTCTCCCGTGGCCTCATGGGATAGTAAAGTGTCCATCAGATGCACACTTCAGAATCTCACCAGAAGAAGTAGGTCATCTGGGTACTTTTTGCCTTCTCTATTATGAGTACTGTGAATTTGGACATACTTCGTTTTGTCACATACTGTTTTTCACCTACTATATAGTAGGGAAGTATGCAATTTCGGATGCAGCCCATGAGTTTCCACAGTGAAATGTGGAAGTGTGTCAAGAGACCAACAGACCGCAATGGAGAGAGGCCACCTGCCGCCACCTGTCTCCATCGTCAGTTAAAGGGCTCATATGACGGTTCTAAAAAGAACATTATTTTGTGTATTTGGTTTAATGCAATGTGTTTACGAGGTTTAGGTTGCTCCTCTATGCCAGCGATCCAGTGCATTGTGATTGTCCCAAATACCTTAAATGTGTGGTGGAAATGTCACGCCCCTTACCATATTTGGAACATCAGCTCCCAATGTTGGTACCTTATCAATTTGAGCCTGAATCTGATCCAGAAAATGCAGATGACCAAGCTGATCGATCAACTTTGCCAGAGCGACCAGAACGTATCAGATTGGTAAGGTTTTATTTAATTGAGGACATAATTACTGACTAATACTGTCTTTTTACGCGTCGTGCCGCAATACGGGGGAGAACACTATAGCCCATTTATAATTATAATAAAAACTCACGCAGTAGCTACGTCGTAAGCTGTGTGTAGCATGCGTACCCTTCGGCATGCCCTGACCATAGACTGTAAAAAAAGATGGACGATGCCCCTTCGCTCTCTTCCATTGGTGATAACTGAAGCCGCCAGTGTCCCGATATGGCGCTGACATCTTGGGACTTGAGTCTGCGCAGTAGCGATCTCGGGACCAGACCTGCGCAGTAGTGAGCAGGAAGTAAAGCCGCTAAATCAACGCCCCGTCCATACTCTCGCAGAATGCACTCTCCCTGAACTTTTTTAAGTGGCCTATGTCTGCTCCGTTCCTCCGTTCTGCTCCAATTTTTATGTCTGTTTATTGCGGTATGACTAGAGGCTTCTTAAAATAAAGTAAATACAATCTCCTCAGTCCTCCGAAGATCCCGAAAAAAAGTCTGTTGGTGCTTCAGTGACTACTTCGCTCAGAGAACCTGTCAATCACAGCTGTCAATCATGATGTTACACCACCGTTTTTATAGCATCGCGTAACTAACTAAAAACGTATTTTAAAAACAGACACTTGAACTTACATCAGCGTGATAAAAACTACAGTAAATGACAGAAACCACCTTTGGAAAAAAGATATTTGAAGTGTAATTTAATTGTTTAGTTGGTCTCAAAGGGGAATAACACGGGGAGGCGGGGCTTATGACCTATACTAGGACCAGTCACTGGGGGGGCGATTGAGATGTTTTGGCTTCACTTTTCAGGGTTTGTGCGGCACGCTTGGCCCTGACGTGCACCTCTCCAAAAATGTAACAACGGGTAAGTTCTACGCGGACGCAAGCGCTATGATTGGTCTGCTAGAACCCCTCCCTCGGGTTTCACATGCTCCCTCTGCATGTGTAATTGCACGTCAATGCGGACATACAATGCGGACATACAACCAACATACAACCATGTCAAGGTTCCAGAAACAGTCCTCCGAAAAATGCGGAGCACACAGTCGAATATTTTGGTTGTACTGTTCTGGAACAGTGTTGTAAATAAAGCTTAATAAAATAAAGCTTTTCTAATTGTGTCCTCTTTTGGAAGGCCAAAAAAAAAACAAAAAAACACGTCTCCACGACATGGCGCCATCGGCAACAATAACACAGCTAGAATAAAAGTTACGCCTTATTTCTTTGCGTATACATTTAGGCGGTGTTATGAAACTCTGCTCCCACACACTGACGTAGATTTGTGGGGGTGTGTTTGAACAAAGCGTTTTAGGAAGGTGTGGCTGAGGCTTAACTTTTCCAAAGAATATCTCTTTGGGTTTGAGACTTTGAGCTTTGTAACTCTGCAGATCTTATACATGCACAAACAGCTACATACACACTAAAGAAAAAGGAAAACAAGAAATTGCATCATATGACCCCTTTAAACTCTCGCTAATACAGGCACATTTTCAGATTGCCAGTGAAATCTGAAACAACACTGATCTTAGTCGGGATGCCATTCAGCGCAATTAGCAATGTCAATTAGTCCGATTCCATGTGTTCCCCATGAGTCAACTCAGCTAATAATGAGCCATATCATTTGGCAGGAAAGTGACTGCTGAATACAAAAAAGACCTTTGTGACCCCGGATATTCATATTCAACACCAATTATGCCACAAGCAAAAGTGTACTGGAGCACTCGTGCCTCTCACAGACTTAAAGGGATAGATCAACCAAAAATGTAATTTCATTTACATAATTTATTCACTGTCATGTTGTTCCAAACCCACATTACTGTCTTTTTTTCTTCTTCCATGGAACACAAAAGAAGATATTTTTTACAATTATTTAGTCCATACCATGAAAGTCAGTGGAGTGCAGAGTGGTTTTGGACCCCATTGACTGTCATTGTATAAACAAAAACAGTTGAAACATTATTGAAAGCATCTTCTTTTGTGTTATCCAGACAATAGAAAGTCACACAGGTTTGGAAACAACATGAGGCGGATGACTTTGGTTAACTATTCATTTAAGTGTTGTTTACACATAAAGTGAGGTGCAGTATCCACAAATCATTAACTTTCAGTGAGAATTGGTAAAAAAAATAAAAATAAGTTATACGTACCAAATGTAATATTATATTAGCAAAGCTAAAACTAAATCAAAATTCAACATTTCCCTTTCTTTGTGTTTTCAGTTAGCCTTCAGCAGCATAGCCTGCTAGCTTAGCATAGCTAAGTGGTTAAAAAAAGCCTTTTCGATTAGCTACAACAAGACATCCTGATCATGCACCACATTTCTGATTAGGTATTGAGTAAGGGGAGATATTATGCCGTCTAGTGACAAACAGCACAGCGATCTGACCACCTCCAGCAATAAAATCACTGTCAGTGTGAACAAGGCGTTAAGTGAGTGAGCTCTTCACTCCCAAAATTTCAATCCTTCTTTATCTGCATATGTTGTAAACTAAGATCACAGCAGATGGTGGCAGAGAACAAGGCAGACAGCTGGTACATCGCATCATACTCTTAAATAACAAAATATAATCATGTCTGTAGTGAGGAAAATGGAAACCGTGAATAAAGAACAGAAAACCCTCATCCATGAGTGAAAAATGCTTAATCCTGACACTAATGCAAAGAATTTATGCACCCCGGAGAACAACACAACATGTCATTTCTGTCAGTGCTTTAGCTAGAAATTGTCATTAAACCTGCAATCTTAATTTCTTAAACAACAGGTTTTGTGGTCCTTAATTACCCTGAGACTGGGGGAACTGACTGGGGATCAAAATTCAAGCAGCCACATGCCAGGTGGAAAACACAAAAGGACCCTTCACATAATGAGCTGCCGTATATAAGGGACATAATCAGGGGTCAATTTGGGATTTGGGATGTTGGGAGATCTGGAGGATATCACATGAACTAGCAAGATTTGACATCACCCTCCCCCACCACCAAAAAAGAAAACCCTTTTGTGATAATTCTTTATACAATACATATACTTGTTAGGAAAAATAAAATGAATGGTCAGTCAAAAATTAAATGCACACATGTTTCTTGCTTTGGCAGTGTTTAAAACCCTTTTAAAGTAATAAACAAGCAAAATTGCTACAACACATCATTAGATAGAAACGGAGTGCATTTGACCTTGAAAGGTTGTTTTGAGTGAGCATACTGAACAGAGACAGAATTTGTACATATACATTTATGTTATGTATAAATATGATATACATATTCATATTTATTATATAAAAAAATATAAAAATGAATTAACAATTATATTAATTGGCACACAAAGCTTTGTACAAATGCGTTGTGCATACTTTGTAACATCTGTTCACTCATTGTAAATGAAAGTTCTCAAAGGTGATCCATGCATTTTCCTGCTAAGATAATTGGTTGGTGTTTCAATAATTAAAGAGCCATTAGGGGTGCAACAAACCTCGCTCTCCTCACTAAATGACACCGTGAAGTAATGATGTAGGTTTTGAAAACAAATCTGTATATGGTGCCTTGTGCGTCAAGGGCTGTACGTACTATTAGTTGCGTTTCGGCAACACTGAAACGTCTCCTATCATTACTGAAGTAGAATATCAACCACTGAGGCACTTTTTCTGCTTCACAGCATGTACATATTGTTTGATACATGCATTTATTCCTAAAAGGGGACTGCTGTGTGCTGAATGATATGGTTAATAATAGCACATATGCATGAGTCAGATAGTTGTGTAAAAATATGAATGGTTATATGTAGGGTGGTAATTGTAGTGAGGATTTCATATTAACAGCCTGTCAACTAACATACAAAATGAGCACCGGATTATATGGCCTAGTTATGATTATCATAAACTGTCAATATAATTATGTGTAACGTGCTTGGATAAGTAGGCCTGCCACCAGCAACATGGCCATGTTTTCCTTTTTTTTCTGGGCCTAAATTAAAAAGACATTACTGTATTTGTATGGGCATTTTGCTAATATGGGGTAGCCTAATGCATGTATATGCATAATATATAAAAAATATTTTTAATGCACAAAGCTTCACTGTAAAAAAAATACTTTTCGCAATTGTAAATAAAACAGATTTTGAGTACATTTTACAAGAAAATACTATTTCAGTATTTTACTTCAAATTTCACGTTTAATGTGTAACTTGCTTTTTCTTTGTAATTATTTGTAAAATTTAAGAGCACTTTCTGATTGAAAACTGTTTCAAAGTAAATCCTACACCAATTTTTATTTATTTTTTGCAATAATGAGTGAAATATTATAAGCCTTTCCCATGACTCAATACCATTGTCCATGTAACTATACCATTATGCGGCAAAAAAACAATACTTTCTCAATCTCCACTAAAGGCCATGTATTCTGACTGTATACATTTTTTGTAAGCATCATATCATTCAAGGATATTTCATTATAGAGGATGTTTTGGAGGGCAGCTGAGCAACTGCCACTGAGATAATGGAAATGCTAAAGAATAGCTTTCTCAATATTACAGACCTCCTTATGCGCCTGGCGTTGCTCAAGCGTTGTAACGCGACACTTGAAGTTCAAACAATTTCAACTTTGACCCCATTTGCCACTGACCTTTCAAAGCACAGCCAATAATTACTAGACAATACACATGACGTATGAGACATCCTTGCAATGACTGCTCCCACTTTGCCTCATGTTTTTAAGAACATAAACCAGGACAAAATATTTTAAAACAGCCAAACTTCATGAAGAAATTTCTTAAGAAGACTTATTTTTTCTTTGTACATTTCCCAGTTCATGAACTCATTTAAATTCAAGAGAATCCTGCAGTAGTTTCATGAACACACGTTCAACAGATCCCTTTCTTCTTTCTGTATCAAAAGCCATCAGCAGGACTTTTTCTCTGTTTTAAGCTCAAATTTTCACTGCTTACTGTGTACACTTTCTGCTTTCTTGCTATAATAACAAGCTGTCTGCTGTGTTTTCATGTGGAAGTCAATGAAATTAGCCTTGAAGCCCTGATGCAAGTCATTTTAAAGAACCTTAAAAGTGCTAAAATGTAGTGTATGCTGAAACTAAACGGCAAACTGTACACAGTAACACTTTGAGAAACTTCAGAGTGTTTAGGGCATTTTAATTTCCCCTCACTCCCCTGTAATTCACACCAGTGAGATTGGTTATGCATGATTAAGAGCTGCCCTCTGTGACTCTGAAACCAAATGTATTTGAAAAGTCATATTAGTTTATCTTTTCTTTTCTTTTCTTTTCTTTTTTTCTCATATTAGATAAATTTGTGCAGTTGCTTATGTGTCCAAGGCAACATCAGAGAGCATTTATGTACACAGTCCACAGAATTCTCCCAAATCAAAACCATATATATACACTCACCTAAAGGATTATTAGGAACACCTGTTCAATTTCTCATTTATGCAATTATCTAATCAACCAATCACATGGCAGTTGCTTCAATGCATTTAGGGGTGTGGTCCTGGTCAAGACAATCTCCTGAACTCCAAACTGAATGTCAGAATGGGAAAGAAAGGTGATTTAAGCAATTTTGAGTGTGGCATGGTTGTTGGTGCCGGACAGGCCGGTCTGAGTATTTCACAATCTGCTCAGTTACTGGGATTTTCACGCACAACCATTTCTAGGGTTTACAAAGAATGGTGTGAAAAGGGAAAAACATCCAGTATGCGGCAGTCCTGTGGGTGAAACATCCAGTCCTGTGGGCGAAAATGCCTTGTTGATGCTAGAGGTCAGAGGAGAATGGGCTGACTGATTCAAGCTGATAGAAGAGCAACTTTGACTGAAATAACCACTCGTTACAACCGAGGTATGCAGCAAAGCATTTGTGAAGCCACAACACGCACAACCTTGAGGCGGATGGGCTACAACAGCAGAAGACCCCACCGGGTACCACTCATCTCCACTACAAATAGGAAAAAGAGGCTACAATTTGCACAAGCTCACCAAAATTGGACAGTTACAGACTGGAAAAATGTTGCCTGGTCTGATGAGTCTCGATTTCTGTTGAGACATTCAGATGGTAGAGTCAGAATTTGGCGTAAACAGAATGAGAACATGGATCCATCATGCCTTGTTACCACTGTGCAGGCTGGTTGTGGTGGTGTAATGGTGAGGGGGATGTTTTCTTGGCACACTTTAGGCCCCTTAGTGCCAATTGGGCATCGTTTGTGCCACCGCCTACCTGAGCATTGTTTCTGACCATGTCCATCCCTTTATGACCACCATGTACCCATCCTCTGATGGCTACTTCCAGCAGGATAATGCACCATGCCACAAAGCTCGAATCATTTCAAATTGGTTTCTTGAACATGACACTGTACTAAAATGGCCCCCACAGTCACCAGATCTCAACCCAACAACCCAACAACCCAATAGAGCATCTTTGGGATGTGGTGGAACGGGAGGTTCGTGCCCTGGATGTGCATCCCACAAATCTCCATCAACTGCAAGATGCTATCCTATCTCTATGGGCCAACATTTCTAAAGAATGCTTTCAGCACCTTGTTGAATCAATGCCACGTAGAATTAAGGCAGTTCTGAAGGCGAAAAGGGGTCAAACACAGTATTAGTATGGTGTTCCTAATAATCCTTTAGGTGAGTGTATATATATATATACACATATATACACACACACTACCATACAAACGTTACGGGTCATTTACGTTAACTAATGGGGCCATATTGTAAAGTGTTACAGATTTTTGAAGTCTCTTCTGCTGACCAAAGCTGCATTTATTCAATCAAAAGACAAAAATATTATGTGACAATATATCATATAATGTTATTACAATTTAAATAACTGTTTTCTATTTAATATATTTTAAAATGTAATTAATTCCTGTGATGGCAAAGCTGTATTTTCAGCATCATTCCTCCAGTCTTCAGTGTCACATGATACTTAAAAAAAATTCATTCTAATATGCAGATTTGCTGCTCAAAAAACATATACTATTATTACAGTATCAATGTGACGTTCAAAAGATCAGTATTTATGTGAAACAGAAATCTTTTGTAACAATGTTAAAGTCCTTACTGTCACTTTTGATCAATTTAATGGTGTTATGGTGATGAGGAAGGAGAACCCAGGCGCAGACAAAGTACACTAAACACAATTTATTATAGGCAAAAAAGGGGAAAATAAAGCCCACAATGGGGTAAAACAAGACAAGACTGAGGATACTAACTAGACTATAAACTTGACAGAAGTCTAGACACTAACTAACAGCAAATACACAAACAGGATCTTCACAGGACTCGTAACGAAGACAGGATACTCACAGGAACTATTTTGCAATGACTCACATGAAATAATAGCACAGGCAAGATTCACAGAGTAACATCACAGCAGTATTCACAATGAACCGACCCAGGACAGAAAACACAAGGGGATTAAATAGGGAGAAACTAATGAGGGAAACAGGTGACGGCGATGATACAATAATGATAACAAGATGAGATAACAAGGGGGCGGGGTTACATGACGAGACAACGCAAGCACACAGCCAAACAAATGGCCATGTGCTTACACACAAAACATGGGCCTGTCATGATCCTGCCTCAAGACCAGGGAAAATCAGAGACAAGGCAGAATCATGACAGAACCCCTCCCTTAAGGAGCGGCTTCCAGACGCTCCCTAAGGGAACACTAAACACGTGACATGACGGACTGAGACATGGACACAAACCAACAAAACATGACAAAAACCAACAACGGCAAACATGAATAAACAATAGCAGGGTTGGGGTGAAAAATCAAAAACAACAGACAAGGCAGAGGAGGTGGAGACAACACAGAGTTCATGGGGAAATGTCCAGGGTGGGTGGATGGGACTGTGGTCTTGGGTGGACAGGATGCTGGCTGAGGACGAGGGGTCCGGGCAGACTTGGATGGGGAAACACGAGGAACAGTCTTAGGGGAAACAGACCGGGGTGAAGTGGTGACAGGGGTGTCCGGGGAAACAAACAGAGGTCGGGTGACAGCTGGTACGGGGCTGGACACATTAGCTGGGACAGGGCTGGACACATTAGCTGGGACAGGGCTGGACACATTAGCTGGGACAGGGCTGGACACATTAGCTGGGACAGGGCTGGACACATTAGCTGGGACAGGACTGGACACAGACATCCTCCAGTCAGCTGGGACAGGACTGGACACAGACATCCTCCAGTCTGCTGGGACAGGACTGGACACATCTGCTGGGACAGGACTGGACACATCTGCTGGGACAGGACTGGACACATCTGCTGGGACAGGACTGGACACATCTGCTGGGACAGGACTGGACACATCTGCTGGGACAGGACTGGACACATCTGCTGGGACAGGACTGGACACATCTGCTGGGACAGGACTGGACACATCTGCTGGGACAGGACTGGACACATCTGCTGGGACAGGACTGGACACATCTGCTGGGACAGGACTGGACACATCTGCTGGGACAGGACTGGACACATCTGCTGGGACAGGACTGGACACATTAGCAGGAACAGTGCAAGCGGTGGCTGACTTAGGAACAGCGCTCTGGGTGGCTGGCCTCAGATCAACACTGGCTGCAGCTGACTCAGGAACCGGATCTCTTGCAGCTGTGGATTCCGGACTAGAGGACTTGACAGGACAGGCAGGGACATCAAGGATCTTGACAAGAGCGCTAAGATAGTCAGATACGGCTCGAGCAGCTAAGACGACAGGCATCGTCTTAGGGGCAGAAACAGCTTGAAGAATCTCTTTAGCTGCTAAGTCGGCCGCAACTCTCTCAGCAGATCCGGGGATAGCACCTGCAGCAGCGGGCTCCGGGACAGGGCTCTGGAACAGCGCTTGCAGCAGCGGGCTCAGGAACCGGATCTCTTGCAGCTGTGGATTCCGGACTAGAGGACTTGACAGGACAGGCAGGGACATCAAGGATCTTGACAAGAGCGCTAAGATAGTCAGATACGGCTCGAGCAGCTAAGACGACAGGCATCGTCTTAGGGGCAGAAACAGCTTGAAGAATCTCTTTAGCTGCTAAGTCGGCCGCAACTCTCTCAGCAGATCCGGGGATAGCACCTGCAGCAGCGGGCTCCGGGACAGGGCTCTGGAACAGCGCTTGCAGCAGCTGACTCAGGAACCGGATCTCTTGCAGCTGTGGATTCCGGACTAGAGGACTTGACAGGACAGGCAGGGACATCAAGGATCTTGACAAGAGCGCTAAGATAGTCAGATACGGCTCGAGCAGCTAAGACGACAGGCATCGTCTTAGGGGCAGAAACAGCTTGAAGAATCTCTTTAGCTGCTAAGTCGGCCGCAACTCTCTCAGCAGATCCGGGGATAGCACCTGCAGCAGCGGGCTCCGGGACAGGGCTCTGGAACAGCGCTTGCAGCAGCTGACTCAGGAACCGGATCTCTTGCAGCTGTGGATTCCGGACTAGAGGACTTGACAGGACAGGCAGGGACATCAAGGATCTTGACAAGAGCGCTAAGATAGTCAGATACGGCTCGAGCAGCTAAGACGACAGGCATCGTCTTAGGGGCAGAAACAGCTTGAAGAATCTCTTTAGCTGCTAAGTCGGCCGCAACTCTCTCAGCAGATCCGGGGATAGCGCCTGCAGCAGCGGGCTCTGGAACAGCGCCTGCAGCAGCGGGCTCTGGAACAGCGCCTGCAGCAGCGGGCTCTGGAACAGCGCCTGCAGCAGCGGGCTCTGGAACAGCGCCTGCAGCAGCGGGCTCTGGAACAGCGCCTGCAGCAGCGGGCTCTGGAACAGCGCCTGCAGCAGCGGGCTCTGGAACAGCGCCTGCAGCAGCGGGCTCTGGAACAGCGCCTGCAGCAGCGGGCTCTGGAACAGCGCCTGCAGCAGCGGGCTCTGGAACAGCGCCTGCAGCAGCGGGCTCTGGAACAGCGCCTGCAGCAGCGGGCTCTGGAACAGCGCCTGCAGCAGCGGGCTCTGGAACAGCGCCTGCAGCAGCGGGCTCTGGAACAGCGCCTGCAGCAGCGGGCTCTGGAACAGCGCCTGCAGCAGCGGGCTCTGGAACAGCGCCTGCAGCAGCGGGCTCTGGAACAGCGCCTGCAGCAGCGGGCTCTGGAACAGCGCCTGCAGCAGCGGGCTCTGGAACAGCGCCTGCAGCAGCGGGCTCTGGAACAGCGCCTGCAGCAGCGGGCTCTGGAACAGCGCCTGCAGCAGCGGGCTCTGGAACAGCGCCTGCAGCAGCGGGCTCTGGAACAGCGCCTGCAGCAGCGGGCTCTGGAACAGCGCCTGCAGCAGCGGGCTCTGGAACAGCGCCTGCAGCAGCGGGCTCTGGAACAGCGCCTGCAGCAGCGGGCTCTGGAACAGCGCCTGCAGCAGCGGGCTCTGGAACAGCGCCTGCAGCAGCGGGCTCTGGAACAGCGCCTGCAGCAGCGGGCTCTGGAACAGCGCCTGCAGCAGCGGGCTCTGGAACAGCGCCTGCAGCAGCGGGCTCTGGAACAGCGCCTGCAGCAGCGGGCTCTGGAACAGCGCCTGCAGCAGCGGGCTCTGGAACAGCGCCTGCAGCAGCGGGCTCTGGAACAGCGCCTGCAGCAGCGGGCTCTGGAACAGCGCCTGCAGCAGCGGGCTCTGGAACAGCGGCATTCTGTTATGATGATGAGGAAGGAGAACCCAGGCGCAGACAAAGTACACTAAACACAATTTATTATAGGCAAAAAAGGGGAAAATAAAGCCCACAATGGGGTAAAACAAGACAAGACTGAGGATACTAACTAGACTATAAACTTGACAGAAGTCTAGACACTAACTAACAGCAAATACACAAACAGGATCTTCACAGGACTCGTAACGAAGACAGGATACTCACAGGAACTATTTTGCAATGACTCACATGAAATAATAGCACAGGCAAGATTCACAGAGTAACATCACAGCAGTATTCACAATGAACCGACCCAGGACAGAAAACACAAGGGGATTAAATAGGGAGAAACTAATGAGGGAAACAGGTGACGGCGATGATACAATAATGATAACAAGATGAGATAACAAGGGGGCGGGGTTACATGACGAGACAACGCAAGCACACAGCCAAACAAATGGCCATGTGCTTACACACAAAACATGGGCCTGTCATGATCCTGCCTCAAGACCAGGGAAAATCAGAGACAAGAAGGCAGAATCATGACAAATGGATCCTTGCTAATATTAATTCATTTATTAAGAATTAATTAAAAAAGAAAGAACAAAACGTACTGACTCTAAACTTTTGAACTATAGTGCATAGTTTCTGTATACTATATATTTACAGCATATATTACAATTATCAAATTATATATTGAAATAATAAAATATATTTATAAAATTATATAGAAATAATAAGCATAGCAAAATGAAAAGCATGAAACCTGTTTCTTTGAGGGGTATTCAGGCCGCATAACCTCGTATCTGTTGTCCAGCAGAACCCCTGTGGTGTGTGTCCATCTGTTGCATCCCACCCTCTCTGGCCTCTCTGGTCCATGCAATGCTTGCCTCTCCACCTGCACTTCATAAAAACACTCAATATGACCTCTATTGTTAAATGCATGTCAACACAGGGCTGAAGGTCAAAGTTCACCCTAGGTCAGTAACCCCTCTTCTCAGGAGACATCTGAGAGGCCCCACATGGAGTTGCCATGGAGCCAGACTGATCAGAAGTGATCAAAACAGACAGGGTGTGTTTATGAGGGTGTATGATTAGAGTTTGGGGTCTGGATCTGATGGTTTACACCGACCGGGATTTGATGTCAAAAAGGGGCACCGTGAAGTCAATCGCCTCAGGGGGTGATTCTGCTCCGGGCCTCTTAATCTATTAATGAATTCAATTACAACAGCCACAGCGTGTGGCACAAGGGGGCTGACTGAGGGATGTCTAACTGGCCCAGATGTTCACCAAAAAGACTGAAGCATAATCAGGATTCTCTTTCCCTAACAACCAGCAGGAAGTAGAGAGTCAGAGAATCACAGTGTTATTATTGATATTAAAAATGGATTTTGGTCAATGAAATAAAGCTGAAATAAAATAAAACAAAATGTAAATATTAGATGACAAGTTTTTATATATTTTTTTATCTTCACTTGATAAATAACTGCCACCATCAAAAGATCAATGAAAGAAAAGAAAATGGCATTCAATGTAACTTTAATCACCAAATAAAGCAACAAAAAAATGTTTGCCGTGAATTCTTTTCACTGTTGGTGTGAAAGGGCTTTTACATTCTTTTTGTTATTAAAAAACAAACAAGCAAACCCAACCTAAGTAAGAAGTAACGCAAAAGTAATGTAACAGATTACTTTCCATAAAAAGTAACAATGCAATTAGTTACTTTTTTAGGGAGTAAGGCAATGTTGTAATGCATTACTTTTAAAAAATAACTTTCCCCAACACTGGTAGTGACCACTTTACATAGAAAAGAGGGATGGTTGTAATGAAAAAATAAGATTTTTTTAATGATACATTTTTAATGATAAATAAAAAATAAAATGTGAATAAAATATTTAAAAACCTAAACTTATTGTATTTCAGCTAGTTGCCAAGAAACATTTCTAATTTTATTTAGTTTTACTTAAAATCAAAATAAATAAAAACTATACAGGCATATTTAAAAAACTAAAATGACAAAATTACTAAAACATTATTTGAAATGAAAACAGAAAATCTAATAATAAAACTACTTAAAAAAATGTATAAAAACTATAATAAGATCTTAATGAATGATACTAAAGCAGCTCTGCTATCCAGGGCATAGTGAGGTGGAGCGCTATCAGGAGTGTTTTTAGTATGTGGCTAATGACTATGATGCAAGTTTTTGCAAATAAAGTACTCCACAATAAGTAGCGCAACTGTTATTGAATCATCACCTGAATAGTAACAAGCAAAGATCACCCATTTCATCCTTTTTTCAGCTTTAGAGAAAATCTTGTTATCTTAAAAAGACAAGAAAACACATGAACCCCACAGGAAGGGCAATTTTTGCACAAAATCTGCCAGCACAGATTTCATTCTCTTGGAAATTATTCTCAGACCTTAGGGTCGCGTTGAGAGAAAGGGTAATTTAAAGAGTGACAGTGCAAATGGATGAGAGCTGATCCAGGGAAAGATGGGAGGCGCCCCCACGGCCAAGGAGAGGCGCTGATTTATGAGACCTGAGGGGGGAAACAATGCTAACCTCAGCCAAACCTCCCTATTGACACCAAAACCACCCGAGCCTTCTTGAGCCCCTACCCTGAGGCCGAAAAGTGAAAAACGTCAACCCTGAGGGCTGGAGGAGCCAGCGCCGATACGGAAGAGATGTCTCTCTCACCTGGTTCTCCTCCCACATTATTCCATCTCTATTTCCAAACACCCACACACACACACACACAAGCTTGAAAGCAGTTACAATATGCACATATGCTATTACAAACATGCTTAATATGCAGTGAATATGAAACACAGTCTGATTAGTGTCTCTTTTGCCCTATAGCATTAGTCCTCTAAGGAAAGATATATGAATCCTGGCTGTTGTTTCATTGGTCCTGAGTAGGATGGAAAACAGCAAGTTCATTTCTGAAATGCACAACAACATTGCTATTTTCTCCCCGTTGATTGAGAGGTGGTGAGAAAGTGCATGTTTTTGAATAGATTTTTGTGTTATGTAATCTTAAGTGCATCAATACATGACTAAAATCCAACATTCAAATCCAAGTTTTCAAACCACATTTACACCTCACAACATTCAATTCTATCATAATGGCAACAAGAATATGTTGCAACAAAAAGCACTTGAATTGTCCAGAAGTCAATACATTTCTCAGCTAAATCTAGCGTTCTTGTTATTTCGTGGCATGATTAATGCAGGCAGCCTGTTAAGCTTTAACTGTGTCCTTTGTTATTCATTCATTTTATTAACACAAGTCGTGCAATATCACTGACTGCTTTGATATAAAACTAATTTCTGTGGAATAAGGAGAGGCTTTTATTCACACTCAATGATGCTGACTAATTTGGACAAGAAGAGGATGATAATTATGCTTTTTGAGTATCTGGGTTGCCCTACAGGTCAAACAAGACAAGAACAACCCAAAAACAGCTATTTCATACTCCGGCACACATGTCCATTATTTGCACACATCTTCAACAAACCGTGAAAAAGGCTCCAGCAATTTCCTGGGATGGAATGAACCATAACAAGCGGGTTATTTGTGATCATCACAACGTTTTAGGAACAACAGAAGGCAAAGCTGTAAAAATGAAGCACTTTTACTGCACGTTAGAGATGACCCTGTAAACACGCTAAATGAAAAGGCCATGGGTGATTTGTTCCTGATTAGACTCTTTGGGGACAGAGGAGAGGGTAATAAATAACTATGAAAAATAGCATGTTTAACCACATCTACAGATGAAAGGTGCACACTTATGGCTATCATTCACATTCATTTATCAGCACTTGAGCCTTTTTTGCTAGTGTGTGGCAGTGTGGGAGTGTTTAATTGAGCATACTGCTAGTTTGACTGCTTTTATCTGTACATGGACACAGCAAGTCTAATTACATTATAACATTAAAATAGGCATGGGTGTAATGATAGTGTGCATTCAAATATATAGTCTACTCTTACACAAAGATTTGGTTTTCAAATCTTCATTTTTTAAGTAATATAATCAGATCAGTTTTTTCAGACAGTGTAGTCAATATCCAGTGTACTACAGTACAGTAATGATGTAAAGATCAACACAATGTCAGCAGACTTTCTCATATAACAACTGCGAGCTGTCAGCAAGGAAATTTTGCCTCTGCTCATGTTAGTAATGGCATCTGATTCTGAACTTGCTGAACTCACGAGGTGTGTTAGAATATAAGCAAAAGAGGGATTTTATGTGTTTACTGTGTCCAAAACAGCTGCTTGTTCACTCATTCACTCCATAGTGAAAGTCACTTAGTCGCCATATGAGGAAAAAGTGTGTGTATATTTGGTCACAGCTATAGACAACTTTGTATAACGTTACGCATTGTGTCTCGAATGAAAATTTAAAACTGAGAATTTTATTTAATTTTAATTGAATTTCAAGCCATACCAGATCAGGGTTTTATAATGTTGAGATAGGCCAACATCAGATGCCTGCAAGCCAGTAAACTGTGTGTATGTGTGTTTGCACCTTTATGATTGAATGGTGATGATGTGTTATATGAGTGAAGTGACAAATTGCTCTAAAACCAACCTTTTTTCTGATTATCACACAGAGCCTCATGCAGCTGAACTCTTATTAATTATATTAATTCTCTACAAAGCTGTTTAATTCTAAATGGAGTGGGTTCACCACACTTGGGCTGTTTGACATGAGATCACATGACCAGGTGTGTCATGAAATTGGCCGATTCACCACTACTAATAATAACAACAATATGTACTGTATACTTTATATAGCACTTTGCAAAGCATGAACATCTAAATAGAACAAGCAAACTAAACAATATAACAATCCACAAGAGCTTTACGTCACTGTAAAAAGTTATCAGTTGACTTAAAGGTGGTATCAGTGATTTCAGGCCCAAAAATATTTTTATCACATTCATCTAATCTTTCCTAACGATCCGCTACTCAAAACCAAAACAAATAGTGTTCCAACTAGGCATGTGCCGGTATTCGGTAATGCGATAAATCGCGGTAATGAAAATGCACGATATTGTTATCGTGGGCACTTCAAAATACCGTGAAAAACAATAGATCAGAATTTATATTTATAGAACGCGTATTAGCTTATTTTCCATCAACCGCTTAAACAAACACTGCGTATGCTGCCTGCGCGAAACACGTGCGCGCTCTGATGTAAACAATCCCCACATGTATTAGCACTGTGTGCATGCGGCGCAGTGCGCACTCTAGTCTAATGTAAACAACCCTCACATGGAGAAGAAGCATGGCGGAAGGAGGCACGCTGCCGACGATTTATCCCCCTTCTAAAAGCAGAGCTGTCAATACGCATTCAGCGTGAGACTCACGCAATTTACACTTTTCAAACGCTCTCGCGCCACATGCAGTTTCTCACGCAGAGAAAAATCGCGGAGCAAAGAGGACACGGAGACCGACAGACTAGACAGAGCAGGTTATTATGGTATGAAAACAATTCTCAGCTCTCATGTTCTGTCCATTTTATTACGAAATTCAGACAATAAATACTGTTTTGGTGCTTGTAAATGTGACTTGACAGATCACTGTAGCGCCTCAGTTCAAGCGATCATCTGTTACTTTTTATTTAAAGTTACAGTAGGCTACAACTTACCGAAAGGTATGCCTCATACATAATATCGATCATTCAGTGTTTTTCAACCACGGAAAGAGGTTAATAAAACTGCAGGTGAACAATTATGTCACAGAACGTTACATTTACCTCAGGAAAGCCATTTAATGACCAACACGTTAGTTGACTAGAAAAAAATAGCTATAGAGAGGAGTATTTTGCACAATATGTGCACTATATTACATTTGTATTATATTTTTACTTGTGTCATAATTGTTATTACAATGAAAACCAAATTATATTTAATTTAATTAGTTAATTTTTAACCTTTAATAATACCAGCTGACAGGGCTCTCTGTATGTTTAAAGCATTATGTGAGATATATTTTTTCTTGAGAAAAATTAACGTCTATCTACTGTAGCCTACCTAATATTTATCCAAAAAGTCAATACTGAATCAAGATTGAAATCAAATCCCAAGAATTGAAAGCGTGAAAATTGTGTAAAATTCTATTTAGTTACCAAATGTTTTGACAATCACTATTGTAATGTTTTTATTAAAAAACTATTAGTAGTTTTTTTTCTACATCCCCCCTACCAATCCATTCATTTCTCTTGAGCAATTAAAATATCGTGATAATACCGTATACCGTGGTAAAAACTCAATCAATTAATCGCAGCATGAAAAGTTGATACCGGCACATGCCTAGTTCCAACCAATCACCGACAGGGGGAGGGTGTTGTGAGGTTTTGAGCCAGCTTTTTCTTCAGCTCTGACTTCGCGTGCAGCCGTGCATGATCACAAAACCTCACAACACCCTCCCCCTGTCGGTGATTGGTTGGAACACTATTTGTTTTGGTTTTGAGTGTTTGGCTAAACCATTTGTTTTTGTGTGCAGATCTCAGAGCCTAGGCTGCCTACAGAGACGCGTTTTTTTGACGGCATGCTGATGGGGCGGGCAGCTAGCGGATCGTTAGGAAAGATTAGATGAATGTGATAAAAATATGTTTGGGCCTGAAATCACTGATACCACCTTTAACTTAAAAAAGTGAGGAAACCTGTTGCCTTAAAATTAAGTAAATAAACTTCATGCATAATTGAAAAAATGAAGTTATGTGGAATTGTCAAGTTCACATAACTTACATTTTTTTCAATTGCGCATGAAGTTTATTTACAGAATAATTGTAAGGCAATTGGTTTTTACTCACTTTTTTTTTTTTTTTTTTTAAAGTTAAGTCAACTGATCACTTTTTACAGTGTCCAGAGATTGATAATAAATGGTTAAGTATGAACACACTAATGAATGTCTGTCTAATTCATGGATGTGTGTCATATGAGACTGAGTAAAACAGACAAAAATGAACAAAACAATAGATCAACAAACAGGTACGGCATCCTAACCCTTCTTCATATCAAATAGTTTTACCGTTTACTACACTAATGAGTCTGAGGTCTCGCACATTTACAGAAAATATCTTACTTCCATGTTGAAAAATATTGAGAGTCTCTAATTTAAGTTCAATTATTTAACAGAGGAATACGCTTCACTGCTGTTCAAGGCTAAGCACCAGTCTGTTAATAAAGCATGTCTGTTGTCAGATGTATTTACTTTCATGTTCATTTATTTTATTGTAATGTCGTGATTCAACAATGCACTTTAGTATCTCACTGAGCACCAAGCGTGACTGTATGTGAGTGGGTGAGACAATTAAGTCTGATTGGAAGTTCAATGAGCATCTATGTCGTTTCAAAAGTCAGGTTAAATGAAGTGTGCAACAACTCTATAGATTGAAACGCATGACTTCCTACGCACTCTGAGCTAGAGAAATGTGTCTGGAACTGAGCAGTGCTGTCTGTGTAAGTTTACTTTGGATATGAGACAGTTCATTTTGTCTGACTACTCTGTGGTCCAAGACTAGTATGGTTAGGACACTCAAGCTCTCTGGTTGAAATCCAATCGTTTCAAAAGGATTCCATGTGATAAGGGTTTTTTCCCCACGCAGATTTCGCAACGGTTTTGAATTGTTCACGTGAATTTGCTAAAAAAAAAAAGCTGCTTGGTTTGAAATGTATGGTTTGGTTTGTTATAAAGCACTGCTCACACATAAGCCACTTTCAAATCAAACAGCTTTCTGTTAGTCAGCGCTGAATTCAAGTTACCAATTTGAAAATGAGCAAAATTGGGAACTTTTCCGATCTAATCGTGCACCTCCCAATCGCACTGATTCCTATTGGAACAGATCAATTCTGGCAGCGAAATCTCAGTATATAGTAGCGCTATAGGCTTTCTTTTATAAAAACAAATAACTCGATGCTTGTAAAACGTGTTCTCAGTGTAGCGTGTCAGGCATGTACTGTCTTGTCCCTTCATGGTTACCTTGTCTCGTTTATTATGTTTGAGGTTGTGATGAATACACCACTGTATAATTTACAGACTACAAGTGAAGTGTCTGATGGTGAAGAGATTGCTGTATGCTTTCATGATCTAAAGCAAAATTATGTCATGATATAATAACAAGAGGAATGGGACTTTCCGAAAATGTTTCCCACACAGATGGTGCTGCTAGACACACGACAAGGCAGAGCACTGAGAGGAAGCCGTAGCCAAACTGCATTGTTTTCATACTATAACAAAAGGATCATTCTGTTTGGGGTCTCGGGGTCATTCCGCTAGATCTAAAAATATACTTAAAGTGTTAGGTTGATAATTCATGGTTTGTCATATGAAAACATACACATAATTTCAATGCAACTGCAAGCTATATTTTTTTATTTACATTAGCCTACTTCTGTTTGGGGTCTCAGATATTCAATATATAAAATATAATTCAGTTACACTTTATTTTGATGGTCCACTTTAAACATTCTACTAACTATAAGTAACTTTGCAACTACATGTCAACTAACTCTCAATAGAACTTTAGTACTAGACTCAGCCAAGATTTGATGCAATAGGTGCAAAAATAGATGTGGAAAGCTTTGCTGACAAGTCTAGTCATTCACAGTCAGCACTAGCAATTATTTGCAGATTTTCACACTTTGCAGACATTTTTTCTAATAAATACCTTTAAAATGATGCAACCGTGCATCACTGTGCAATGACATTGCAGCTATTGTCACGTGTTGTCCTCTGTCATTAAACTGCCCCTCACCTTTTGCTTCAAAAATGACAAAGTAATTAGGCACTCTGGTTAAATAAAGGTTATATTAAAAACAACTAGAAGAGAATAAATGTCTGGGGTTAAGAAGTGAGCCAGAAGAATGCACAAGTGGCGGAGCAGCAGATGGCTCAGAGGGGGCTGGGCTCGGGCTCGTTGTGTTTAAATAGATCATTGAATGGGGCCCTGGCGAGTTTGTCTCTTCATGGCTACGGTGTGTTATACCTCTTAATGTGCATGTTACATTCTATTGTTCGCACCGTTGGGTTTTTTCGTGCATAATTAAGACATAGGGCTTTGAGTTTGAAGGTACAGAGGATTGAGGTCTTCTTCAGCTAAACTGTCTCCCAGAACAGCTGAGCAATGAGGGGACTCACTTCAGCAGATATGGCGAGCTGCCCCATCACGGCAAGCACGGTAAATTTAGCAGGCAACAGCACAAGACAACTCTGCAGGGAATGAAAGTGCAGAGGATGTTCTCTACATGGTGTACTGTTACTAGACAGTGATCATTTGGAAACGTGACAGCATCTCTGTGTGCCTGCGTGGGACAACCTCTGAACGGTTACATAATTGGTGCACTGCAGGAAAAGATAGAGTAAGGTCGCATATATCTCTGGTTCAGTCTGCAATAACTCAGAGAGATGCAGAGAGTCTTGAAGAGCAGGACAGAGGACAAATGGACAACAAATACTAGGAGACCATAATATCTTGCACAGTTTTGCTATTATAAATGGAAAACATGACAAAAATTCAGATGAACAGCAGCTATTGTTTACACATGCTTGTAACAGTTGCCCCACCCCTTCTTCTGATTGGTCCACTGTTTTGAATCTGACATGGATTAGCTACACAGTGTGTCAAAAGTTGAACGTTTGACTTTAAATGACAATATCAAACAAAAAAACTTTTTTTTACAAATTCAAGTTATGTAAACAATAACTTACTGATCGAAAAAACATTTTCCCTGAAAGTTTGAGTTATTATTGAGTTATAGCGTGATTATAATAATTGATGATGAACCAAATTATTAAAAAGTAATGCTCAGACTCTTATTTTTCAATAATTCAACAGCCTGTCATCAATGATTCCTTAAATATTATAATACATATGGCAAGTTAAGAAGTTTTGACATCTATATAAAATGCTGCAATATTTACGAATATATAAAGGCATTTATGAAGTGAATAAAATGTTATGACCATTTTAATTTGTGGAATTTATTATCAATAACTGTGTAAGATAGATTTTTTCCTTTTCCTATCCCATGATCATGGCAACATTTCAATATATCAATTCTTTACATCTATACAACTAAATTCAGCTTTCTCTTAAAATAAAAGTTAATAAATAACCATTTTGGCACATTTTTTAAAACACAGCGCAAGATGCACAATGGTCAACAGCACATGTTTAGTGCATGTTTACATAAAACAAATTAAAAGCAGCGCGTGGTTGTCCCCCCCCCCTTTTGAGGTGTATATGCTTGGTTTGGTCTGGTGAACAAGATCAATGAGATTATGTTTGCTCTCACCTGAGTCCAGTGGAGTGAGAGACAGATGAGCTATCTGCCAGCGCACAGCATACAGGAGAACAGTCACATTGTATAAATCACACAGCCATCTACACTGAACCTCCAGCACACAGCTGGCCTGTGGTACACAAGAAAATGATTATGCACAATCCACAGGCTTTGCCATAGCTCAAGGCCAAGAGCAACTCAAAACAGCCTGAGACTAGGAAGGGTGCAAACAGCATGCATTGTTGCATTAGCTCTGAAACCTAAAGGGACCGTATTAATCACTTATTCATCACAACCAACATTGTATCTTAATGAGTGTCATAAGACATTATCATCCATTATTTTCCACTTAATGTCTACGAACAGCATCTGTGGCATGACGTTGATTACGACAGAGTAATTTCAATTCATCCCAGAACAAAGCACATATTTTTGTTAAAACGTATATTAAAGGAAGTCAACATTTTTAATTCTATCATATTTACTCAACCCATGTTTTTCCAAACATGCACAACTCTTTCTTCTGTGACAAAGAAGATATTTTGAAGATGTTGGTAACCAAACAGTTTTGATTCCCATTGATCCCAAAAATTAATTAAAAAGGAACTGTTATTTTTTACGAACTGAGTGACAAATCAAACTTAAGAAATGTAACCATGTAGTTAAATTAAACAAGAAATGTAACCTTTAGTAGTAGTTGTAGTTGCTTAACATGAAAAATAAACAAGAAAGGGAAAATATATATGAAGAAATTAACCCTGAATTCACAATTTAAAGCATTCGTTTACATTTACTCACCCTCATTTCGCTCCAATCCCGTATGACTTTCCTTCTTTCTTCAGTGGAACACAAAAGGAGCGGTGGTCGTTCTTTTTCAGTCAATTACAATGAATGAGGACGGTTTATGTTCATTTTTACAAACTGAGAGACAAATCAAACTTACAAATAATTGAACCATGATATAAGAGTGTTATAGGTGATTGCAAGGGTGGTTGGTTACAGCTCAAGTTCCTCCTTTAATGCAAAAATATGGGATTTTCTTTGTTGCTTTATCATCCATCAAGCACGTTGTCTAGAAAAGTAAGCAAAAAAAGGCGATGAGCATAACTCTCTTTAATAAGCTGCATGGTAACATAACTAACTTCAATTTGGGCTGGTAATTATGAAATCCAGTCCAGCGGTTCCTTGCGGTTATCTATAGAATGTTAAAATCACAGTGTTGACCTTGCTCTGAGAAGACTGTGATTAATATACCAGATCAACTGAAACCAGAGTAGGTGTACAGCCAGACAGAGTGGGAAGCAATTGGAACACAATGCTTTGAAAGAACTGAACCTGATACAGTTGAAGTATAAGGGCAACGTGAGCCTTGCATCTGTGGACAAATCAAATCAGATGTGAGTGACAGGCAGCAGTACTGCAGAAACAGACTATTATAGTGTCTTGTTACCCTTCAGTCTGACCACCAGAGCGGGTTAAATGGGCTGCAGTTTCTTCATACTCTCAAAAGCAAACACATACTGTAGACTATGCTGGAATCTTAAACCTCCTTGTAGCCACATATACTGCTCTGCCGTGTATGAATTCGGCCATTCACACAGACAGGTTTTTTTGGAGTAAATGGTTCTCTTTGGAGGCTTTCGTTCTAATGAGCTATCTGTTGATGAGCTCTGTCAGGGTATATGAGCCACAGGCAAAGCCCAACGCATTCGTCTGACCTCAGACTCGTAAAATCTATATCATTAGCCATTACAGTGCTCGCAAATGAAAATGGGATTTGTATGTTCCAGCTTTTGTGGTTCTTGAATGCTCAGATCATAGTCGCACAAAGACTGCTCTATATTCTTATAATGAAATTCAGGAAACACTGATGAATCGCAGTTCTAAACCACCTTGACCGTGACTCCTGAACAAATCTGATTTGAGACATTTGTGATTGTATCACAGACGTGTAGCTTTTGGGAAGGAGAGTTTAGGCTGTTATTCTGTAAGATTGGTTTGGTTGCCCAAACTAGAGTGTGTGTGTGTTGATAAAAAGCTAATAATCAATCAATCAATCAATCAATAAAAGTTAAAATAAAAAATCTAAATAAAACACTTAATAAAAGTTTCAATTTTTGTTTACCTGCATGTCATGTGACCAATAACCAACATTAGATAACTGTAAACATGCAAATATGTAAATTATTGATATATTAACTTAAACTCCTGGGGGGTACTTCCAAGTAAATATTTTATGTCAAAGGGGTTTGGGTGAGAAAAGCGCTTGGGAATCTCTGCTGTAAGAGGCTGTACAGTAGTTGCTTGACATGAAAAATAAACAAGAAAGGGAAAATATATATGAAGAAATTAACCCTGAATTCACAATTTAAAGCATTAGTTTACACAAAAGTCATCATTTACTCACCCTCATGTTGTTCCAATCCCGTATGACTTTCCTTCTTTCTTCAATGGAACACAAAAGGAGAATTCTTGAGGAATGCGGTGGTCGTTCTTTTTCAGTCAATTACAACGAATGAGGACGGGGGCTTTAAAACTTCAAAAATAATGCAAAAATCATCATAAAACATCCTGAACAAACGTGAATTTATTCACATACATTATATTGTTCTAGTCTAGTTTCCAATCACAGATCTGTACTCTGAAATCTACATCTTACAATAGTATTCAATGAAAACACTGCAGTATATTACACATTAATATTTATCATAACCCAACACAGAAGAACATTTACTTTTCATGGAATTAGGAAATATAACATTTACACATTTACATATATACAGACATTTGTAGCATTAAATAGCTTAAAAATAAAAAGTTAAACACAATGACATATATTTACAGCTTCTTACTATATATGTACAATAAATGTGGTACAAGTGTAAAACAAATCGCTAGTACATTGTCCCACAATGCATCCAAAATTATTAGCAAGCTGAGCAGACATCAGTATCTTCACATGTTCAAATCCTACTGGCACCTGTGAAACATCTTCTCTGAGATCCTCAGCAAACTCCTTCAGTGCTTCCTGTTTCTTAGTGAAACATTGGCTAAAATGGTGCTAAATAAGTGCTAACATGATTTTATGCACTGATTGTTCTTCAGTCTAAAGCTGCCAGCCACCTTCTTCCGTAGTAGCTCACTCATCACACGGATGCTGCAGTTTAACCAGTCATATGTAATGCACTGAGCGAGAGTGACCTTTCATAAATGTGCAGCATATTATAGGCGTCTCAAATGTGCCTTAAATGCTCTTCTCCTCACTGTACAGGGTAATGGAAGGACAAGTTTGGTGGGCAGACAAGTTCAGTCTAAAAAACCTCCTCTTCTTCAGCTTCACATCCGTAATCTGTAAAGACAAAGGTTTGAATGAATTCTGTGGTTTCGGGATAAATGGTGAAAAAGTCAAAACGGTAAAGATTAGATTCGATGGTAGACTGCTACCAGGACACCTCTGTGATAAGCAAGTATTTGCAGATGTATGACTTGCAGAGGAGACGGGTTCGGAGCAGTTTATCAAGATGATAAACACTTTAAATGCAGTCTGCCACAAATGCTAGAGTTACAGCCCACTTAGCATTACACAATTTGTCAAGATGAAGAGCCAGACCTTGGAACTAATCTGGGAAACCCTTGATCACTGAACCCTCGAGCCATGACTTCATTATCCTTGTCAGTGACAAGGCTACAATCCGCTGTGACATACTGACCATTTCCACCTATCAGCTCCATGGCGCTAACGCAAGACTCTTCCGCCTCTTCCTCATTTTCCTCTTCCTCCTCTGCGGGTTCCTCATATGCTACAGGCCCAATTTCCAACATGGGGGGAGGGGTGGGGGCCGGAGGGGGCTCTGGGGCTGCAGAAGGCAACATCGTGGTGATGTTGGTAGTGACCTGAAATAAATAATAAAGCAATGTTTTAGAACAACAAACATCAATTGCCAGATTAACTATATTTGTTTATAAATTCACAATGGTCCCCAAACTCTGCCAGGTTTAAATCATAATATCAATACTTTTTTGTTTGGTACCATGGTACAATGGCAACTAAATATGCATCTAAAACGTTAAAATGTGGTGCTTATGTGGGTAATGCCAGTTTGAATTTGATCTGCAAAATTTCCTGATCCCATTTCTTCTCTCTTTTCTAATAATCTCCATTATTTTCAGTTCTGAAGTGCAGTGCCTAAGATATGTACATATCACATGTACATGTACATCTAACATACTAAATCATGGTGCTAAATATATCCATCTGATATGTTCAATCTTGGTGCTCATGTGGGAAATGCAGGTTTAATTCTGGCCTGCAACAGGTCCTGATCCCATTCCCCCTTTTTCTCATGAATAATTTCCATAATAATGTTTAAAACTGATTCTAAGTCAGCACCATAGTGTGGTGGCTAGCATATGTGCATGTGACACTTTCAATCACGGTGCTCATGAAGGAAATACAGATTTGAATCTGGCCTGCAATGTTTGCTGATTCCATTCTCCCTTCTTTCCCTATAATAATTTACTATCATTCTCCACTGTCTTTCCAATTAAGTAAAAAAAAAAAAAAAAACTAAAAATAGTGATTCTTCACATCACAGTCGAGCAAAGACAGAGATTAACACCCCCCCCCAAAAAAAAGATTCAGGGCTACATCTCCCAGCAGGCATCTGTATAAGGAAATACAGCTCAGGGGAAGCAGAGGCCTAAATCAATTATCATATTGTGCAAAACGGAGGAAGAGCATGAAAGTCTCAGTGGTAATTATAGCACAGACTTGCCGCTGTACCGTGAGGCCGCTCTTCAGGCGGTGCCAGTAAAGGGGAAACAGCAGCAGCGGGGATCTTGTAATAGGGACTGCCAAGCTTGGCAAACGCCTAAAAGACGCCCTGCAGCTCACCTGTGGGTTACACCCTGAGTGAGTAACCCAGGCTGGGATCACAGAGACATGCAGAGGCCTGATGGCTGGAGAATCTGGGCTGGGGCATTAATGATCTCATTAGGAACAAGACAATTTAGAAAACTTGAGATAATATTCCAGTACTTTTCTGTGTGGTACTTATATTTCACTCTACGGTTCCTTGCCGCATCTGAACTAAAACCCCTTGTGTATGAAACAGTGCTCTGCTTGTTCTTGTTTTGAGGGGGAAAAGGGGAGAACTGCTAATGTTTCTGAATAATGTTCCATAATTCTGAATCTCGCAGATAAAGGCACAATACATTATATGACACTGATCTTTTTTCAGAAGATCTCTGTAACAACCTGGACATCGGGAAGCTTCAGTGCGTGAGCAAAGTTGACCCCTGCAGTCATTTTGTGCTTGATTTTTGCCACAGAAAATTTGTCTATTTGTGCATGCACTTTCGTATGTTTGACTTCAGACCACATTGCTGCTTATTCAAGCTTGACCATTTTGAAGAGAGACAATAAGACCTAGAAAAGCCAATCCATCAAATTTTGTGGCTTGAACATTATCACAGATATTGATTTTCAATTAAATGTATATGCCATATTTACCCCATATTGTGAAATATGCTGGTTCGCTATTTTATTGCAGTGACATTTAGCTATGATGGATTTGATTATCGAGATGGATTTACCTGTGAAGTCAAGTAGGGTTAGTCAAGCAAATTTGATTTGACCTCTATCAAGCTGAAAGCTGAAATATTGCTCATTGGGTCAACAAGAAAACAGACCACAAACAGTTCTGCACTGAGATGCCATTCAGTAATCACATTAGAGCCTTGGATTAGAAGAGAAGAGCAAATTCTTGCCATATTTAGTTTTTAATGTCCAACCAAATGTGTTAAAAAATAATAACTATGGTTAGTGCTGACATTATGTTAAAACTATACTAACACTTACATTTACTAAATGTCTTTTTGCATATTTCTAGGTCTGAATATTTGAAGAACGTTTTTTTTTTTCATAATGTGGGACTACTACACTGTAAAAAAAAATGTTTTCCATGATTTAACAACTTAGATAATTAATGTGATTTTGAGTTTCTATTTTTTAAACCAGTCTCATTGATTGTATTACATTTTTCATTTCAATGAACTAAAAATTTTAAGGCAACCAAGTAACTTACTTTTTTCAAGTTAAACCAACAATTTCTTTTTACAGCGTACTCTGTCTAATGGAAAATAATCTTTGAATGGAAAATCAAACATATTATTAACATTAACAGTAAGGGCCCTAATTTAACCTACCGGTGAGGCTGTTGTCCTCTTCTTCTTGGGAGCGGATGATATTAAAGGGCGGAGCCTAAAGAAACAAGGTAGAAAGGTAAAGTAATTATTTAGTGATTTTTCAGTGGCCTCACCCTTCTTCACAGCAGCTCATGCATTGATTGAAGAGCTCAAGAGCCCGTAACAAGCCTAATTTTCCTTCTAAAAATATGAAAATATGAAGCATACTTCCTGCCCCCTCCTTCACTCCCACCCCACAGCAGATTACAGAGGCATATCTAAAGCAATAGATTCACACAGAGACCTGCACTACTGGGGCTAAAGAAGCCCTGTGGCGCTGATGAAATGCTTAGCTTACACTTCCTGGCGACTGGATTTAAACATCAAACACCAGCACTATTTAGGGCTAATATTAAAGAGACCAGTATAAAACATTAATTAGTTTGATGGGGGAAGGGAGAGGGGAAGAGGGAACGTTCTGAAATGAGAATGACCTTGATCTGGCTTCATGTTAGTCCAGTGTGCACCGTGAAGACAGACTGCTATTTATGTCATAATTATAAGCTGGTTCCGAGCTAAAGTGGAACAACGGCAGTTACATGTTTTGCCTGTGCATTTCTATATACAAGGCAGAAGAATAACATATAGGCAAGCTGTTTATGTACAAAATAAATAGGAGTACTGTGTATGCAATACTCAAAAACTTAATACATGTCTTCACCTGCTTTTTAAAAAAATGTGAATGTTTGGAGCTTGTCTCATTTCAAAGCTCCATCTGATCTCATAAGGTTTACATTAGAGTGTGTCAAAAAATCAAGGCTTGGTGTGTAAGGTGTCTTTGAATGCCCAAAGACTCCCCTAATGTGTTAGAATGGCTGAGCATAAAAAACAGCATTATAAGTAAGCAGGAATTTGCACAATGCTATTTAAAACAGCACTGATTGTGAATAGAAAGTTGCCTTCAAAAGATTTTACAGCAAATTCCACAGAAAATGCAAGCCAAATAATCCTAACATTTTGGAAAGCTTTACCAAAACAGACATGAAGGGTGTACATTGTTCACTCTGTTACACTGATGTATTAATTTAGGATATACTTGCAATAGTACTGAAAGTACTGCTTATGCAAATGCAGCTTCACATAGTCTCAATATTGTCTAAATATACAGAACAACCCACACAGGTACACTCACACAGGCATATAAACACTCAGTGAAGTGCAGAAAAGCTGGGCAGCGACTGTGCCTCCCTGGTGAGATCTCCCAGAGGACTTTGTGAGAGCACTTTCTTGGCCGATAAGGGAAAGTGCTGCTAATTAATCTGCTTAAGGAAGAGAGGAGGAGGAGGAGAAAAAGAGTGAGCGAGAGAGAAAGTGCACGCTGAGAACGGGGCTTCCTTTGTCGTAACTCATTAGGAGTGGCGGCCTACATCAGCCATCTGCAGCATGCTGGTCGAGTCGAGTCTGTTCTGGACAGATCTGCTCTATGCACCAGTGTCCTGGCCCTGGCACACATCCTCAACATAACTCCAGTATTAGGATTATCCAACACATTACTGGAAAACACAATCACCCCCAAGCGGCCTCGCAGAGTGAATAGTCTTGGGAAGAGGCGCAGATCTACAACCCAAGTGTGACTAATACACTTACAAATCTTCAGTCATGGAAGTGAAATGGCCTCCAGCTGAATCTAGAGCACATATTGTGTATCGGATGCCTCTGCTTGCGGGGACTGAGAAACGTAGATAATCTTACAATACCGAATGCACGAACTCAACTGAAGGGAGTGAGGATGCTGCTAAAAATGAACCAGAAAGAAGATCTGAGCAGAAAGTTCAAGCGATTGTGTTATCTTCTTCAAGGGCACGTCAAGGGGGAACAATGACCTTTTTAAAACAAGAAAGATTTATTTGAGAACCAAATTATGTAAAATTATTTTTCGTACCACTACTGGCAAATAGGTTTTTTTTCTTTTTCTTGTTTTAAACAAAAACTTTATAAAACTGTTAAATGTATGCTTAAAACAGGAAAAAACTGTTTACCAGAGGCTAAGGAAAATAAACTTAATTCAAAATATATTCTCTGAAAACAAGTCTTCATTTCTTTACTTTTCTAAATGTATCCTACACTGCTCATAATAAACTTGATAACCCAGTACAATAAGGTTGTTCCAAACAGTAGGCACCAATATTGACTCTATTTCAGCGGTTTTCAACCCTTTTGACTAAAAATCTCCAGTTGACTTTCCAGTGATAAACAAATTATCTTTCCACACAGTCAATTGAACAAAATGTGTAATGTACAGTTATGTGACCACTGAGATTTCACAGTGGGAGGGGATACTTTATTACAATATTGTAGAAGAAAAAAAAAAATTAGCAAAAATATATATTGTGGTCATGGCTATTTAGAACAAAAACATGTGTATCACATTTACCTTTGTACACGAAATTCTGAGAGCAAAACGCAGTCATCTCAAAAGAAATCTGTTCATCTGTAGATTTCAACACTATTCTCATTTGCAATTAGTAACTATTTTAAATTTTGGTGATTTTTGGTGGCTAATTCACATGAATTTAAACAACGTCATTTGTATGTTTTCGTGCGATCTGCTATGCCCCAGTGACGGGTATGTTGAGGGGAGCTTCATGCTTACTTTTTTCTGATAATCATATGTTTTTATATGATTCACATTGTACAAATTCATACGCCACTTCGTAACAGTTATGTTTTCCTGTGAGATCAGGTTGATAATTTTGCATGAGGGACACAGGCAAAAAGTTCCACCCCGTGGACTTTGCATTGGATTCAATTTTGTTGAACTGAACCAATATAAAGCTGCTTGGTTTGAAAGGTTTGAAAGCTGCTTGGTTTAGAAGCGGTACTTCCTGCATAACTACAACCCTGTCTGCGAAATTTCACAGAAGTTTAGCTAATGTCACGTTAAATAGATTAGAACAGAGTGTTTGAGAGTAGCAGCCTATGAAGATAACAGACAGCAAGGCTGCTCATCAGGGTTTGGATCAGAGCCATCAGCTCACAATCTGATGCACATGTCAGAGGTTTCTGCTCTAACATAGACGCACTTACACCGGCTCCTGAGTACAGTGAATACTGACCCTCCCACGGCCTTCTCTATAAATCACTGATGCAATTTATGGCAGACCGTCTGCTCATCTCTAAACACATTACAATCAGACGACTCGGCACACGGGCGGCACTAAGGCCCTTTAACCAGGCAGAATTAACCACCAAAACTCCTGTGTCAGATTGACAAAACCCTGTAAACACATCCAATTATACTTCAAGAGCTCTTTTATGCATTTAATAGCAGGCATCTGCTGCCCAGAGATGTCAGATCAGTGAGCATCAGAGAAAGAGATAGAGAGAAAAAAAATGAGAGAAATAGAACAGGAGAACAGGATCATTCAGATATGTTTATCCCGAGGACAATCTCTAAATGTGACTGTTGAACCCTGATCTTCTCCATCTCTGTTTCCACAGCACTGCCCCTTCATGCCCGGCAGGGGCCGACCACATCACAACACGATCCTCCACAACCCCCCTGGGTAGCACATTCACATACTACACACACGACTGCGAGTGACACTGAGCTGAAGGGCCCCTGGCATGTGACCTGGACCACTGAGAACCGTGAGGGTCCTGTATGTGTTTGGAGGTTAGATGTCAAGATGAGTACTGTAAACAAACATTCAGTATTGTGTGTGCATGCTCTGAAATGTGAAGGGTAAGTGAACGATGATGTCAGTAGGTGTGTGTTTGGTCTGTGAGATAAGTGTGAATTTCAGTGGAGTGTGATGCACTGGAGTGAGGTCACATTAAGGCCACATATCAAATATGTATGATGTGAGATTATGAACAAGGTTGTTTGAATTAACAGTCTTTATTTGCCCTAAATTCCTGTTTTTGTATGCTGTGTCTCACTAGTTCCATATGAGTTAGTGTATCACGCATACACATTTGGGTACAGACAAGGGACTTGATTCTCTGAACATTGGGACGCCGATGAACTAAAACTGAAACATCACTGTACAAACGTTCAAAAGTTTGAGATGCATCTGGGATCATTTGTTATCTTTATCATGCAGCTTCACTCTCCATTTCTGTTGGGTTGAGACTGGAGAAAACTTGATGACAGTTTCAGCAAGTGAGCATATGCATTTTAAGAATTTTTAATGAGCGAACATACCGACTGCTCTACATCAACTGTCTTTTGAGTCAGACTGTGAGATATACATCTTGGCAAAGACTTTTGTCACAAATGACAGCACTGACTGGCATTTTAAGTCCCCAGAGTCTGTGTTCATTCTGACATCCTCATTTACGTACAAAATGTGAAATACTAGCCTGACAAGCCAGACCCACATCAAGAAGTTGGGTCTGGGAACACACCATTGGCAGGACTCAATCCGAAAGGCGGGACAAACGGTTGTCGTTCAAATTCCCTCTGCACGCAATAGGATAGCGCTACAACCAACCAGAGCGTTTTCCCACCAGCGGAGCTAGTTGATAGATTAAACTTTTGCTGTATCCGGTCGGCAAAACTCCGAACACATCTTCCTTTTTTTAAGAATGACTTCAGTGCCGTTCTTTGCTCTTTTTTCAAAGAAAAGCTTAACTCCAAGTTTTCCAGAGTCGCGGCCAAAGCAGATTCGAAAGCCCGCTGTTCCCCAGCAGTAGCAGCCATCTTCTTTGTTTTCAAGTAGCAGGGAACCGTCGCAACTCTGCCGTCATTATGTTAAGCCCGCCCACCGACTCTATACACGATGTGATTGGCCTGTCTAGAGTTTGTTTTTCCAGCTCGCAAGCCAACGGAGAGTTGCTAGACGACACTGGCTGCAAAATAAAATTTGCTGCCGCTAGGGTGCATCTAGATTTCTAGGCTAGTGAAATACTGCAATGCTGTTAGAACTTCATCTGAGACTAAGATATTGTAAAGGCAACTGATCCAAAGCCGCCAACTTTGCCCTCCGATTTAATATATTGAGTAATGAACTTCATTAAATTGAAAATAGTCTGTCAGCCTAGCAAAGCCATAGAGGCAAAACACAGCATCTTCACATATCCTGTATACAGGAGGTCCGAGGCACATATACACACTGCAACATCAGGTAGCATCTGTGCATTGCTTCCCCCTCACAGGATTTTCACAGGTGCCTGGCACCAGGCGAAAGTGTGAAGTCAAAATGGGTACATCTGCAGAACAGAACTGTGGCATCTTTACTGAAAATAAATCACTAGAACCAGATGGCTGACCTGCATTATTGAACAGGGTGCTACATTTTGGGTGTCCCTCTTGTGACCTCTTAGGAGGAGGTAAAAACGGGCCAATCCACAGGTCAGACGGGGTGCCCTCAGGGCTGAGTGGGTGAAGCTGGTGAGGACACCCAGCCCTTATGCCAGGCTTCATACACCCCCCGGCAGTCTGCACCCGCCCTGGGCCAGATGGTGAATGAGCTGGCTAATGGAGCGAATTCATGCAAGACAAATTTGCCCACTTAACAATCAATCCCAACACTGCACTGTCATCAATAATTTCCTAGGATCTCCCAGGACTCTTTCAAAGGCAGACTGAATCACTGCTGTAAACACCATCAGGTCTATGAGAGAGATAAAGCTTTGAATAAACTGCCAATCAAACAAAGGCAAATACAATTGTTCGATAAAAGATTAAACATGTCTAAAGCATATTTTCAGAAATACATAACATAATGAACCAGGTTGGAATTGTTAGATTGATTTATTTATTAGATTATTACTGAAACATTATTTTTAATATACATTTTTTAAAATATTATAATTATATAAAAACTATTAATATATGTAATAATCTAGAATATAAATAGTTTAGATTATAACTATAATAATCATTATTATCATAAATATACAATATAAAAATGATAATCAATACAATACAATACAAAAAAGAATCTAAATTGTGATTGGGTTAGCCGCAATCAAATTTGAAGCTATAACCGTACACACGTTTTATATTAATATTTTTATTGGAAACCATAAATAAATAGCCTACAGTAAAGTTAATGATCTATTTTATTTGTGGAAGATTGTTTATTATGATTCTTAATAAAATCAATATGATTATTATTAATAAAACAAATGTAACTATTTACGGAGCATTAGTGTCTATAATCATGCCACAGAACATGCCTTACTCAAGCTAAAATTACTGCAATGCACAGCCTCTCATGGCTTACTTCTTTAGTAACATAGGATAAAAGCTTTGTTACTTGTCTAAATTTAAACAGTTGTTTCCTCATCCTCCAGCTTCAGATTAAACATATATGTAATTCTAGAAACAAAGTATGCATGAGTATTTGAGTACCAAAGCTAACAATCTATTCACATTAGGGGTTATATACAGTATAACACGCTGAAGGCTGTAGGGCGGAAATCAAACACTTCCACTATTACTGATGTGTTCTTATGGGCTTTGTAGCTAGGCAACACATTTAAACGGCTCTTAGTGTGATCTCATTTATAAAAAAAAAAATAAAAAAAATAAAAACCTGGCCTAGACTCAGCCATTTCAGAGGGAGCACTTTTGCTCCACTGGGCCCATATGCCAGTTTGTCAATAATGCATGTCGATGAAATCTGACAGGGGAGGGAAGTAATATTTCTGTTGAGCCAATATCATAAAGCAGCTGGCTTTGTGTAAATAAATCTAAGGGGGGAGAGGGGTGTAATGGGTGGAAGCTCTCCACCAGCTTTGGGTGCCACTATGCAGCTGTAGTCCCCACTCTCCAGCTGGGGGTATCAGCGGTTAAGTTGTAAGGGAAGTCGGAGAGCAGATTTTGGGGCAGGTCTAAAAACACAAAATGCTAATATTCATAAATAATAAAAAAATAATTAGCTAAAATATATAGATTTATTAATGCTCCTGAAAATGGAATGGGACTAAAATACAAATGCAGCAAAAAAAATTCTGATTCATAAAAAAAGGCTATAATGAACCAATTCTTTTTAATGAGTTGATCTAAAGCTGAAGTCACATTAACGAAATTTCAGCGTGATTAAAAGGTCCATTGTCTATTGTCAATAGCACAGTAATGTATGAAGCACAGCTCACACAAAAGTCACTTTCAAACCAAACAGCTTTCTGTTGGTCAGTGCGACAAATTTACATAACCAACTTAAAAAAAAAAAAAGAATCTGCATGGGGAACTTATTCGCCCTCACGCAAAACTCCCAAATCTGTGGTAAATGTGACAGGCTAATGCCTGAATCAGACTCACTCAGGTAGAATGAAAAAAGCTATACACTATAAAGCAAATCTCTATATGGTGATTCTGCAATTTGTCAACTAAGAATCATTTGGCTCCTAAATGTTTCATGAGAGCCAATTACCCACTCGTCATTAAACAAAACACCATATTATATATTTATTCAAAACTAAATCTTAAGCTTAAAAAAAAAGCTTCTAGCTGAAACACAAGAAACAAAACAAAACAAAAAAAACATCAGGCAATGGGTTTCAAACCAGTGCCTAAACTACTGTACAGCTCCAATGACCTATAATAGTCAAACCCAATATTACTTCAGTGACCCTCATTCCTCATGAAAGTGGTTGCACAGCTAGAAAAATATCCAATAATAACCATCAAATATCATTGGACTCAGTGGGGAGTTTACGCAGAGTCTGATGGATGAATCGAGAAAGGGGGGTAAAAGCAGCAACACATAACAAAAAAGCTTCCCTAACAAATACTCACAGAGCATCCTTTTCCTGAAGGACAAAGCTATTACACATTCAGCTCCTTCTTTCAGATCTAGCATGATAGAGGAGATACAGAAGGAAGACATGCAATCTGACCCTGGAGGAGGCAACAATTAGGGCCCAGTTGTTTCCACACCTCGTAGTGTCAAGGCATCTTATCACACTTCCTGCAGGCCACTGAGGAAGGCCCCCAGCGGTCTGACCTGGGGAAAGGCTTTGAGAGAAAGAGAGATACATAGAGGAGAAGAAAGGTGTGATTATGCTCTTTGTATCTCACCCTCCAGCGGTCCAGTACAACAGAGGGAAGGTGGGATTTGTGCCTGATTTCACAATGTGACTTTGATCAGTATTTCACCAATACAGCCACGTCATATTACAAATCTTATTGTAATTTGAATCAAATAAAAGTAGCCTTTGTGAGCATTTCTTTTAAAAACTTGTGAACGGTAGTGTGTGCATATATATGTGTGTGTGCGCTATATATTATATATATTAGTGCTGTAAATCGATTAAAAACTTAGCTAATTGCACATTTTTCTGTAATTAATCGGGATTAATCGCACCTAACAATAAAGTTTTTAATATATTTGTATATTGTAATACTTTCACATTGAATCTACCAAATAATGTAGAAACAACATAAAGACAGTATATTTTAACAATTTTTAATGGCATCTTTCTACGAAGCACTATGAATGACTAATATCAGTACTGATGCTGATGTCTCTACTACAAGGATTAGGCTAAAAAAATCTAACAACTTTTAATTTAAGTGATTTTTTTTTAAATTCACAGAAACCCATTGTAATAAATGTCACATTTAGATGTGCCTGTCACGTTTTGAGTTTGTTTGTATACGTTTTGTTTACATACTGTATGAATTTAAGCCTTCTGAGTCAGTCCCTTGTATTGGGTTGTTGTTTGAAGTCAGTGTGTTGTGTTTGTGGTTGTGTTTCCTCTGAGTTATTCTCCTGGTTATTATTTTGATTTTTAGATTAGAGATTTATTTTGAGTATCTCCATCATAGTACGGTTCATTACAGCCACCGACCATAACAGTGCCTTTGATATCAAGGCTCAACGATAAGTTTTTTTTGCATTGGCCCTGTTTGATTTCTACCCGCCTTGCTAAAATGCACAAAGTGAGTGATTTTCTCTCTTTTGTTCTTTGATTAACATTAATGACACAGACAGCAGCAGGTTTATTAGGCCGCTGTCACTTTAAGACCTGACGCACACAACGGTGGATCTGACACGCATCCTATTTTCACACATCTCTTTACGTTTATTTAACACTTTTTAATTAATTTAAGACTCTGCTTACGAGGATACTCCCCAGTTCAAGCGTGAAAGAGTACTTAATGCGACTCTGGCTTGTCTGAAGCGGCATTCTGTGCGTGTGTTTCATGTATGTTCACAGAGAGCTGCTTCAGAGACAGCACGCCAGTACAAATTTGAGTTCTTTTTTGCATCTTATCATGCTTGAATGGTTTAATAGCACTTGAATGAATGGTAGCGTCATCATATAATGTAACGCTAGCCAAAGGATGCCAGGAAAAAACAGATGCTGTGTTGATTGCGTTAAATATTTTTAATTGCATGCGTTAACGCATTAATTTTGACAGTCCTAATTTATACATACATACATACACACACACACACACACACACATTATATATATATATATATATATATATATATATATATATATATATATATATATATACAATACACTAAAACTATACTGTCTCAAACACTTATTCACAGTCACCAATCATGGCGTTCTTGATCATTCCCTACCACCAAACAAAACAGTGTGTGGGAGTGAGAACGCCTTGAACTGATCACACATGAAGAATTTGACATGCCGCAAAGCCTCCATGAGGCAAGTAGCAATTTTCTTTCATCATAGGGACTGCTGCTTAGGAACAGCTTTTGTCCAAAACCTGTAGCGCTTTGTGTACAACAAAGCGATCAAAACCTTGCAGTGGCAAGGAAAGTGCACAGGAGGATCTATCACCTGCAATCATAATAACATCTGTACATGCATTCCTGCTCCATGCCACCAGAAGAGAGAAAAAGTTTCCATTTCGGATTCAAGTCAGTCAAGGAAGATGAGTGGGAGAAGACTCCTGCTGATACAGCTTGAGAAGTGTGCTGTGACTGAGTCAACCTCCCTCTGTGACTCTAGTGCAGATGGAAAAGGGTAAGAGAGCTCGCAAAGCTTTCAAGATGGCCTCTCGGCATCACCTACAGAACCCTGGCCTTGTAACATCTGCTGAGGTGAGACTCGGTGGATAGGCCTATAGAGCACAACAGCCAAGTTTTGGAAGTAAAAATCTCATTAATTTTCTCCATATTTTAACAGAAAGCCTTCAAAACATGAGATCCGAGATTAGTAAGTGATGATACGCTATCATTCAACAGTTTGGGGTAAGTAAGATCTTTTTCTAAAGAAATTAATACTTTTATTTAACAAGGATGAATTAAATTGATCAAAAGTGACAGTAAAGGCATTTAGAATGTCACAAAACTTTTTAATTTCAAATAAATGCTGTTCGTTGTAACTTTCTATTCGTCAAAGAATCTTGAAAAAATGTGTCCACAACTGTTTTTAACTGCACTAAATCAGCATATTAGAATGATTTCTGAAGGATCATGTGACACTGATGACTGGGGTAATGATGCTGAAAATTCAGCTTTGCCATCACAGGAATAAATTACATTTTTAAAATATATTAAAATAGAGAACAGTTATTTTAAATTGTTATAACATTTCACAATACTGCTTTAACTGTATTTTGATCAAATAAATGAAGCTTTGGTGAGTGTAATAGACTTCTTTCAAAAACATTTAAAAACTCTTATCAACCCCAAACGTTTAAACGGTAGTGCTCCTGTAGGCGTCAAGAGTCTGTGAGAATTCAAAACATATTTTTGAAATACTTTGGACAATATTTTAAATTCTCTATGAAGAAATACACTATCCACAATCCTGAAATGGAAGCGCCTTGATTTCACCAATCAGAGAAGTTGGTGTTGCCAAAGAAATGAGAGCCAGACCCAGTTGCAAATGACAACCAAATCAGTCCAACAAACAACTTAAATATTTATATATACCTGACTGTACTATTTATTTCTACTTTAAATATATTTAATTTAATATTTTCTTATAAAAAATACCAAATCAATAGTATTGCATCATTCACAATGCTTCATGGGCAGTAGTTCTTTTACACATTAAAGATATTAATTAAACAGTCTTGTGCATTTGAGCTTTCTCTGATTTTCAAAAAAAAATTGCTTCAGAGCTGGGCAGTTTTGTTGATAGCTTTTTTTTTTTTTTAAATCCCTATTAAGTAAAATACTTATAGACCCAAGAATGCTAAAAAACGTGTGGTGTCACTGGTGTCTGTGGATTTCCTTCCATCATTATTGTGATTTCATTATAGCCACGCTAAAATCCAGAGTTATTTCTAATGACCTCACAAGATTAAATGAAACAATCCAGCTGCTTTGTCTCGACCAAACATGATTCCCATCAGCAGGATGTGGCTCCCTTACTCCCACCACCAGACATCCTCTGGACTAACAGATCTCAATAGAGCCCATCATGCTGAGAGACCCAGCCTAAAACCTTTTCCCTGAGATTAGAGGTCAAGAACCAGGCACAAGATGACCCTAAGAGGTCCTTCCTACCGTCTTATCTCATTTAGGCCTAAAGTACAACCATTTACTACAAGAGATTTTCTGTGACAAAAGTCTTTAGAGAACAACTTTGCTATACCGCTAGACGGTTCCATGCTGTCCTGGGTCAACCTTACCACATTATAAACAAACAAAATGACTCATTCGGCTGATCTAGTTGCTAGGAGGTGGTGAAAGGTTTTTGGCGACAAGGAGCTCCATTGAGACGGACCGAATGACACACTCCACAGTCGGTTGCCTTGGTTTCCTGCCCTGTAGAATGCAAGATGACGGGTTCAAACAGTATGGACATTGAGAGCCCACTGTAATAATGAGCGAAAAGCCATACTGCTGGAAGTGGACTAACGTTAGGGTGGAAACAATGACATTTTAGTGTGGGAAACTGAGCCGGGTCAAACAGAAAGGGGGGATCTGCAAAACACATCAGGGCACACAGGCTCACTGGCTATTTCCGGATGCGCCTGGCAAAATAAATGAGAGGTGCTGTGAACTTTACTCAGTGTAGGCCTGGTGAAAAGCACATCTCAGGAACAACTCTAACTCATTCTGACCTTAACCTAACATTTACAAATCAATCTCCACTCACACTGTCATGGAGCTGAAAAAACAGACTGGATATGGTACAGAGCAGAAATACATATACTTCTTCACTCCTAAGTCCCAAGGGTCGATGCTGCTCCTCAAATCGTCAGTCTGATTTCAAAGCGGTAGCTGTTACTGTAAAACGAGGATCAGAAACAGGATCAGGCAGCACGCTGGAGCTGGGAGGCGAAGCGTTCTGTCGTGCTGTCACTTTTTCTGAGGTATGCCGAGAAAAGAGGCATAGACAGGTCATCACCGCGCATTGAGATCAGATTTACACTTCAAAAAGCAAATCCCGGCAGTTTTAAGAACGGTAAGCCTTTACTAAAAGACAAGGGGTAGAAAAGGAAGGGGGTTTGAAGAGGTGAAAAAAGGAGGAAAGACATTAAAGAAAAGGAACTGGATGCCAATTATCTTCTTATCTTTCAGGAGGAGAGCTTCTCCGTTGCTGTTAGTTTGGAGGTCGTGCGGAGGTTTAATCTGGCAGCTGGTGTTTGAGGCTGGTAAAGGGGGATGGAAGTCTGATTCTAACTGGTTAGCGGAGCGTTTAGAAGGAGTCTGGGAGCTACTAAAGGCAGTGAAGAAGAGTAACAACAGCATCTTTATGCAGGCAAATAGATCTGTGTTAGTCTATTCAGCCCCCAAAAATACCTTGTATACCAGTTCATATACCAAAATATCTTTGAAGAAATGTGCTTTGATCAGCTGGCGTGAGAGTTCCATGACGAGTAATGCATGCATTGTGAATGCTGAGCAATTTTAGACATTTATTTCTGCACACTTCAGTCAACCCAGAAAAGAAAAGGGGCTACTCGCTCTTTTGAACCATTTGTTTCTAAAAGTACTGCGTGAAATATCTTAGACAGTTGCTACTTGCAAGTTGTGGCAACAGAACTAAAAAGTATTTGCCCTCCCATAGCAGCTCATTACAAATGTTCCCATGATTCAACAGGAGGGGGAACAAGCTCTCTCAACTGGAGCTGGAACTAAATTCAAGTTTATCGTCCAATTTGTTCCACAGTGTCATCAGACTATGAAGATTTTATATTTTTACACAGGCCTCTGCTGGTTCAGCCCAGCTGATGGGGTGAACAAGAGTTCAAGCAAGGTAAGTTAACATACATCATGCCTTGCAACAATTGGGGGTTTTCATGAACACATCTTTGTATTCAGTTAACAAATAAAGTAAATAAAAAAGCTTTATATGACTAAAAAAGTGATAAAAATAGCTAAGTTTAGGGTCAGTGTGATTTTTTTTACTTTGTTAAAAAAATCTGTTTAAAAAATGCTGCCTTGTTGAACGTTCTAATTATCAAAGAATCCTGAAAAACCATCAACAGTTGTTTAAAAAATATTAAGCACACCTGTTTTCAGCATTGATAATAATAAGAAATGTTTCATGAGCACCAAATCAACACATTGGGCGTGTGATACTGAAGACTGGAGTAATGATGCTGAAAATTCAGCTTTGTCATCACAGGAATAAATTACATTTTAAAATATAGAATTAAATTCTATTAAAATAGAAAACAGTTTTTTTTATTGTAATAATATTTCACAATATTGTTATTTTTACTGTATGTATCATCAAATAAATGTAGCCTTGGTAAGCATAAGAGACTTCTTTAAAAAAAAAAAAATCTTACCGACCCCAAACCTTTGAAAGATAGTTTAACAAAAATAATAATAATTTAAAAATATATATTGCATTTCCACCAGACAAAGCAAATGATAACACTAGCACACTAGCCAGCTATGTTTTTATATATTCAGGATATCCATTATATTTATATTCAAAAAATCTGAAATGTAATAAAACTAATGTGAGAGTTGTATAGTTTGTTTCAAACACATTTGTGAATATAAGATTCAAAAGAAAGGGGACAGTAAATTGCCTTTTCGAAGCTTCAGAATATGAGGTCTCCGACAGTGTTCGTATGTCTGATTCATCATCATCTCACCATTCAGTATGAAATTAGTAATTATCATTAACGAAATGGACTGGAGGAAAGGCATCACACAATGAGAAATTATCTTTCAACGCCAAAGTGTAGAAGTCATGATCTTGCGCTCCGTCTGTCGTATATTCATTACTTCTCTCACAGGGACGTTTGGAGCCCTGGAGGACTATTAATTGGAGAAGGGGCAGGCTCCCAGCATGCACTACAGGGTGCCAGGTGATGGCAGACAGACAGTCCTGGCACTGAATTGATGACAAGCTTTCTCCTGGTGGAAATGACTGTGAAGGTCAGCCAAAGGAGCAAAGCAAAGACAAAATGTTGGAGGCCGACAAGAAGAAAAATGTAGTCCTCCAAGGGCAAGAGAACAGCCTTTTTTATCAAGTCCTTTGTCTGAGGAACAAAAGAGGCTCTTTACCACTTGGAGTGGGTCCCTGTTACTACATAAAGACAGACTTAGTGGTTTCTGGGAGTGAAAAAGTAGAAAAAGTCGCAAAGCACAGTGTGAGCCAACAGTAACCAAGTAAAAAACAACAACAACAGATTCCCTATTCATTAAATTCTCACCTCTTGCCCATGAGGCTTGCGGGTTTAGCGAGCCCGAGATTGCTCTTGTTTGGCTGCTTCTTGCGGCGGGTCAACTTCTTGCGTCCAGAGCCGCCGGCGGGCTCCTCCTCGGCTTGCTGGGTGGTGTTGCTCCCACTGCCCTTGCTGTTGAGGTCCCACAAAACATCATAATTGATCTTACTGGAGATCTTTTTCTGCTCCAGCATCTTCTCTATGGCCTCTCCCGCAGTGCTGGCCAGGATCGGTTCTCGCTTCTTGGACGGCTTCTTTGGCTACACAAATAGAGAAAAAAGTAGTTTACTGTGAAAAACAAACATTGGGGTCAGTGCTTAGATGGCTCTGCTTCAAAGCAAAGAGTTCTAGGTATCATTTAAATCTGAGTATCATTTAAACAGTGCATTTTCTCTATTGGGGCTTGATAAAATGATGTCAGACTAACAGCTGTCAACAAGAAGGTGACATAATCCCATTAGTAGCCTGGAAAAACAATCAAGCTCATCTGATCTGGTCACCGTTGACCATGTTCCTCGTCTACCAAAGTGTAACAAGTCTCTTCACAGTCAGCAAGAGGACGACTGTATCTGAAATTGCTATCAGGCTCAAGGCACCTCATTAGAGGTGCAGAGCGGGGCTGACTAATCCAAGCTCAACTGGGAGTCACAGTGCAGATGTCAGAGCAGACAGGTTAAGGAGAGGCGGCACTGAAAGCCTGGGGTGAAACCAGAGGAGCAATCGAAGTTCAAATGGAAAGTATGCGGTCTCCTAGGATCCCTAGCTGCTGAATGTATAAAGGCCTCGGAATGGGAGAGAAGCCCATGTCGACATAAGTAAGAGCCAGATACACACACACACACACACACACACACACTCATGACTTACTCACCTTCTCCTTATAGGTCCCTTGCTCCTTCTCTTTAGCTATTCTTTCTTCTTTTTCTGAAAAAATAAAACCAAATGGGAGCACAATGGCTTTATCAAATGGAGCGTTTTAGAGTAGACACAAAAAGCAATACAAAATAAAGGGCTTTAAAAACTCAACAATCTTTTGAGCAGATTAACTTCAGAAGGTCAATCGTTTAGTTATCAGAGGTGTTTTTCATTTACGCATTTTTTAAATATCGAGCCTAATCTCACAAGGTTCAGTCGTGGGATGAAATTGAAGTAGTTCACTTTGCCAATTGAGTATTTAAAAAACAAAATCCTTCCTTTCACTGATTTTTTTTTATCTCTGTGGCTGAGCAGTTCCCTAGTTAGACACAAGCCTCTGACGTCAAATCGGGTTGTGTTAATAAATGCACAGGTACTAAGCTCTTCTTCTCCTTTTTGCTTACCTTTCTGTTCCCTCAAATACTCCTCATTTTGCTTCATCCACAGCTCTGTCTTCGCCTCCACCTCTATCTCGTTCAGAATGTACTGGAGAAGAGATAACAGAAGTAACGCTAAGAGGTGATAATTTGTGAATCTGGGATGCAAGACATCAGACAGTTTTTGAACTTCACATGACCCTGCTAAAGTTCAGAAGAAGTTTAAAGCTACATCCTCAGAGAACAACACAGTAATGTGTTATACTGGAAATACTTTTTTCTCTTAATTAGTATTTTTGTCTTGTTTTTCAGTAAGAACATTATATATATATATATATATATTATTTTCTTTTTTAACATATAAATCTAACTAAATTTAGTGAGATGTATGTCTTATTATCGTACACAGTTTTGCTTCTCAGGTAAATTTAGCTTCTTCTAAAGATGTTTTTAATATTTGTTACCAGAAAACAAGACAAAAATACTAATTAGGAAAATAATTTTTGCAGGGTAAGATAAAGCGAATACATAAATCAAATCCATAAACCCATTAATAACATACCTTTTCAATTTCATCTTCATCAATCCCATCTAGATCTAGTTCCCCATTGCCTGATTTATCTTCCACTATAGAAAGACAAAGATACATGCATTAATAAAATGAGAAAAACATGATGAAAAGGAGTCTGATGCACGTGACAGTGTTTACCACCAGACAGCATGCACGATATTCAGGTGAGTTTCTATTTCAAAATAAAACTGAAGAAAATCATCCTGCTTGACTGCAGTCCACAGCTGTCAGAGATGCTATGCTATACAGGAAGTACTTTGGTGGCATCCTCTGAATAATGCACGCACTGCCAGCTCATTGTTGTGTAATTGCCATTAATAGGCTTAGCAGTGATTTGAAAGGATTTTGTGTGTTCCTTAAATACTTTCCAAATTGTCTTGAAATCCACAGTGTCAAATTTATTAATCCCTAAATTGAAATCTCATACTGAGGCAAATATGAAAAGAAATGTTATGTATGCTAAAACAATGCCCTCAGGTACACATAAATGTGTGTTATAAACACCACCTGAATACTACTAGCATGTGTCTGTAGGCAAAAATAAATATGTATGAGATCAGGGCAAGAAGAGTGAGCTGTAAATATACATGATGAAAGAAAACAATCACAATATAAAGCAACATCTTTGCCTGTAAATGGAAATCTAATGGGTAGTAAACACACGTGAACTTTGCGAATGCAATAATCAATAGCGTTTACTCACGATGAATCAAGTATAAACATCTAAATAACACAAAAGAAAAACTCTGATTCTGATTATCATTTGTATTCAGTTTTGTGTGATCTATCCTTGTTAACCTATACTTAGATTTAAAAACCTAAGCAAAGATTAAACTAAAGCAAACAGTGAAACGTGCTAAACTTTCTCTGTGACTTATTATTTAACACAAATGCTTTTTCTAAGTGTGAAGAGCTGCAAAAGTTGGCCTGGGAAAAGTGTGATTGGATTGGTGGAGCCTCAGTGGATCAGGACCAGATGTTCATTAATTGAACATAGAGAGATCTGAACGTCATCTTTACTGTGGCCATCCAACTCACATTCACACGCTCTGACGTTCTCACAGCAAGACTGGCTAGGGAGAACAGATTTAAATATCTGAACTGAGACAAACGAAAATGGGTCACAATCTGCCCTCATCTAAGATTCGTACACTTGCATGTGTGAGGTATAAGATACATCCCACAACTTCAAAGGCTGTAGTCTCCAGTATTAGAGATACAAAAAAAGGAGATTCTAATTCCAGTTTGACTCCAACAGTCATATATAAAAACTATTTTTTATTCTATACATTATTATACATTAAACATTAACAGTAAAATGTTATTAAAATAAAATATTATTATAAAATGAAAACAAATACTAAATGTACATAGAATAAATATATTAAAATATACCAAATTTTCCAGATAATGTTTTAATAATATTCTTTAGTGTAATGGCAATATAAATGCATGTTGTCTTTATAATATTTATAATTATATTCTCAAATTGGTCTTTATACATAACAAATATGCAGCAGCCTTTATATATTAATTTAAAGACCCCTGGTTTAATTTAGTTAAATGGTTGACATGCTTCACGAATAACAAGATATCCAGTTTAATAGCACATCTGAAGGTAAATCCATCCTCCCCTTGGCTTGAACATTGACGTTTGTTACCAACAGTAATGCAAAGATGCATGTCAAAGTATGTGCAACAAAGCTGAGTGCTTCAAATGTGTTGATCAAGAAAATGTGTATGTATATAGTTGCGCAAGGTGTGATTTTTTCCGAACTCACATTGTATGTCACATGGTGTCAGTCAAAAGCCAGTGTCTCATTTGGATTGTTTGTAGTTGTTCTTACTGCCTTCTCCGTCTATTACATCTTCTAACTATCTCCTACTGCCTGCTCCTCTAACACCTGCTTTTCAAGGGGGAGGTGAATTCTAAATCTTTAGCAGGACTGTAATTGAATCCAGGTAGCTCGTCCATAAGACGGAGATAGGATACTTGCTCAGGCATGGGCCAACATGGGCACACTGGTCTATGAGGGAATTGAGCTTGTTTGCAGGCAGCTTGCTAGGGCTGTCACATATCAAACCCAGTGGAGCAAATCACAGCGTTTCACCAGAGCGATTGCACAGCCGGCTTGGATAGAAGGGAGAAAGAAAAACATCATGGCACGATCAGGTTTCTGCTCTTTAGAAGGTTGGTGTGTGGCTGATTGGGGTTGGTTAGATGATGGTAGCCTCTCATAAGGTGCTCCGGTTTCGTAGGGGGTTGAAAAACGTGAAAGAAGTCACCCAAAGGTCACATACGGTAAGCTATGCAACCAGCAGGAAACGGTATACAACCAAGTCACTTACTTCTCTAGGCTTAATGTGCGGCCAGTCGGCCACATTAGCGAAATTTCTGTGAAAAAAGGTCCATTGTCAATAGCGAAGAGATGTATGAAGTACTGTTCAGCGAATTCACATAACCATTTTGAACATGGATAAAATCTGCATGGGGAACTTTTTTGCTTAAAACTAGAAAGAAAAGCTGAAACCTGAAGCTGAAGAGCGTTAAAAGAATAGATCAAAACAGCAAAAACAAAATCTGTTGTTATTTACTCACCCTTATGTCTTTCCAAATTAGTTTCATTTTTTCTAATTAACTCAAAATTAGAAAATTGTAATAATTTAAACTCCCTGTTTTCTATTAAATAGAAATGAACTGGCACAACAGTATGACTTGTAGATAAAAAAAAAAAAAACATTATTCACTCTCAAAACAAATATTACACCATGGTGTTTGTTCATAAGACAGATTCTTCATTCACCATATGAAGAATGCAAAACAAGATTAAATGGGCATAATGCAATATGCTCCAACATATTTCAATGAGAAATGAGCCTCTAATCCGAACATGCACTTGACTTGACTGAACCTAATCCAGATTACATAATGAATCATGTGAATCATTATGCAAATAAACAGATCCGCTTGATGCTCCGCTTTGAAATGCCACAGAGAAATGCCCATTTTGAGACTGAAAAAATGAATGTTTATAGATATTTATTTTACAAGCCCTCATATTTTAAACTACAACTTCATTTAATCAAATCAATTTCTCCATCAACTGGTGTTATACTTTGATTTATTAGATTTCTCATAATGTCAACAAGAGAAGTCCCTGTGTTGAGGATCCACTGAGATTTACTCTAGCTTATTTTGTTGAATGCTTGAAAAAGAATCGAAAGAGCTTGCGGTTTGAGAGTGTTTCACGCTCATACAAACAAAAAGGAGGACAAGGTAGAAAAAAAAACCTCTTGCAATATGGCACGATAACCTCTAAGGGCCTTTTCCAACCTCACCACCTGCTCCCACTGTCTGTGCTGTGGGCAAACAGGCCAAGGAGTGAAGAATTTATATATGTGTGTGTGTGTGTGTGTGTGTGTGTGTGTGTGTGTGTATTCTTGTCTTCGGGTCTGCTACAGTAGGCAGCTACACTATCTTTCAGATCAGACTAGCTATCTGCCTTAACACATTGACATTCGGCACATGCAGTTAACTATAAATGTGGATAGACTACAAAAGAGCCTTTTGCTCTCCGCTATCCCTCAACATGTTTTGATCATGTCAAACACATCGGCTTGAAAGGTTAAACGCTGTATTTGCCTGCAGAAGCTGTGCTTTCCCATGCGTCATTCAGTGAATGTCCTCCTAGACACGCAGTCTCCCGTTTCTCTCTCGTTCCCTGAGCCACTGGCCAATCACTCTGAATCAAGCACAGCTGTCTGACTGCACGCAGGCCATTAGATCGATACTTTACACATGTGAGCAGCAATGGCATTAACAGCAGAGAGAGGGAGGGACAGCGCTCAGAGCGCTCTGGACCATGAGGCAGCATCACCATAGGCGAAGCTCAGTGCAAAACAGTAATTGCAATGCAGCAATGCAGTATGGGAGGAGTTGCAAGCAGGTGTAATCAATCAGTGTCCCTGCTGCAGGAAACTCATGACATGCCCCCCTCAGTACATACAGGAGGACAATTTCACTTTTTTACCCCTGGAATAGGAGCTTAAACCTGAAAGATTTAGGGTCCGTTCGTCACACAGGATGTTTTCTTGCATCCGTCTGTGGCGTTTTTAATTGTTTTTCAATGTAACACACTATATGGATATTTTTGGAGTGTATTTTAGATTTTCGGGCAATGCATGTCAGTTTTGCCAGGGACTCAGCATGAGTGCTGCATTTTTAAGATGCTTTGTTGAGTTAAATGAAGATCAAATTCATCATTGTCATTGTCACTGTCATCTTCATTTATATAGCGCTTTTAACAATGTAGATTGTTTCAAAGCAGCTTTACAGAGATAAACGTATAATTTAAGGTAACAAAGATTGTTTTGGCTTTATAGCGGTTCTTTAGTGAAGTTATTTTCCAGCTAAAGTTAGTTTTGATTGATTTTGCTTCCGTCGCAACGATCATTTGTTTTTAAATTTGGGGCCGCTAAGACGACACCATTCTCTCTACACAGACTTTAAACGTGAACCTGTGAGAAACGCTGATGGCTTTCACATGCGCATTAAGAATTGGTTCTATAGTTATGTGCATTTGAATATATGTGCGCAGGTTTGGAATTCCCTACAAACCAAGCCTAAGCAAAGTACTGGCGTTTCCTTATAATTTTTGATACAGAATTTTATTTTATTTTATCAATTCGGGGTAGATACGCGAATTGAGTTTCCCGACAACGCTTTATCTGTAGAGTGGTAAAGGGATCCTCCATAGGGAGAGACTAATCACAACATTAAAGTATAATGCACAGTGTGAAAAAGTATATTCATTTTGAGATTTGCTAAATATTACATTTAACAGTTATTCAATTATTAGGGCCCTATTTTAACAATCTAAATGCATGGTCTAAAGCGCAGGGTGCAAGTGCACTTAGGGTGTGTCCGAATCCACTTTTGCTAGTTTAATGAAGGGGAAAATGGTTGGCGCGCTCAGCGCATGGTCTAAAAGGGTTGTCCCTATTCTCTTAATGAGTAATGGGTGTTTTGGGCGAGTCTCATCTCCTATTCCCTTTAAAAGCCACTCGCGCCATAGCGGATTGTCTATTTACATGACGGAATTTGCAAGCGGAAAGACTGAATGCTTCTCCAGAGAGGAAACTGCTTGTGCGCGAGGTTAAAGCACGCAAGCAGACCATCTACTACGGGACAAGCCGGATTCCACACAATATTAATCTTTTACTTTGTAATCCTTTTATTTTTAATATTTGGAATGTTTGTGTGCTGCTGTGTGTCCCTGTGTGTGTAATAAGCAGAGTGTATGCACGTTGTGGACACGCCTATAGGCACACATTACTAACGCGCTCTTTAAATGACAAAAAAAAAAACTGCGCCATTGACTTTAGACCAGGTTTCAGTTGGTCAATGGCGCAGTCTATTTCAGTTGCCTCAAAATAGCAACGCGTCAACAATGCGCCTGAACACACCTCACACACAGATGGGTGCAAATGCATTCGCTATTTAAACAACATAGCGCAGGACGTGAAAATGATAACTGCGTCGGGCTGAAAAGCAAAAAACACTTGCGCCGCGCTTGGCGCTGCATTGCGCCGGGTGTATGATAGGGCCCTTTATAAGTCCACAAGAGGCTGAGATTTTTTTTTTAATTACATCGAGAAGAAAAGAAATGGGGGATGGGATTAGAAAATGTCAAAAACTGGATACAAACTGTTTCGCCCACATGCGAAACACAGGTCAATGTATGAGAGCATTTGTGCTACTGTAACTGCTTGGCTCCACTGCTCCAAAATAATAACAGTACTCACAGATGATTCAGAGTCATTTAGAAAAATTGATAAAAAACACATGCTGTCTACGCAGAGGAAACTGAGATTCTTTTGAAGCCTGAGCGTTCAACTTTCTCAGTAAAGCTGTGACTCTGGTACTGAGATTCTCAATGCTGTAAGCTGCTCATCACACTAGAGCATCAAAATATCCTAGTTTCAAAGAGATCCAAGAAAGGGAGCGTCCCAGGAAGCTTTGTAAGAACAGGCAGGTCTCTTCTTTGAGGAAAGTTCCTCTCTCCTCATGTTGGCTAACACATGGCATTTAAAATGGCAAAGTTCAAACAAGGTTTATAAAAACCACAGCAAGCCCAAGGGAAAAACCTTCCCATTTATTCATCTTTTCATTCTCACACACACACACACACACACACACACACACACACACACACACACACACACACACACACACACACACACACACACACACACACACACACACACACACACACACACACACACACACACACACACACACACACACACATTCAATCAGAAATGCATTACCCAAGATCTGTATGGGGTTGGAATATATTCAATAGTGAAAAATAAAAATTGATAATGGACTCCCAAACCCCTTTATCATCATCAGATAAAATTATTATTTCACTGCACTTTCTGCTCTGGAAAATATATATTGATTAAATAAGCAGGACTCCTTGGATGCTTTTTGAGGGAGATTTCTGGGCTAAAACTGGTGAGCCGGTGGGAAGTGAACCTGCGTGAAACAGATGCTATTGATGAAAAGGAGGCTGTGGAATTGGCCAGTCACTTTCTTCACTGCAGTGAAAATGAGATAGTGAAAAAGAGAGAGAGTAAATCTCATGTGTCCCTAGAGAACTGAAGAGACAGTCAGTCTGAAAGAGTCAGACACTCCAGTACCGACAGCCTGTCAGAGTGAGAGAGGCATCTGCCAGACCTCACACATACACAGACACACACACACACATACACACATTCTTGGTCACTCGCTTTCTATCTCTCTCTGTCTGCCTCATGCATTCCCTATTTAAAGAACAGAATTTATGCAGACCTGCACACTGCAGCAGTTTAAAAAAAATGCATCTTTTTGCACTTTTTTTTTAATTTTGGTCCCTGCTACACTGGAATATGAACTAAAATATACAACTAAAATAAAATAAAAATAATTTTAAGGACCAATTCTAATGTACATAGCTAGGTAAAATATGCATTTTTATATGCATATTTTATTTTATGTTTCTGTTCTGATGAAGACTAAATTCTGTTCGTAGTCATTTATTTATTGTGCTTTGTTAAGGGTCAGTTTTAGTTCAACATTCTGGTTTTTCATTGGAATGGAAAAAAACAAATAAATGCAATGCTTTAAAAAACTCAATTTCTTGCTCATTGTACCGTTTTCTTCAGCTTTCAGCACAAACAAATATACACAAGCCAGCATTCAGAGTGACCAACATTGCATCTTTGGCCTTCATAGTCTGCTGTGTGTATTGTTGTGAGCAGTGATTCATCCATGCTGAGTGGAACCCCATAAAGCCATCTTTATGAGCGACTCTAAGAGGCTTTCACTCTTGCAGAATCATCACCTTCTCCCGCAAAAGGACAATGATGACGAGGAAAATGTATCAGCAAGCGGCCATAGCAGAAATAGTCCACGGAAAGTTGCCCAGACAGCAGATCACAGTCTGGACTGCTTTAAAATAAAGCGGCTCTGCTCCGATCTCCTACACTGGCCTGAGGAGACATATGCTGTTTTCAGATAAACCACTGCTGCTAGTCACTTAAAGCTACAGGGAACACCTAGGTCGAGGAGTCGGCAGGGGTCAGGGTCAAAGGTTAAAAGGGAATGGCCCGAGTTCAGCAAGCGAGCAGGTGCTGAGGTCAGAGATGTGTTGCTGGGACGGTCTTGTGATATTCTGTTGAATCCTGTGACATTGTATTTTCAGAGTCGCCTTTCAGTAATCTAAAGCTCTTGGTAAATAAAGTAATCTGTTGCAGACATTCACATCAATCAATGAGTCCTGACCAGATGATTTCACAATGGGTCTAACTCAATGTTATCAAATGGATCAATACTGCCTAACCGCATATGTGCAGGTTATTAGTAATATGATAATTATAACTACAAAGTTACACTAATGTTCAAACAAATTCTTTAAACATGAATACTTTTATTCAGCAAGGACACATTAAACTGAAGAAACAGTAAAGACTTTTAAAATGTTACAAATATTTCTATTTCAAATAAATGCTGTTCTTTTCTACTCAGAAAAAATGTGTCAGGGTTTCAAAAATTTAAAGCAGGAAAACTGTTTTAATGTTAATCATAAGAAATGTTTCTTGAGCACCAAATCAGCAAATTGAAATGATCTCTGAAGGATCATGTGACACTGAAGACTGGAGTAATGACTGCTGAATATTTGCCAGCACAGGAAAAAAAATAATTTAAAAAATATTAAAATAGAAAACAGATATTTAAATTGTAATAACATTTCACAAAATGATGCCATGATGAGCATAAGAGACTTACCGACCCCAAACTTTTAAACAGTAGTGTTTGTATAGTTTATGTTTAACTGTATCCTCTCATTTTTAACTGCTGAACGACGGTTGAACAACAAATACAGTTATCTGTGTAAATAAAACAAGACAGCATCTAATAACTTCGGAGTAAAGCCCCATACGTTTCCCATCTCTGAAATCATATGCTCTCTATAAACTGAAATAAGATCAGCATAAAAACACAATAATGAGAAAGTACATCTGTGGCGTTTCCTCTGCAGTACAGCATGAAGCAGACAGATTGGAGCAGCTCTTATTAAATGTCTTAAAAGGATTTCAAAAAGCTCAAAGTGATTATGTCTGGCAGACCCTCCATCGCAGAGCTGACTTTCACAATAGCAAAGGGTTAAAGCTTTCCTAAAGATTAAACATTCACCACACTTCCTACGGTCATCCATCATATAACAAAGAAAACCAGTGGCTTTGAAGAACAAAATTCAGTTTGATATACTATAAAAATAACTATAAAAATATTTAGTTTTAATAAATAAATAAATGGACCATGAGAGTTTGGGCCCACATAAAATGGGACAAAATATTGTTAATAATACTATATTATTATAAAATTGTATCTCAAACAATTCAAATGGAAGAGACTTCTAAGACTAGAATTTTTTTCTTCCCTTTTGTGATGTATATACACTGTAAAAAAATTGCCAGGAATTTACATGATTATTTTACAATAAACTACTCTAGTCAGAAATTTACAGTAAAATGAATGCATGCTGGGTCATGTTCTAACAGCAAAATGATGCTGACATCACAGTAATTTACTGCTCTTGTTTTACTGTGAATTCACATGACAAAGTTGTCTTTACCATGCCACTGTAAGAAATTATATTGTTTTAGTACTGTAGTGTTCCTTTTGCTTGGGATCTTGGTCATTTTATATTCATATTCAAAATTCTGATCTAGCCAAGTCAGAAGTACGACAAATGAAAACATCTGTTAAAACAATGACAAGCTAGAATATAAAATAAGCTAAATGGCCTATTTTAAGTTAGTCAAACTACAGTATACTATTATTAGCATTATTTCAGAATAAAGATTTACCAAGATGTGAAAAATGAGACATCATCTTGCAACACAAGATTTCTTTCTTCCATCACCTAATGATGCACAGACATCAATACTCTACATACAAAACACAACAATGGTGACACTAAACAAATAATAATAATAAAAAAAGATACATTATGAACTAAATTATTACAAAATAAACAAAAAAAACACAAACCGCTAAAATTGAACCAAAAATAAGTTCAGCAACACAGATAAAACCAACAAGGATAAAAAAACTCCACAGCATAATCTATTCATGCCAAACTGCATGTTGGGTACCTTCATAGTACATATGCACTGTCGAAATACAGTATGATATTGTATATTTCACAAGAAATTTCCAAGAGTGCAGTTAGATACAATAGAAGTCCTACTGTGGAATTACTTGTAAAGTAATGCAATTATTAACCTGAAATATACTGTAATTTCACACTAAGATTTTTAACAGTGTACGAGTGATACAGCTTCTCAAATGAGACAAAAAAAGTAACAAAAAACAAAAAATTCCATTGGGTATCAACTGGATCATAGATGGAATCTATGCAATCGTTTCATGTGAGTGATAAGTTGCTGGAAGGGAGGGATTGAATCTTGTCTGGCTATTGGACTACCTTATTGTCCAGTTTAATTTTAGTTGTTTGTGGCAGGTATTCATTTGGAATATTTCCCCGATTTTTTCATTACCTTTTAAGAAATTAATAATTTCAGCGACTTTTCCAGGCCTAGACATACGTTTTATGGTACCTGGGGATTCCTTGTAGTACTTATACTGTATATAAAGTACTACAAGGCTTCAACTGTTACTTTTAACTGAACATTGAACACACTCTATCACAAATAAAGGCAGTATCTCCAGAAAAGTAGGAACTTTCTTTTCTTTTTTGAGGGATTGAGTGTCTGCAGTACAAGGCCACATTTTATCATATAAAACACCAAGGACAAACACAGTATGCTGTAATGAGCACCCTGTTTGGCCAAATAACTTGTGCTGAGGAAGTGGGACACTCACCGTTTCTAGTCTCCTCTGCGATGCATTCCCGAATGGAGTCTGTTAGACCCAGGCTGGCTGCACTGGGCAAAGGGCCGAAAAGGGCTGTCAGGGGCATACGTGTGGACTGACTAGAGATCGGTACCATATCCTTACTCGCCTCCTGATCCTCCATCCCTTCCTGATCCCCCCGCTCTAGCACCTGACTGATGAAATCCTGGTTGAGATGTTGGGCTGCTGCCTCCATTTCCTCATCCTCTGGATCTTCTTCCCCAGTCACCCCAGAGGCCAAAGACACACAGTCATCATCTGAAAGGGTGTTAGAGAATAATATAAAATGAACAGTGGTGTATCTGCACGTGCATCAGCATAAAACCACACAATAATCTCTATTAAGAACAAATCATCAGCGAATTGTACTCAGATGAGCCGAGGTGTACTAAATAAACATGCAGAGCACTTGATTTGATCTACCTTCTCTTGTGTAGGAGGCATAAATCCCTCTCAGTTTGGTTCTGCTGCTCCCTGCCAGCTGTGTCTCAATCTCATCACGGTATGAGTTGATCTCGCCTGCAGACAACGTACACACATGTACACATGAGCCTGACGTCTCTGATTGACAGTTCAATTTTTCTGTCTCACAGATATTAAGTATGCAACATAGATTCCTTGGTAGAGTATGTTCAATGTTCAGAATACATAATGGCACGTATTATGTATAGTCCAAACATATTTAGACCGTTCATTAAAACAGCTGCTCTCGGTAAGGTGGGCGCTCCAAACCACAGAGGCATTTTCTATTCATAATCATTGAAAAAAACTTAGTGTACTTAGTGTAGCCGAGATAATGCACCACAGATAGCATTCAGATGCCTTGTTGAGTCAATAGAGAGAATCAATATCTTATTCCAGGAGGACAGACTAACCTTGATATTCCTCAAGTTTCTTGGACAACTCGTGCTCCAGCTGAAATAATGACATTTTAATTAAGAGAACCATTTATCAAGAGTCTCTTATGGTTGAATATTATATTCATAGCATCATATCAGGTCACACACATATACATAGACTATTATTTAAAAGTTTGAAGTCAGTAAGATTTTTTTTATATATATTTTTTTAAAGATTTATAAAAGTCTCTCTTATGCTCACCAACGCTGCATTTATTATGTCAAAAATACAGTAAAATAGTCATATTATTAAACATTATTATGAATTAAAATAGCTGTTTTCAATGTGAATAAATGTAATTTATTGTTGTGACGGCAAAGATAAATTTTCAGCACCATTACTCCAGCCTTCAGTGTCACATGATCCTTTAGAAATCATTCTAATAGGCTGATTTGGTGCTCAAGAAACATTTCTTCTTATTATCAATGTTGAAAACAGTTGTGCTGATTAATATTTGTAGGGAAACCATGATACATTTTTTACTTTTAGGATTCTATTAGAAAGAACAGCATTTATTTGAAATGGAAATCTTTGTAACATTATAAAAGTCTTTACTGTCACTTCAGTTGAATGTGTTTTTGCTGAATAAAAGTATTAATTAAAAAAATTCTAACTTAACCCAAACTTTTGAATGTTAGTGCAATTTTGTAGTTATCATATTATTGATCACTGATCAACTTAATGCATTTTTTCTAAATAAAAGTATTAATTTACTTTTCAACAGTAGTGTATGTCCCATATAAGTACCTGCTGCATCTTGAGTTTTTTCTTTCCAGCAACAAAAGATGGAGGATCACATTCTTGCTCAAGGTCCACTCGCATGAACTCATCAATGGTCAGGGCACTGGTGGGAGTCTCCTCAAACTCTGTCAGCCTGGGCATCAGTGCAGAAGAAACGTTTGGGGAAATGTTACAGTACAGGCATCAGGGGTACACAACCTATCAAATGAGTTTTAACTTGGGATGCACCAGTATTAAAATTTTCTAGGCGATACCAATAAGTCGTTAACTACTGTATATTATATTATACCACAGGGTAGCTATCTCCTTGTATTCTGATTGATTTTTCTGATTACTTTTCTTGTGACAAAGAATATGTGGGTTTTAAAATTAAATAAAAAATTAAATTATGTATCGAACAGTCGGGTAACTACTTGTTTTTGTATGACAACAACATACAATTTCCCTAAGAATCTACTCAGATCAGCCATGACATTAACCTTTTTCTCAGCGTGGCCTCGCACACCTTGACGACAGATATCACCTCCTTCACTGTACGACGGAATTCATGCATACGAGCTGCCACGAGTAGAGCTGGGGGAACAAGGGAGGAAAAAATGAGAATAAATGTTTTGTCCCCCAAACAGTATTGTTCCCAATTTGTATGACATTTCACCACCATGCAAATATACAATGAATGTGCCAGACAAAAGAGTTGAGAGTGCATTTTCTATAGTAATGGAGCACATGTAAAAAGAATCTCTGCAGATGCTGAGGTGTGTTGTGCGATACAGTAACCTGTTTAGTAGACATTATGTAAATAGAGCTGGGGAGATGTGTTTAAGAGAACAATAAAACAAGCCTCTTCAATCCACTGTCAACATAAAAGCTTACTTCTCAAAGATGCGTGCAATTTATAGAGACAATATTTCTATGATTGTATAATATGTTTATTTACTAACACTTGTGTATGAATTTATGTTGTCTTAAAAAGCACAAAAATAATTAATATTAAATAAAATTAAATATTAGTAAAATATTATAATTATGTCTGAATACAATATTATATTATATATATTTATTTTTTATTGTTCTGGCATACCTTTATTATAGACTCAGTTATTCAGTTTGTAATAAAAATATTTTGTACATAAATATAAACATTTTATGTTAAAAACAGCAATATTGTGAAATATTATAGCAATTTAAAATAGTATTAAAGTGGAATATATTCCAGTGATGGCAAAGCTGAATTTTCAGCATCATTACTCCAGTCTTCAGTGTCACACGATCCTTCAGAAATCATTCTAATATGCTGATTTGCTGCTCAAGAAACATTTCTTATTACTATCAGTGTTGAAAAAATGTGTAGTTTTGTGGAAACCACAATACTTTTTTTCATTGATGGATAGAAAGTTCAAAATAACAGCATTTTTATTTTAAATAGGTTTTTTTTTGTAGAAAATAAAAATTATTTACTGTCAATTTATCAACGTAATGCATCCTTACTAAATAAAAGTACATATTTTTTAAAAATATATGTAAACTCTAAATATATCCTAAATACTGCAAAAGTATTGATGAATTATTATTTCTGTGTGAAAACGTTCGCACAAACACACACATGCACAGTAGGTGACACCCATTATTTATCTTTGTTGATTTTCTCTTGATCCTTGTTTTTAGTGTTCACACTCTGAGCCAGAAGGTGAAGTGTAGTTGTATGTTTACTCCCCTCACTCTAAAACAATCAACCTCAATACAGAAAACTGACATTTACACTTACCATATTCCCCTGAACACTGTGAATGATTAATGATGAATTATTAATTATTCAGATATTGCAGCAGCGGATGTTAGATGGGAAAAGTGAGACAGTGAGAGAGGGCTGAACTAGAGATGCAGGCAGGAAGTCTGCCTTCTATTCCTGTGCAGTCAGGGCAACTAGCTGACGGCAAGGTACAGGGACCAACAGTTCTGCTTCAGATCGAGGGCACCAAGATCTGTGCGGTGGTAAAGCACTTGCTGATCTTGTTTTTATCCTTGTTATGAAACTCACTGCTCCAGTTCCTATGTCAAACTTTTAGCACATTCAGGGATTTGCTTTATGATCTGACAGATGAGCAGAAATGAAGATAGAAAAAACAAGTTTCGAGCTGACAGAGGAGGAATAGTGAATCTTTTAACAACTAGGAAATTAATCCAAATCAAACAAATGACTGAGGTTTAAAGGGATAATTTGCAGAAAAAATAAAAATAAAATTCTGTCATCATTTATACTCACCCTCATGTTGTTCAAAACTTATGATTTAGAAGAAAGAAGATATTTTGAAGATTGCTTCAGCTGTTTTTTTCTATACAATAATAACCAATGGGATCCAAAAGTTTTACACTCCAAAATAGACAAAAAGGAAGCATAAAAATAATTCACTTAACTTCAGTAGTTTAAAGGGCTTTTCACACTGCGCTTAACCCTGGGTTTTCGTCGTTCTAAACACCGCTTTTAAAGGGATAGTTCACTTTAAAATGAAATTACCCCATGTTTTACTCACCCTCAAGCCATCGTAAGTGTACAGTATATGACTTTCTTCTTTCAGACGAATACAATCGGAGTTATATTAAAAAATGTCCTGGCTCCTCCAAGCTTTATAATGGTAGTGAATGGCCGTTTCTGTTTTGAAGGCCATAAAAGTGCATCCATCCATGATTGGCATGAAGTAATCCATGAAGTAATCCACACGGCTCGATGCGTACGGCCGTCTGCCGAAAGCTAGTTATTTTAGTCGATAAAGTTGTAAATATGGATATTTTTCTCACACAAACGCATTGCTTCGCTTCAGAAGGCCTTTATTAACCCCTGGAGCCGTGTGGAGCACTTTTATCATGGATGGATGCACTTTTATGAACGGGGTTATGAAACCCTGCTCCGGAGGGTTCTGCGCTTATGTTGCACGGTGTTAACTCCGCATTGCAGTGCCAAACTTGTACAGTGTGAAACGATGCTGTTACAACTAAATGCTTAGCAACCGACAACCAATCGCGTGACTTGTATTCACGTGCTTTGGGAAGTCATGGAAACACCACGTGATGTATATAAACAGTCGTTTCTGCGTATAATAGGACAAATGTCATGTTTCATTCTTACCTTTATACAGTAGTCAACATTTGAAGTGGATCAAAACCTTTCATCAAAGTTATACATGAATCTTGAACAATACCCATTCTTGTCTTAGGACAACTCTGATGAACTTTTTGATCCACTTCAAATGTTGACTACTGCAGTTTTGAGAAGAAAAATCAAGAAAAAACTTGATATTACAGTCTGCAGTGTGAAACGTGAATAAAGATAACAGAGGATTCCGTTTACCCGGGAATTAGAATGACCCAGGGTTAACCATTTCAAGTGTGAAAAGCCCTTTTAAGTGTTCTCAATGTAATTTGGACTTTGAATACATGAGTTGAACAATGATTTTATTTGGACCTCATTGACTTTTGTTGTATGGACAAAAACAGTTCTTTAAATATCTTCTTTTGAGTTCCACAGATGAAAAAGGAAATCCTACAGGTTTGCAGCATGAGAGTGAGTAAATGATGACAGATTTCTCATTTTTGAGTGGACTATCCCTTTAAGAGACCTCCAAATACAACAAAGGATTTATCATTTGAACATTAGACAATCTACCTGCGCCACACAAGCCTGATGGTCGCCTCCCAGTGTGCATCCAGTCTCTTTTCATCCTCTGCAACAGTCTCAGAGCAGTCATCGAAACCTCATGAGTCTTTTCACCGAACTCCAACATATGGGCGAATCGTGGAATGTACAGACACGGATCTATTGATAGAAATCAACAGATCTGTAATCAACGTCTGGACACAAACCTGAGAATATAACCTACAATTAGGTTTATTACAAATCAAGGCTCCACATCTCTGTGAACCTCATTTAGCTGATTCCTTTTCAAAGGATAAAAAAAAAAATCTTAATTTTTGTGGTTCTCCTTGACTCCATGTTGAATCTAGAACACAGTCCCCCTATGGGAACCTTTAAAAGTGGTTTGGCTAAGAGTCACTCTGTGGGAGCAAATATCCCTCACTTCCACCTACTTCTAAGTCCTTGGGTAAACTAATTCTGCTGGCCCAATAAAGCCCAAACATCACAGCTGTCCTATTAAGAAGGAAATGAGCTCAGCTAAGAAAGGCGGCCATCTACAATTCTATCTAAGGCTACACTATAGGGACTGCACCTGCACTTACGAAACATAGTATGTTCACTGAAATCTCCCTAGCCTGTCTGTCACTGGCCTTTTTATACATCTAGGTAATTTTATATTAAATTATCATATTAATGCAGTAGAGCAGAGCAGTTGACATAGCAAATATTCAGTGCCATTTGTGAAACAGGAAATAGTATAAGTCATTTAAGGAAATTTAAATTTTCTCATGTAACATTCTTTGGAATGATCCATACCGCACTGAAAAATAAATTGATTTTCAGACTTCTATTTCAGTCATGGCTGTAAAATTATCTGATTTGTGAGACTGTGGCTGTCAGAGTTTGATTAAGGGAAAAATGATAAATGAATAGAGAGAAATAATCAAATAGATCTGTAAGACTTGTTGGAGGGGATGTGAAACTTGGCATTGCAGTAAAAGAGGCCTTTGAAATAATTCTTGGTGAGGGTTGTGGACAGCAGTACAGGATAGGATTTGAAATTTCCTTTATAATAAAGTCAGAGGCTGCATTTCCTATAACAGACCCAGCTATTACTTTGGTGCTAAAATGTATTCTTATCTAGGCTGAATAAAGACATTCCATAAAAGATGCACCCAGGGACCATCAGACATCTCAACTGACCTTGTCTGATGTGTCTGTAATTGTTAAAATCATCATTTGCTTAGGGGAAAGCTTGATTCTGATGCAGTGAGAGTGCTAAATTAAAAAGTGCTAATCAAGGCCTTTGGCAATTACAGTAGTACATGGCAGAACTTTATTTTCAATATACAGTTCATTCTACAACCTCACAAAGTGGCGAAAAAATCCACATAGAACTATAGAAATTCATAACTGAGAGACCAAAACAGCTGAATTAAAAAAATTTTAATTGTTGTAACACCTATTGTAACAGCTTTAAGAATTCAGGGGGTGTACAAGTATTTAATACTATATTTTAGTTTCCGTTTATAGTTAAAAGTACATAATTTTATGCCCTTCCCTCGTTAACTTCCCTCCGTCTTGTGGACTCAGATGTATGTCATTGCTAACATTGCATGAGTTCCCACTATTAGTTGAAGTAATGAGTTTAAACGGAATTGTGTTGCATTGTGGTATACATAGTTCCTACATGACGTCACAACATACGGCATTTGCCGACCCAGCACCATTTCTGTGGGCATGTTGTAGGCAGAACATTAGAAGAAAAAGCTGAAACGAGTTAATTTTGAGATAAAATGTGAAAATGGTCATCTCCTGCTGGGTTAATGGATGTTCAAATCGTGCCGGAGGTTCAGTTAAATTTGGATTTTACAGTATACCCGTCATTAGACTTCATGAATGTGAGAAAACTAAGCTTTTGTCAGAACAACGACGGAGGTTATGGCTGGCAAGGATAAACAGGAAAGAAACTCCCTCAAAACACGCAAGAATTTGCTCAGAGCACTTTGTGTCAGGTGCACAATGTTGTGTTTTATTGCGAGTGTACACAAATATAAGTTAACACTTTGCAGTTTGAATGATGTCCTGTATGAACAAAATGACAAGGTATTAAAAACATACAAAAACAACATTGTTTTCACTGTTCGATCGCGCCCGCGCCTCTCTCTCACAGACAGACAGACAGTGTTAGCGCATACGGATCCACACCATTTATGACTGAAATTTTCGCATTGTACCTCTTTCTGTCTTGTGTTAATAGTCTCCTTATAATCTCTTTATAGTCTGTCACTTTGTCTCTTCATGATTTTCGTAACATTATAAACAGAAAGAAATATTCAAAATTTGCTTGTAAAACTTTGTAAACACAGCAGCTTATGCCATCAAAGATGGCGTCTCCGGGGAGGTCACATGACATTAATTGGCCTGTGGAAGAGCCATATAGAGATATATGATATGATATATGATAGCCATCTCTCTCTATGGCTCTGACCTGTGGGAACTATGTATACGAAGCTGCCTGACGTGTACATACTGTATGAGTAAAGTCACTCCCTTAGTCAGATTGAGGGATCAAGGGTCTGTTTATATAAACTTCCCTCGTCCACTTGACGAAGTGGAACGTACTTCAAAATGGCGGTAAAGATAGCCTGAAGAGAAGTTGTAAGGAAAGTTTGCAAGTGTTGGTCTGAAAGCAAAGTCGAATGCACCCCTTGTATGTTTTTGTGTTAGAATTTAGTTGTTTTTATTCATTCCAATATTAGCAGTGCTTTTGAACTTCATACTGACCCCTATTGGTCGGGATGCATGGATTTTGTTTACGAACTATTGCCATTTCACACCAAAGCTTTTTGTTTGTATCCGCTTGTTATGTTGTGATGTAAGGAAAACAGTTTCCAGGTTCAAACCTCTAATCGTTTCAATTGAGAATCTCAAATTGAGAATCTTAACAGCTGTTTATGAGCACTATTTATTCATATCACCAATTATTAAAAAGTCATGGTGTACACAACAGTCTCAGGGCTCAAGGTGTCCAGGACATCAATATTTTAATGTTTCATAAAACACTGTCTGGCCATGTGAGATTTTGATATGGAAATAGAGGTTAGGATGATTTTTCGGTTTTATTACAGTACACTGTGAGTGTACATTAGCAACATTTGTTGTATGCTTTTGACATTGGAAAGAGCGTTTGGACTCGGAAATAGTGATGCGTTATATTGTGAAAGCACCTTGAACACTTAAAAGCACTTTATAAAGTGTTAGTAGTAGCAGTAGTCTGAACTGAACTGCATTATTGGCTGGTCATAAAATGCCAACATGGCACCATCCATGAGTGGGCGACTGCTTCATGTAGAATAAACACAGCTTTTTCTAAAAGCCTGATATGACTGGAGTCTGCATCTCATGCACGTTTACATCTTTTTAATTTCTCAAAAGGTGTTACTAAATTCATGTAGCTATAAAACTTTTTAATTAACAAAACATCAGTGCACCTTTAAGACGTTAACCAGATTCTCTTACCCAAAGTGACTCACTGTATAAGTGCTTTATATTCAGAACATTTCACTCACTGTGTGCATGTTTCACAGACTCTGGCTGGCAAAAAATATCATTGTCTAAATTGTGTGAGATAGATAAGCCGCTTATCGTAGGCGAAGGATCCAGTTTCCAGCACCGGAGCCCTCTGTTGGAGATCCGGGAAAGCTGTGCAAGCCCAACCCCCTCTCTCTCATTGCACACTGTAGATTTAACATGGCTCCTGGCTGCCAGCGAGCCTTCAAACATCAAACCTGAATGTATTTTCCTGGCAGCTATGCTTCGGTCGGCACAATAAGGTAAATAACGACTAATGAGCTACTATTTAAGTTCCTCTGCGGTTATTGCTTTATTGAATCGCGAATACTGATTCATATTACTTCGACTACAGAGTCCGTTTTGGTGGACAAGTCTATGCGGACGGTAGCCCTGTTCTGATGCTACTTGATCTCTTTAAACCCGGTTCGTAAAGAACGCTCGCGCTCGAATCATTGATCGTGCATGTTAATGGTGAGCACGAGCGATATTTCTACCGAGGACATCAAAGATTTGCTTAGTAGGTTGAGCGCTTCGTTGCAGATGTTTATCCCCTTATGAGACATTTAAGGCTGCATCAGCAAATTGTACGGATCCTATGAAGTTGAAAGACTGCGACTGAAGCTCGCCGATGATTGTGGGAAAGCGTTACAATGTCGAGTTTTGTTTTGCGTGTTGGTGGAAAAAGTTACTTAATGAAATAAAAAATGCCTTAAAAGCTTCGCGCGGGATTTCATATAACGCAGATTAAATCTGTTTGGCCCCTGGTAATGATGACATGGATCAAACTAGTGTAAGATATGATACATCTTGAATTTTGTATACCCGTGTTGGTGGAAGTGGTGACGTGAACATATATGTCAACAGTACAGATGGGAATCGCGAATTAAACGATTCCCGTTAACGATTCCGGTTGCTTAACGGTCCGTTAAGTTAGTATTATTTTAGTAGTAGCCTACTTTTTATGACTCAATTGCATTTATTGTTATGACATTGAGTCAGATTCAACAGAACATAAATAAATGCAATGCATTAATTCCAAAAGGTGTGCATGCACAGACATTTCGGTGATATTTTTAGATGCAGCACAAATTAAAACCGACATAAATGCATTTCAAATAATAAAATAAAATGTTGTAACATATTTAGTTCAGAATTTGCCCAGCATAATTTGTCGTACCTACAAGTTGTCATGCAACTAGTCAGTAAATACATACAAGTCTCACATGCCTTACAACACATGATCAGTTCGTGCTTATTACATGATAACTTGCAAGTCAAGCTAATTCAGTAACTCTACGACTGATTCATAAATAGAGCCGACTCAAAAGAATCATTCTTTGGTTGCGTTGTATGTTTTTGATTCACTAAAAACTGACGCTGACAAGTAGTGCAGGACTAGGAAACACGGTCAGAGTATTTTAGTAATGTGTTCCACGAAATCTGTCGGTTCATTTTTTTTTTTTAACGGAACGGTTCTCTGTTCCCAACCGTAGTAAACAATGCGCAAGGGGTTAATTCGTGCTCTTGTGAGCAGAGAGATGGAGAGGGGGCTCGCGGTCTGGCGGTGTGTGTGGGAGGCGCCTCTGGGATACTGACGTCCGATTCACTCGTAGTTTGATTTGTCAACAGAAAGCTGGGCGTCCTCTCCCGCTACACAAAACGGGCTTTACAATACAGAGTGAAGACGATGAGAGAGGGGATACACACAGATATGTAGGCAGACAAGGATCTCTGACTTATTTAACCGAACAACTTTGATTTACTTGCAACGTCTTACTTTCACTGTATTGGCGCGAGATCAAGAAATCGTGAGGATGCGATGAGAAAGAGGAAAAAGTCTTCGAGCTGGAATATTTCCGCTGGACGGGCTTGTAAATGTGCCAGAGAGGGAAATATTCTATGGAAGCGCGTGAATTGAGTGACCGAGGCTTTTAGTTTCTAATTTCCCCCCGATACACCTGTCTTATAGATACTCTGCAGACTGGTGGATAGACTTGCTGATGCCAACAACGCCAGATTGCCTATATGGCAGGATCATGAAGTTTTTGACGTTTTTTCTTTTGCTTCCAGAAACCTTAAAAAGGACAAGAAAGAGTGGGAAACAGCTCAGCAAGCTGCCAGTATGCTATGAAATCGTGACTTTGTCCTTGAGGAAGAAGATGGCTGCAGAACTCTATCCTGCCAGCATAAACACCAACCTTCCCAACAGTAACAGCACCACAGCGGTAACAGCTGCCGGCAAAAAGACCATCGTCCAAGTCACTCAAACGGTGACCACGCCGACTACGACTGCCACTCAGCAGAACATCAACAATAATAACGTCGAGACTGCCAGCTGGCAGTCCACCCATCCGACATTGCGAGAGAGGTAAGGGCGCGTTCGGCTTGCTTTTCAAATAATTTAGGGTGTTATCGGTCCAAAACATGATATTCTATTGCATTTTGTTCCCTTCAGGAATGCTTTGATGTTCAATAACGAACTCATGGCAGATGTTCATTTTGTTGTTGGTCCTCCTGGCGCATCCCAAAAAGTTCCAGCACACAAGGTGAGAGCATCCTCCCGTGTCAAAATGCATCTCGAGTGGCTCTTTCATCAACCGTATGCTTAACCGCTTTTGTGTGGCATTTGTTTTTGTTTTTTCAGTATGTGCTGGCAGTGGGGAGTTCTGTTTTTGGTGCCATGTTTTACGGAGATCTAGCGGAAGGAGAATCTGAGATTCATATTCCTGACGTGGAGCCTGCTGCTTTTTTAATCCTTTTGAAGTACGTCTTGCACTTAATTCTAATGCATATGGGTGAATGATGTGAAGCTTCTTTACTTTTTCTTGATAGATTAATTTATTCACAAATTCATACAGTGACTTAACACCCTTTTTTCTGAATTAAAAAAAATCTTAGAAGAAATCTTAACACAACTGGTTAACTCTTTAGTAATATTTGAAAACCTTTTTTTCCACCGAAGTAATTTGGTGCAACCAACATGGAGAAGAAAACCATAAAATAGTCCCTCATGACTGTGTCGATGTCAATAATCTCTTAAAATATCAGACAATTTGACTTTTTCTGAAAAAGTTAGTTCAGGATATGAAATGTCATTTGGTGCAACTCATACCCAAATGTCATATTTATGAATTCATGTTTTTATGTACATTGAAAAATATATTTAAAAAACATTTTTGACAATAACAACAAATATGTGTGTTGAAGCTAAATGTTACTGCTTTTTACTTGGTTACTTTGAGTCATCACATTGGGAATTTTCTTAAATGTGTTTTTCAAAACAATATGAATCCAACATGAATACAAAGAGTACACGTTCAAGATGCATTGTAACCTAGATTTTTACTACTTTTTTTTTCTAAATCATCTATTATTTGTCATTGACTCATGCATATAACTCTAAACTCAATCACTACAAAGCCTAATGCTTGCAAAGCTATTGGAAAGATATGATTTCTTAGCCCCTTTTTTTTTTCACTTTCAGGTACATGTACAGCGATGAGATTGAACTTGAAGCGGACACAGTGCTGGCCACTCTGTACGCTGCCAAAAAGTATATAGTGCCTGCACTGGCCAAGGCCTGTGTCACCTTTCTGGAGACGAGCCTAGAGGCCAAAAATGCCTGTGTGTTGTTGTCCCAGAGTCGACTGTTTGAGGAGCCTGAGCTGACCCAGCGGTGTTGGGAGGTCATTGATGCTCAGGCTGAGCTGGCGCTTCGCTCTGAGGGTTTCTGTGAGATTGATCTTCAAACGCTGGAGATCATACTAAAGCGAGAGACCCTCAACACCCGGGAGGCGGTGGTCTTCCAGGCGGCTCTCGAATGGTCTGTGGCTGAATGCAAAAGGCAGGGACTTGGACCGACCGCTCGTAATAAAAGGGCAGTGCTGGGTAAAGCTCTCTACTTGGTTCGCATCCCAACCATGACCCTGGAGGAGTTTGCCAACGGAGCTGCGCAGTCAGACATTTTAACGCTGGAAGAGACTCATGATGTCTTTCTGTGGTACACAGCAGCTAATCAGCCCAAGCTGGAATTCCCACTGCAAAAAAGAAAAGGTCTGACACCACAGCGCTGCCATCGTTTCCAGTCCTCGGCTTACCGTAGTAACCAGTGGCGCTACCGCGGACGCTGCGATAGCATCCAATTCGCGGTGGACAAGAGGATCTTCATCGCAGGTCTTGGCTTGTATGGTTCCAGTGGTGGAAAGGCAGAGTACAGCGTCAAGATCGAACTCAAGCGCCAAGGCGTGACCCTGGCCCAGAACCTAACGAAATTTGTTTCAGACGGGTCCAGCGGCACCTTCTCTGTATGGTTTGAACACCCGGTCCAAGTGGAGCAGGACACCTTCTACACAGTCAGTGCCGTATTAGATGGGAATGAACTTAGCTACTTTGGACAGGAGGGTATGACGGAAGTGCAATTTGGAAAGGTGACCTTCCAGTTCCAGTGTTCCTCGGACAGTACCAACGGGACTGGCGTGCAGGGGGGTCAGATCCCAGAACTGGTTTTCTATGCCTGAAATGTTGTCAGGACGTCCCATTGCAGTGCATTCCGCTCACTGGAATTAGGATGGATTGAATACAGGGTCTCGTGAGGCTCTTGCCTTCATTATGTAGCAGTGGTGGTGAACTCAATGGTAACGGCTCTTCAGTACCACAACGGGCTCAGATGGAAGGAATGTTCTTCAGCTTTATTTATTGCAAAAAAATATATATTTGATTTAATTATTGAAGCTGCAGCAAGCAGATCTATATATATAATATAGTTGTACTGCTCTGATAGTGGACAGAAGCCACTAGTGTGTCATGTTTTGTACATAACTTATTTGTTTTCAGCTTGATGCTGATTGACAAATAAAATGTCTTGTATTAGTGATCAGCTTCCTGAACTGCAGATTATAAATGTTTTTTGTGACTCAAGTTCAAAGTTGTTTTTACTTCTTATACATGCACTCATGAAATGCATCAATGAATGATCTACAGATTCTATTCTGCACAGTCCTGGCTTCAGAAAGCGAGGGAGGTTGAACTCAATCTATATTTTAACTGTCCTTTAAGTGTAAGTATATACACTTTAAAATAAAAAGTATTTTCTATCTAATGGTGTGCATTATATAATAACTGAAATCTGAAAAATGAAGCCACACTCCACAAATGCATTGGGCTTGTGTTAATGGGACAGTGATTGTTAAGTGTGGATGAAATATTCATCTTGAAAGGCCACATAAAGAACCTATTATCCCCAGTGGACTGCACGAGGAACTGAATAGGGAGTCTGTTTGAATTGAGCCCATAGAATCTGCTGCTCCACCGTTTGCATTCTAATTAAGGCTTTAGTAAAAATGGAGCAGATGCAGCTTGGTAAAACAGCAGATTTTTTTACCAAAAAAACCCCCTACAAAAACAGATGAATATGGAATTATGACACATGGAGAGCTGTTAATGAGACTGCATTCTGGGATTATGCCCAGTACTTTAACATTGGGATGCTCGCTGGTGTATACTTGAATCATTTTGTCTCTGCTTCCTATAATCTGATGAGTCTGTTTTAAAAACTGCAGACATGTTTTGTTCTCATAGTGTGCACAGAAGGTGGAAAAAGGTTTGCAACGAGTATGATGGACCATAATGGATTTTTTGATGACGCAGTGCCCCCTAGTTACATCTGGCTAGACTGCAACTCACTATGAATATAATTTCCAGACAAGTAAAACATTTTCAACCTGGGTCTGAATTACAGAATACTGCAGAAAATGGAGCTCAACATGCCTGGATGAAAGTACAACAACAGCAAATCTTCTCCCTTTTGATGCAACTAGGAATCCATAGGCCAGATCAGATGAACAGATTGAGAGTACTTGTATTGATCCAGCCATGGTGTATTATTGATAACCAATTTAGCAAATGAATTGTTTTGAGAGATGCTGCCTGCTTTATTAATGAGGTTCATTCAAAAGCACTGTTCCGGTCAGCTGAATTACATTAGATACCTCACAGAGAGGTCATTACAGGGAGACTTACCGACGGCTGGAGCGTTGATACAGAGTTCTCTAGCCAACAGGAGGAAGGTCTTTCCCAGAATGTAAACATTAACCTACAACAATAAGAAATATCACTGAAAACTGTGAAGTATTCAATGAGTTCAACTTTACATGTTACCAATCACTGATTCTTGACACAGGGAATTAAATGTTACATAATTACTTCTCATTAGTCTTTATAAATAGCAACATTTCCACTTTAAAATTGATCAGAGAAGAACATTCTTTATTTTTTCAAATCCACTATATGATCATAAAACCAGATTACAACCCAGCACTTTATAGATATTTTAGTGGAAATGAAGAAAAAGATTTTTCAGGATTCTTCGATGAATAGAAAGTTCGAAAGAACAGCATTTATTTGAAATAGGAATCATTAGTAATATAAAAAACAATTTACTGTCACTTTAGATCAATTTCAGCCTCCTTGCTGAATAAAAGTACTTCTTTAAAAAAAAATCTTACTGAGCTCAAACTTTTGATCGGTATAGCAGAGGTCTTCAACTGCCCCTGGTGAACCACTGACCTGCAAAGTTCATCCCAACCTGCTTCAGCACAACTGAATTTCACACCAATATGATTTTCAAGCAAAGCCATGTGAAAACAAGCCTGCAACCTTAGCCAAAAAAAAGCGCAATGTCTGCTTACGCTGCAGTATACAGAGGAGACGAGACCTTTTTTTGAATGGATGTCAATGGAGGACAGGCTTCACTTCGCTGAATAAACCACTTTTGTGAGGCAATAGCTTATCTTTAAATGAATCGACAGCCCATTGGCTAACCTTCAACATGTTTGCTCGTTTTGGATTGAATTGTGAGACAGGTATGCTTCAGTTTACGGCACTTCTCATTAATTTCTATGGTATCCGCAAACAGTGATTGACTGTCACACAACTATGAACAAAATTCAATGAAGTCAATAATTCAATAACCTTTAAATGCATCATTATGCAAACACATGAGGAGAGTCTCCACATGAAAGACCCACGACCTGAAGTGCAGATCAACGTGCTGCTATATTTCTCTCCGAAACGGTAGGAAATTAAATTAAATTGAATGTGGAGGATATAAACTGTGACAAGATGATTGGCAGGGCAGTTTAAACGGTGATGCACGCAACTAAGCGACATAGCGGTCCATTAAAGACGCAATTATGACAAAGTAGTATGTCCCAAAGCTGTATAGTCAAAAGTATGTACTTTTTCTTCACAAAAACTGTACATACATTTAGGGCATAGTATAAGTAGGCGAATTGGGGCACAGCACATCTCTGTTTCAAGTGATCCATGAGAGCTTGATTAGCTGGTTCAGGTGTGTTGGATTAGGGTTGGAGCTAAACTCTCCAGGACAGGAGCAGGGTTGAAGACCTCTGCGGTAGAGTATATATATATATATAACACTGTAACATGTTAATATATGCATTTTTAACAGCACTTCAGAGACCCCATTGTAATGATGAGGGGGTTATGACCTCAGCACCAGGTCCCTAGTTTGCCTGGCATCCAGGCAGGATATATTGGGGGTCTTGTTAGATTTGGGTGTGGCTGCACTTGCTAAAGATTCATGACATATTTGAGCCTCCGCCCCAACCATCTAGTGTCTGTTCAATAGCAGATACAGTTCAGTGGACAGCTGAGGGTGTAAAAATAACATCACACCAGTGCTTAAGCACCAAAATATCTGGCCCTAAAATAACTGCTAATAAAACCTAAACGGTATATATTGTCATAAAGACAGTACTGTCTATTGTTTCAAAAACAACATGTTGTTGTTTAATTAAGCAATAAGGCATTAAAAAAGCAGTATTATGCTCTTATTGTAAAATCACTGGACCATGGCCTTGATTGTCTTCATCAAGTGGTCAACATCAATAAGATAAAAGATGCAATTATTGTGCCAAGTAATAGTTGGGTATGTGGGTACCAAAAACAATAATAAAGAATTCTTCTTATGTGCAGTCACAGGTGTGAGTATAACAGCTTCTTTCCTGAAATATCCAATCAGATTTCAGAAATACAAAATTTTGGCATCTGCATTAATATCTATTGAAATGTCAAACTTGTTGAAAAAGTAAAAAAAAAAAAAAAAAAACCCGGCCTTTTAAATGAACTTAAACTATGCAAGTATATGAGGTGGACGGAAGATGGACATCATCATTTCTGACATGGTGTCTTCTTGCCTGTTATGACATATGCAATATATCATTCAGCATTTCTTTCATATGATCATATGGAGGGTATAAAATATTATTTAATGGTTGAACATCATGCAACTTAGCCGCTTATATTCCATTATGTTATTCAGAGTATTGTGGAAAATATATGAAAGAAATTGAAATGAAAGGGAGCAAACCTGTAAAAGATCACTCAGGTCCAGGAGCATGTCTGCACATCAGTTAAGGAAGGGAAGGAGAATACAAAACCAAATGGATTATATCTTAAAAATGTTTAAAAGTGTGATAAAGATCTAAACATCTTTGTCCGACTACATAGCCAAAAATAAGAAGTCAATTACGCTTTTAAATGAATCCTGGTCACAGTGATTAATTGGGCATCGGACGGCTCTGTAATTGTCACTGGAGGAGTTTCGACTTTCACTGATCATCTCTTTACATCAATGGGCTTCAGACAGGATCTCCTTATCTCTGCAAGAGATTCACCCTGACCATCTGTTACTGCTCACCTGATTGGCACACACACCTGAGGCACGTGCCTCCATGGTGACTAATGTCCCCTTTAGCACAGAGATTAGCATCACTACAAGACAAGCTAATCCCACTTTATCAGAAGTCTGACGGCCTTAATCACGGCCTGGTGAAAGAGAGTATTTATACTATTATGACTGAAATCAGTGATATTGATAACTGTCTTTATCTCTTAAATACTACAAGACTCATGTCTCTATATGTTTTTTAAATCAAAATGTGACTTTTTGTTCACCCTCGTTCACCAAGCAGACACCAATGTCTTCATAGTTCTGGCAATCTTGTAATTATTAACAAACCACTTTATTAATGCTTATGTCTAGGACAGTGGTTTCTTAATCTCTTTCTTAATTTCTTAATCATTTTTACACGGTCTGAATCATTCCCTATCCCCTATATAGTGCACTATGTGTCATTCACCAGATAGAAAATAGTTAATGTGTGAACAAGTGACCAATTTCAGCCACAGCTTCATCATCTATTTATAAGGCAGGACGCTTTGGATTCAAGAGAGCATTTGATTGGACAGAAAATCTGATGAGAAGCTGAAGTGCAGAGTGATGTCATCAAAATCATTGATTGATATTGGTGGAAGTGAAAGACTAAGTTTTGAATGCTTATATATTGTAAATGCAAATTTTGTCATTGTCTTGGAGCACACTAGCTTATAGATAACAGTAAAGCTAAAATATTCATACTAGTAAAAGATCACACTATTTCATGTGATTTCTGATTTCAGATACTGATCTGACTCTATTTGATTGTGATTTGACTTCATTGTTCTTGTTTAATGCTGTGACTCCTCCCAGAATGGTCAAAAACTTATTTTTTAGAGAAATGATACATTATCATACAATACTTGACTTGTAGTGTCCACTATATTTGTAAGATGCATGCATTTGAAGGGCTCCTTGTCTTTAGAACTGGCACTTATGTATAAAATGTACCAGTAAGCAACAAACCAAGAATCTCAGCATGATATGCCTCTGAAATCATGACCTGTCAGCCCAACAATCGACAGATCAGGTCAGTGAAGCTCATTGAATCAATGTTTCCAGAACAAAAGTCAATCTTCACCTTAAAGAACCTGGTCTAAAAAGATGTTAAAACACTGCTAATTGGCTAAAATGAACAAAGAAATGCTGAGATATTTGAAAGAAGCTGAAGTTTAATAATCTCACACTTAAAAGTGAAAGTCAAGATAATTCTCACATACACTTGTCCAAAATAATTCTGTGTATCACATCACAAAGATGCATGAGATAATTGTAAGGATGTTTGATGAGGCAAAGCAGAACACATTTAACATTAGTCCACTATTTGGAATGGGTTTGGCGGTCTGTAAAGAACTGAACGACTTCTTTGTGTATCTGCTGTTTAGCGTGAAGTACCGAATCTTTGCATGCAACTGAAAGAGCCCCACCCAGGGACAGGTAACAATTCTCCTTTGACAACTTTAAACGCTACACCAGGTACCCAGACAGGCCTGACGCTACACAAAAGCAGAGCGGAAAACTGGGTGTGACCCAAGAAGACAGACAGGAGGGTGCTTGTAGGAGTCTGTCTGTTTGTGAGACAGAGAGAGAAAGCAGTGGTGTAACACTAGCCAGGCATGCTGCGTTGTAACAGGTGTGGCAAGTCTCAAACCCACAAAATTTGAGAACATCATTTTGACAGGTTGGGGAAAAACAACCGTAAAATTTGGAACAGGGAAAGTATATTTTCCTTAAAAATCACTAGTCACTATGAATGAGTTCCATATTTTCACTACAGTAAAGGGGACATGAATTTTTAGGCTAAAAGAGTGTCACTTCAATAGCTTTTGTACACAACCAGGACGAACACTGAACATCTTTTTTTTTTTTTTATGAGGGAGTAGTGGCTCAAAGAGCGACTTGCTGGGCTTCTTTTCATGATTTACTCCAGGGAACATCCTCTGAGATTCCAAAAGGTGCAGTAAACTCTCTTCCTCTTTCTCTGTTGTGCCTCTGAGGGTGTATTTTAGCACCATTGTTTTCACATCCTGACACATCCTTTCAGACCCTGAACCGGGTTTTCCATAGGGAAAGCATGGACTGGTAAAACAGACTATTTTAGACCAGAATGAATTTCTGTACTAGTCCAGGTTGGTTTATGCTGGTTTGGTTCTGTTCCAACTTCTGATGAAGCACAGACAGGAAACACTTTATTTCAATTGTCCACTTTAGACATTCTAAGTAACTTTGCAACTACATGTCATCTAACTCTCATTAAAAGTATTAGTAAACTATCTGCTTAAAATCTGCTAACTCTTTATTTTGATGCTCCCCAACAGACATTCTGCTGGCTATAAGTACTTTTGCAACTACGTCAACTTATTCTACTTACCCGAATCATAACACCTAAGCCCAACCTAACAGTCTAGTACTAATATTCTAATGAGAGTTAAATTAGTTTGACACAGAGAATAGACTGGTCACGTGACTGTGACCTGCTTGATGTTAAAAAGAGTAAAGCGCAATAAGCTGCGAAAAAACAACTCATTGTGGTGCTCGCACTGTCTGACACACACACACACATGTAAACACAGTCAGTTATTGTCTTAAGTAAACTTAAACAGTTGGGAAAGAAGTCGGATGCGAGTCAATAGGATCCGTGCATTAGGTCTTAAATTGACAGCAGCCTAATACAGTACACCTGCTGCTGTCTGTCAAACAAACAAAAGAAAAAGAGAAAATCACTCACTGCTCTTGACTGAATAACTTTTGTAGCTTTAATATGAATCAATGTATATTTAATTCATCTGAAGACTGCAGTTTTAATTTTTTTATACTTGATTATTAAGTTTCTGTATTGTTTTTTACTTAATTGCTAGTTAGAGAGTGTGTGTATATATATATATATATATATATATTATTTTTATTTTTTTAACAAGTTATTACATTGCACATCACGTTGCATTTTTCTTCAATATTCTGGAGCCCTAGTTTGAGCTACAGGAATTTTGCCAATTAAAGACCTAAAAGGTCAAAACATTTACTCTTTCTTTCTAAGTTGGCTTAATCCTACCAAATTTGGGTTGAATGTGCACACTTTTCTCGATGGATTACTATTCACAAAGAGTTTCACTAGGCCCTAGGGTTTCACACCCTAGGGATCATTGTGGGAAGGATACGTGGCGTTCCCTCTGTCCTGCAGACCAGGTAGAGGCAGGCGGCTATGACGTGTGTCATCTTTCGCCCTCGTGTCAAGTGCTTGCTCACAACCATCTTGAAGAAATTAAAGGCCGTATCCAGGCAGTGCTGGTTCAGCTGCAGCTGGCTGCCGAGGTTGTGTATCTGCCGTTTCCCTAGAGACAGGACACACATATGCATCAGATTGAGCAAACATACACACATGCATACGCTTACGCTTGCGCACCGAGGCATGACTTCACACGCAGGTGTTTGGTTTTCCAGTAGCACTGATGTCATGAGAACGGTGCACAGCCAGACAGGCTTTTAGTGGAGCCTGGAAGTGAAAACGGCAGAAAGACAGCTGTTTTACGTCCCGTGTGAGGCTACGTCCCTCTTTCCCCTTCTTTCACAGTCGTACATTTACTCCTTCACAGATGATCTCAAAACAGGCCATGTCATTGGACACATAAATCAGTCTGCCCTGAAATCCCATGGCGGCCCTCGATGCGTTTAGCATATTAAAATCCACATTAAAATACACAGTCCAATAGTCTATCTGGCAGAGTTCTGTTTATTTAATACATCATTTAGCAAAAGACCTTGTTCACACAGACAGTGAAAGTCTCCCACATTCTAAACAATGAGAATGATTTAGGTTGCTTCAGATGGAGTTGATGAGTTTCACAAGTCCAGGTCATTAATTATGCTTGAAATTGCACACATAGACATGTTTATAAGAAACAAATGCTTTCATCGATCTGTCCTCTAAATGTACAATATGTGTTAATGAATTCAGCAATTGCTTAGAGTAGACACATCAAACTTTTTCTTTAGCCTAGGGATTCACAGACCGGAGTCAATGGACCCCTAGGGGGCTGCAAGTGGGTCCAAGGAAACTTTCAGGGAAAAAACAGTTTTATAAATACCGGTTGTAAATAATGTTTAATCATACATATATATGTATATAGCTTTCTTTATACTTCAGGAAGGTGGTCCTTCCCATCATATTTGGGGGTCCTTGGTATCAAAAAGTATGAAATCCCTTGCTTTAGCCTACGGTATAGAGTTAACATAATCACAGAGCCACAGATATTAAGGTCGATGTTGGACTTTTTGTGTGGAGCCCAAAAGCTGCAGTGTCAAGTGTCGTGTTGGCATGCCAAGGCCAAATATAACTCTGAAAGCTTTTAAGAGCGTAATCCCTCTATTCTGGAGCCACTGTGTGCCAACCCTTCGTCACACACTCCAGACCTGTCTAATCCCAGAGTATTTTTCACGCTGCACATGCCATTGGATTAGCAGCCAGGTCTGCAGTGACCTCCCTAAATGACAGCAGAATTACATAACTGCTGCAACATTGCAGGGACATGAGACACCTTCATTTAATGAATGAAATCTTGTGTTTGTGACCACAGGGACACTTTTGCCAGTCGGAAACGAGTTTACCAGAATCTTTTATATTAACTACAACTAGCAGCCAGACATATTCATATCCACTTTTATGTGTCAATCATTTAAAAAGTGTTTAAAATATGATCAGATGTTTCTGTGATTAATAGTTGAAGAGTCATGAAGAATCGTGTGTTTATACAGTTGGTGACCTTGATTCTCAAAGTATTTTGAGACTTTGTTATCGCTTTCAGCTCTGAAAACGCACCAGTACAGCCAGCTGTAATGGAGCAAAATGTGAATTTAATGCCACAAAACACATCGTTCTCACAGTTCCTCTGATTCACACACGAGTACATATTTACACAATGCCGGCCTTATATTTGTTAAATCAACACACACCTGGAATCCACACACATTTATCAGGGAGCTCTATGAAATGGATCAACAGTTAATTATGTCTTGTGTGATTTTCAGAAAAGCGCAGATGCAAATTATGTAAATTTAATTAGTGGTTGGGATGTAACTGGGTCAGAAATGAATGTAGATGCGATAAGTAAGGAATAATGTACATCCAGCCGGTGGTTCTCTCAAAATAACCCGATCAGCTAGCCTGGCAAGCCAGACCTACATCAAGATGTTAGAAATAAATGTTAAAATAAATTTTGCTGCCACTAGGATGCATCTAGATTTCTAGGCTACCGTTCAGCCGGAAGGGGGTTATTTTGGACATTATAATTAGACACAAAATATATATTTGAGTTGAAATATTTTATTAGGTCTTTAAACGCAAAGCTTCCGCGGTGAGAGCGGTTGCAGCGGCAAGTTCAAACTAAACGGACATTTAAGAGATACGGTATACAGTCATTCATACCACTTATTACACAGCATTTCGCCACATAAATAATTATGGGGATAAGATATATTGATTTCAGATTAAACTGTTTTAAAATCGTAACGTTACCTGTTTGTATCTCATAATCCAACAGTGTACAAAACAATAGTCACAAAATGGCAGCAGCTGCGTTTGTATGAAACAAGAGAGAGCGAGTCCACGATTCTGGATGGCATAATTAAATAACTGTACACAAAATATTGATTCGACTGAGTTTTAATATTTTATTAGCTCACCAAACTCAAACTTCCATGAAGAAAAATGTTCCTAGCAGGCGTATAGCCCTTATGCGCCAGAGAAACAAAGGCGCTGCCATCTTTAGAATATTGTCTTTTAACTTCCGTTTTTGCGGTCGGTCTGTATATTTCTATGGCGCTGCTGTCCAGGAGTAATTAGCTTTTGAAGTGGATTTACTTAATGTAAAGTTAACGAAAGTTATCATGAGGATTGTAATGTTTAAAGCAGATGACTTAACAAATGTCAGTCGACCGGGAAGATTTTAAAATGAGCCGTTAATTAATATACACGCAGAATCGCTGTGAAAATACAGACCGGAAGTCAAAAGACAACGAGCGCTGAAAAGGGGCGGGCGTCTATAGCACTGCCGACTTCAGTAACCCGGATGAGCCTGCGTTATCTGTTTTCAGCGGTTGTTATCTGGGAATAATTTACCACTGGATGGCGCTATTGACCAATCAGAATCAAGTATTCCACAGAGCCGTGTAATAATGACACATAATGTTGAAGGAATATTTATCTACAAACGAGAATGCTTCTAATGCCATATTTGATTTTAATTTTAATTACAGTCAATTATTTGGCTTTGTTCCAAAAGATGTGGAATATAATGCAAGATATCTATGGGCGATTTTCATTTCATTCCTTTTTTCACTCCTTTCCCATTCACTTTCATGATGTGGAAAAGAGTGTCCAGGACATTCTTCAAAAATTCACCTTTTGTGCTGTACAGAAGAAAGAAAGTCATACGGGTTTAGAACGACATGTGTGCGTGTAACAAATGACTGATCTTTTCATTTAGGGTGAAATATCACTTTAAGCCTGCACATGTTTTAAAAACATGATTATTTACTGACTGCACCAACACATTGCTGCTGCTGACTAATATAAAGGTGCGCCTACCGTTCTGAAGCGTCTGAGCTCGCGATTCTTTTCCCAGACTTGTGTGGAACCCACTACCCAGGACAGGAGCTTTGGAAGTACCTAAAAACAAAAACAAAAAAACAATGTATTATGTTTAAAGTATCAGACAAAAACAGTAAATAAGAATAGTTTTGACTTACAGTATATAAACAGGTGTATAAATACAAGCCTTTTACAGATGACAAAAGTAAGCTTTTAAATAAAGCTCTATAGCACACTCCAGTGGCTGTTTGTGTGAATAACAGTTTTATCGTTGTATTGTTACTACAGTGACACCTACCGGTTGCCAATGTCTACTGCACTTCACAAGTGTTCCTATTAGCAACCAAAAGAGATTGATTGACACCCCTGAGACTGATAACCAAGTATACTGATAAACAATGAAGCTCAGGAGAGTGACAGGATTATACAAATGAACCACAACAGTATTTCGCTTTGCCTCTATGTAAAATATTGCACAATTATATATTTCTCTGGCTAGTGCTTTGGTCAAATCATGGCACTTAATGTTAGCTTCTGCTTTGGGTATGTTACAGTGAATATACAAAACTTACATATCAAAACACAAAACTGACATGCAGAACTAATGATATTCCACACGCTTCTCTTCCTTTGCTTTTAACTGTGCTTCCACAAGGTCTGTTTATAATGATGAACACCTAAAGTTCAGCATAATAATGCATTTTGTTAAATCCAAATTTGTAATGAATTTGTATTTCTCCAGGTGCCATTGTAGGTACGCTGCCACAAATGAACACACAATGGCTTGGTTTCACAGACAGGGCTTAGATTAAACCAGGATTAGGCCTTAGTTCAATTAGGATATTTAAACAGCTTTTATAAACATGCCTTAGAAAAAAAACATTACTGGTGTGCATCTTGAGACAAAACAATGGCACGGACATATTTTAAGATATGCCAGTGCAAGTTGCTTTCAGTTAAAACAGCTCAAACATGCATTTTAGTGTGGGACTAGGCTTAATACTTGTCTGTGAAACCAGGGGAATATGTTTTAATCCTGATATCACTGCATATTTTTAAGTTGAAAATGTAGTGCACATCATTAGTGAGGATCATACATCCATGTGTGGCTACAACTTGAACGGCCGGGCGTCTCTGAGGGCTTCCTGTTTCTCCTGCCACACCCAAAACCAGGCAAGACTTCCATTAAAAAAAGGAAATATTTATTGGTTAGTTCTAGAACTATCATATCTATGAGTCTTGCATATGGCTATATTTCTTATAATATAACTTTTGTACGATGTCTTGTAGAATGACAACAACTTCCTTTTTAAGCTGAATGTTGTTTTGACTGACCATACAAGGAAAGAGAATAAATTCTCTCTCTCAGAGACCTGCACGCTGCTGGAGGACTGGTCTGCGAAAGAGATACTACATAGAGCTACATAGGATTTTGTGAGGCAGGCAATGTAAACCATTTCTGATATGCAGCGGTTTTATTGTTAACTAAAATTATTAAATATTGTTCACGTTCATTTAAATAAATATAAATGTTGAATGAAAAAAACTTGGCAACTACAGTAGAAAAAAGTTGCAGCCTAAAATTAAGTACAATCAACTTGGATATTAAAGTCATTTCAACTTAAATCAACACTAGGAACTTTTCCTCTTTGGTCGCCCTACAGGTTGGAAGCGGAATTGTCGTAAATAATTTTGCCGCCCGCAGCCTACTGTCGCACGCACGCTCGCTGTTTATCCAGCACCGGCTTTGGAGTGAACGATGTCCACAGACAAAGTAGAGTATGTTGCATGATTTCATGATGTATTGCGACATCAGAAACGAAGAAAAACTAAATAATGACTATTGTAACGCTTGACGTAAAGCAAGTCAAATTTGTAGTTTTCTTATGTCTCATTCGAACTACAGAAACGGTTTGGCAAACTTGCATAGTGGGGTTATAGCAGATATAGGGCTGCAAAGCGAATCCAGAAGTGCCTTTCACCGTTACGACTTGATGAACCACTGATACAATTTTGGAAACATTATTTTAAGGTAAAAAAATTTCCTTAGTGTTGTTTTAAATTGCATTAAACTGACTAAAATAAATTAGTTGAGTCTTGTTTAACTTATCAAAAAAGTAAAACAATTGCTTAACTTAAGTTAAATCAATGTAAAAACGTATGTTCTCATAACTTACTGATCATATAATTTAATGTCATAAAACTGAAATATAAAAACCTAAATATAAAAACAAAATAAAAATGACTCAATTTGAAAATTACTCAAAAAATTACTCAAATTGAAACTAAAATGAAAATAATTTTTAAATATAAATGCTATCATTATCAAAATATTAATAAATGCCACAAATAATACTAAAATAACACTGGTATGCAGCTGTATGCAACATTATCTGGTGTTCTCTGACCTAGGTAATGGTAATGAGAGATACACCCTGCACATCCGATAACCGCACTACTAAAGAAGCCTGGCTGGCTCCTCTTTCTTTAGTGAGAAATCCTGATGCTTTGATGGCATGTGTGTTTGAATTTCTCATTGTTAGCTCTGTATCTCCACTTGTAGGCCCAGCGATCTGCCATCTCTGAGAGGCAGATAATGTTCCTGAATCAGGCACGCTTGTATGCGATGTCTATCTCTGACGCCAGGCGAATGGGATACACGGTTGATTCCACTCCAAAAAGGGTGGTCTTTCGCTCTGCCTACAATCAGCCACATTCAACAGTCACAGACGCAGGTGAAATAAAAAATTATAAGGATAGTTCACCGGGCCCAATATGAAAATTCTGTCATTATTTACACATCCTCTTGTTGTTCCAAACCTGTATGACTTACTTTCTTTAATGGAACACAAAAGAAGATATTTTGGAAAATGTCTCAGTTTTGTACTACACTACCTTTCAAAGTTGGTTGGTAAGATTTTTTTTTTTTTGTCTTTGTTCACCAGAGCTACATTTATTTTACCAAAAATACAGTAAAACGGTAATATTGTGAAATATTATTACAATTTACATTTTTTTAAATAGTTTTCTATTTGAATATGTTTCGAAAATGTAATTTATTCCTGTGATGAAATTTTAATTTTCAGCATCATTACTTTTTCAGGAAATATTTTTTAAGGATACTTTGATTAATAGAAAGTAAAAAAAAAAAAAAATTATTTGAAATATGACTTTTTTATGACATTGCAATTTTTTTACATTCACTTTTGTCCCCAGAGTTTTGAATAGTATGAAATGAACATCAAAGGGTCCAAATTTGCATTGACCGCAATGTTCTTCTATCTATAGTATCCACCTTATTTTTTACGTAAGAGTGGGTGCGGTCATTTGTAAATTGAATGTGTTTGGCTTCTAGAGTTATTCACTTCCGGTTATTTTTAGCTGTACAAAACGGCTCGTTACACTGCTTGATATTGCAAACTGGTACTTACTTACGTAATCATCAACACACTGTTTGGTAGCGCAAATAGTTTTACCGTTTCCAGCACTTTGTTATTCTTTCAGTTATTTACCTATAGCGGAAAATGAATTGCGTGTGTTTGTGTTTTTGTGAACTATCCCTTTTAATGTTAATTGTGCAGGTTCTACCATGATAATATCTCAGGATTTTTTTAACCTTGTTTCCTCAGATTGACAGCATTGCTGTAAAGAAGTGATTAATGCACTAGGCGTAAATTGGCGGTAGTGATGCTTGACACATCTGCGGCATGTATGATAGGTAACTCATTGGGCATGTTTAATTTCTGATACATTATAGAACCTATTGTTGATGAACTATAAAATGTACATCATATACAATTTCTTTAATGTAAATAACAGTCGTATAGACGTTCAGGCTTTCATGGGCCATACTTTTCTCTCAGTCTTGCATCTTTATTAGCCCCTAGCTCATCTGATGGAGTGATTTTGCACAGGAAAACTCCTAAAGTCATGACCACGCAGGCGCAGGACCCCTCTGGGTTTGTAAGCAAGAGCATTAAGCTGGGTGTGGATGCTCAGCTCTTGGACGAAGCCACCAGGAAAGACAGACATGGGTTACATCATATGACAAATTGAGAGGTACTGTTCTTCCCTGGTAAAATAAGCCGTTACAGTTCCAGCATTCATAAAGGAATAATAAGAGGTAACTTTCCACTTCTGAATTATGCATAGTAGATTTAAGCAACATGCATTATCATACAACAGTAAATTTAAGCAATTTATGTTAACAATTTGTAGTTAATCTAATGCTGAAACCACACATCATTTACTAGGACGACCATGGAAGCTGTAAAAAACCTGATTTCATTGTTAAATAAATAGTGAATCAAAATTGTGAACTTTGCTTCTTGTCATGTTGAGCCACTGGGCAAGTGCAATGAGATTTATTTTTTAATAAGGCAAATGAAAAGTCAAGCCCATTTAAATGAGGGGGTAACATAGGTGTCCAGTCCTGCCATCATTTCTGATGATCATTATTTGCTATAAGAATGTCAGAACTGCTTTTGCAAATTAAATGCACTGTGATCGCTATTAAATTTATAATGAATGTGCATTGTGTTGAAAGGATGTGGTTCTAAGCTTTGTTGATTATAATCAATCTAAAAAAAGGATTATTTTAAGTAAAAAGAAAAATGGGTCCTGTTGATTACCAATTTCCACATTCACAGATCCAAATACTGAAATTTTAGACCTCTCTTTCTTGTTTGTATGAAATAAATCGAGCAATAACACATTATTTAAATTGTCTAAAAACTAAATATTTGCCTTTAAGAATATTACCCGTTTACAATTCTTCTATTTTTAGTGACATATAATTCTCAAAACTTGTCATTGCATTATTCATTGCTTTTAAATCCCCCCTTCTTCTCCTCTTTATTAAAAAAAATTACACTCTGTATGTTGCTTTTAGCATTAATAAAATAAATACATAAAAAAAAAAAAACAGGCTTGGCACTGGTGCCCCTCAGTCAAAACACAGGTGGATATTGCCCTCATCCCAAACCTGTGTTCAGGCTCAATTGAAGTTGAAAAACTCTTACCATCTGCAGATACAAACTGGCCAACTGCTGAAGACACCCCTCCGCTGTTTTCCACAAACTGAATCTCAGAAACGATGATATTATCCTCCAGAACCGAACCACAGGCTGTGCACACCGCACTCCCCCGGGCTGGGTCTGTGTCGATGTCTGCTCCACCACAGTTCTTACACTGACGACTCATACTGACAGGAATATGCTGACCTGAAGATGACAACAAGTACATCATTACAAACACAACAAACGTTTGGCAAACACACACATCATCTGCATCGTCAGTTTATTGTCATTCGGGCAGCATAATAATAAGATACATCATAAAATTGTTTCCTAACATGTCGTAAACGATATAGTTGCCAAACTGCGTTCAGAACGGGATTTGAACTCGGGTCTCCGGCTTGCTAACATAGCTGATATTCCGCTCTGCTACTCAACAGACTGCGCGCGAAAGACACACAATGCTCACTTTAGCTCACTCACTTTATTTCTTATACATTAGGATTAATTTCAAATTAGTATTATTTCTAATGTATATTTCTAGTATATATAACCCTTGCTGAGCTAATGTTTTGATATGATTTATATGTGAACATATCGTTATGCTACAAAATGAAAAGCTAGCTTTGCACAAGACCTGTATGATACGACCGTAAACATAATAACTTACACACAGCTCAATGTATCGCTTTATTTTTTATTTCATAATATACAGACACGCATATATATATAAGTAATGGTATGTTATTAACGTTAGCCTTCAATAGCAAACCACTCACCAGTCAAAGGAAGTAAAGACTTAAGATCAAACAGTTTAAACCGGTATCCTCTAGTCGTATTTATTGTTAGCTTTTCACATCAACTATTTAATCGGCAATTTCATAGAGCAACATGTCTAGAAGTTATGTATAAATATTTCATTTTATCTAATAACACCATTACAGTTGAGACTTTCAACCGAGGCTTTAACTGGATACGACATTATGGGCTGCTTTAAAACTGAATATAGAGGGGTGGCCACTATACAACAGTTCTTTGTTTAGATATTTTAATGAGTTAATTTCACTAATATGAGCCTTTTATGACATAATACATCTTTTATGGAAATATTAATCATAAATTACAATCCCAGTTAATCAACTCAGTTAAACGTTTACACTCAAAACACCCCCATTTTGATGTGCACTGGGCCGGTGGCGGACCCCGGTCTTAAAGCGCGATAATATGAAGGGTGTGAGTTGTTGTTTAGCCAATACTTTATTGCACTTGCTAAAATTTAGTATTATTCGTTATATTTGTAGTCGTTCGTCTGTCCTTGAACTATAAACACCGACAGATTTAAATAATAAAATCGGCCATCGATTGGGTTTAAGACTTTGATTTTGACAGAATTTATGACATGTTGACCAGGAAGTAAATGGTGCGCTGTTCAAAATGTGAGCTGAGACAGAAGGCTTTAGTGGGTTAAAATAATATTTAAAACGAAATTTGATTAACGTTACACCGTTTAAATGGAGATTCGCGGGATGTGATGGAGTGGGAACAATTTGAGCTAAATCCAAGGATTATTGCTGCTGTTAAAAAAGGTTGGCGAGAAATCCCGCTCGAGTAACGTTACATTCAGTCTAAAGTTGAATTCGCTTCTTGTTTAACGTTAATGTTGTTTTATTGTTTAGCCCATTTCAGATCAGCGAAGGAGATCCTCTGTGTGTCTGGTCCAGATCTGCAGAGACTGACACGCTTGTCCAAGACTGATGTTCTGCGGCTTCACTGTGCAGTAGCAGCCGCTGTGCGCAAGACCAGCCCGGTCACAGGTGACCCTCCACTGTTACTGCAACTGAGAATCAGCTATTTTTGGAGCAAAACTCTTATTTTAATGTATTCTCAGCTCTGCAGCTGATCCGGGGAGAATGTCCTGTTTTGGAGCCCGGACACAGGCTGTCTTTTGCCTGCCCCGTTCTGGACGGTCTGATGCGCGGTGGTCTCCCGTTACGAGGAATAACAGAGCTGGCAGGAGAGAGTGCTGCTGGGAAAACTCAGTTTTGTTTGCAGCTTTGCTTGTCTGTCCAGTATCCAGAAGAAAACGGAGGGCTGAACTCAGGTAAAGACATGAAGCCTCTTTTTTTACTCCATTTCTACCCAATAGAATAAATAAATTCCAATGTCCAATACTATAGTTAAAATGCCCTCATATATCCAGGTTTTCCCAGACTGGTTCTTCCATGATAGAAAAAAAAAATCAATAAAATAAAGAATATCTTGATTTTTCTCCTAGTGAGCCCCAGCCCTATGATTGAGAACCACTGCTTAAGACTATTTCCATTAGAACTATCATAAATGCCTCAAATAGACACTTATTTCAGTATCTTGTCAAATCTGAGCACGAGATATATCGTCTGAAACTCTAGTGGCAACATGTGAGATTACTGGGGTAGAAGAAGAAAGTAATAGTTTTGACATATCTCTGGTGAAATGCTGTTTTAAATCACATTTGATATGGTCATTTAACAGGAGCTGTTTATATTTGCACTGAGGACTCTTTCCCCATCAAACGACTGCTGCAGCTCATTACCCAGCAGCCCCGGCTCAGACCAGATCTGCCTCCAGCTCTGATCCACAGCCGGCGTTTAACTGACAGCGTCTACATCGAGCATGCAGCTGACCTGGTGAGACTGGCAAAAACTCCTCTTAACAAGTTAATAACCATTCGAAAGGTATGAATGCTTGTACATGTGTGAGCAGGAGGCTCTGCAAGCGTGCGTGTCTCAGCGTGTGCCTGTGCTGCTGAAGCGAGGTCTGGTCAGACTGGTGGTGGTGGACTCCGTGGCTGCCCTGTTTCGCAGTGAGTTCCAGGCTGATGAAGCTGTACAGAGGTCACGTCACCTGCTGGCTTTTTCCAGTACACTCCACCGCCTGAGTCATGCATACGGTGCACCTGTAGTCTGTGTCAACCAGGTCAGACCGCCATCTGATTTATAACACTTAATCAGAGATATTATACAATATGTGCGGTAAACGCTATAGACCTTATCATTTGAATTTAAATAACATAGAAAAAGTTCTCACTGTATGATATTTATCCGTTCCAGGTTACAGATGTTATGGGCGGCCCAAATCCTGGAAGGTGTGACTATGGGTGAGTGTGTTTGTGTCAGTTTTGGCAGCAGCAAAAGGGCCAAAATATAACAGCTCCAGCTCATTTCAGGAGACTAATGTAATTACTAGGAATGTGTTCCACGGCTAATTTCATTAACGTTTATACTCAGAGAGGACAATCAAAAATTTGTATATGAGATTTATTTGAATTAGCCTACTTAATCTATGAGTCATATCCCATATCCCAAAAGTCATATCCCATACTAAATGCCACTAAAAAAATATATGCGATGTGCTTGTTCATTAAACATAAGCAAGCCTTCACTTAATCAACATTAACCAATATAGACATATTTATTCAAATCACCTGAATCATTAGGCAGTGTAGCCTATTAAAATCAGAATCCCTCAAATAAAATTTAGCCAACACAATTCAGCATACATCAAGCAAGGTATTGTTGTTCATTACCACCGCATGTACACACATGCCAGGAGGCAAAATCACAAGAAAAGCCTAAAGTGTACCAACAACTGCATTATTTAAAGGTATCCTATGCATTAGGATATTGACGTAGGATCTGTTGTTGTAAAGTTATTTTCATTCATAATGGTTCCCCTTTAAACCGGCATAAAATTTCTTATCAGTAGGCTATTTTCCCCTAATAACTGGTACCATAGCATAACAAGCCTAATTGTTATATGGCAATTTGACATAGCCTATACAAAGCGTTTCCATTTTCTTCCAAGTCAAAATCCATGTGTGGACATTTATCTAAGCCTGTTGCGATCGTGTGATCAAGAAAGATAAAATTAAATGATTTTGTTTTCCGCTCCAGATATACAATAAAATAATGTACAATTTAAAATGTAACATTAACAGCACTAGTAGCAACTAGTATTTCCAATGTCGACTAGCAGCATTAGCTTTTATTTAACTAGTCCCTCACATCCCTAGTAATTACAAAACTGGACATATCACACTTTGAGCTTTTGAAGCTCTCTAATAAGTCTTCTATATCTTAACGTACACAGGCTGGTGGGCAATAAGGTGCTTCCTGCATTGGGCATCACTTGGGCCAACCAAGTGATGGTGAGACTCATGCTCACAAGATTGGCAGGACAAGTCAAATCAGACAGCCGAACTTGTGCTCCGCGTAAATTAGAAGTGGTCTTCGCCCCACACCTCCCTCGAGCGAGCTGCCTGTGTGGGGTTTGGGAGGAAGGAGTGAGAGGGATCCCCGATGACGCTCTTCATGATGAATAATCGCATCAATATGGCAGTTAACAGCTGCTAATGGACACAAATGTTTTTAAAGCACATTTTGTTAGGAATGGCAAATTTTTTACCATTTGAAATGAATACACATTATTATTAATAATATAAAATTCTCACAGGTATTATGTGCAAATCATTTTGTAAAATAACCCTATTTTATAATACTTTTACATTTTTTATTATTATGCCCTTGACACACTGAATATATGTTTTCCTTATGTATACCTGTATGTTGTTACAGTTTTCATACAAAAAGAGTTGCAATGCAGCAATAAGCAAGTTGAATAAAGACTATTCACAGCCACCCTTGAAGAGAACAAGCTGTTTTATTTCTACTATTTCAGAAAACAAAGCAAACTCAATTTGCTATAGAACTGTCTTGATCAATATTCTGATCTACCATGTTTATATTACCAGTCTTGAGGCTATACCATTTCAAACAGAAGGGCAACAACATTAAATATACAACAATTCTGATAGTAAAAGTACAGATTTGTCAAAAAAAATAAAGTTAAAAACAGTAGTGCCCATTTTCCAATCCCCTGTTTTGTTTTATCATTCTACCAGCATTTCTTCTATGTTTGGAACCTGTTCTAATACACCTGTGACTCAATGAGTTCTGACCAGCAGAGGGGGCTAAGATCCAACAAAACATGCCATGCCACAATTTGCAAATGGGATTGCCATAATAGATTATCTAAAGGCGTGAGACATGCAATAAACATGCATTATTTTATTTATCTGATTGCTGTAATATGTATAATATTTCACTATATCAGTGAGGACATTTGGTTCTCTCAAGTATAGACAAACCTGTACACATTTAAAAAAATCTGATTGCTGTACTTGTTTTAATGTCTGAGGTTGACTCAAGACAAGGGGTCGATGTTTAGCTGGTTAGCAGAGTCTTGAGTTGCACATTTCTAGATGTCTCTGCAAACAAAAGTGCAAAAATGCCTGGCAGTGATTAAAGTCCAGCTACACAGAGTTTTTGGATAGGCCTATAATCCTTCCAAGCTACTTAACACATACTCATACTCATACTCACACACACGCAATGAGCGAGTCCCTTTATCAACATAGGAAACCCGAATGTTAGTGCACACAAACAAACGCTGTGAGCAACCACACTTGCGTTTTGAGCCCGTCCTGTCACCATGGCGACAATCACATGGGCTGTCTGTCCCAGATTGTTTGACCACCCCCACCCTCAGGAAGACAAGAACCTCTCCATCCATCGCACTGCAACGTCAAATCAACCCCCTCCATCCCCTGCTACAAAACACAGACACATTTTCCTCCTTCCACTCAGCTGTTTACTGCTGCGCTGATGAAAACCTCGTTATGTAACTCCGCCAGTCCTACTGGGCTACACACACACACTGACGGGCTTTCAGAACACACGCACAGCCGCCCACATCTGCCACCGTCTGCAAAATGACCGAGGGCTGCTCACACTTCAGCTTGCGCACTTCAAGCAGCCGGATTCTGGTGTGTCATCAGGCAGGTTGTTAGTATGCATCCCACGTCTACTCGTCTCAGCCAGGGCAAAAGAGAGACGATGCAATGACTGCAGGTTGCAAGGCTCTCTCTCGCTCTCTCTCTCTCTCTCTCTCTCTCTCTCTCTCTCTCTCATATAAACATGCATATACGGCCATCTTGGGAAAGAGAAGTAGAGGAAGAGAAAAATGGATTCTTGTGTTGAGACGTGAGGAGGAATGTTGAGCATGTGTAATAAATGTGGAAATATTTGCTGAATATTATATTAGGCTAAGGAAGATAGAAACACAGCTGCAAAAACACAAAGCATACATACCTATGAGGTTACACACTGTGACATATTCACACACACACACACACACACACACACACACGTTGCACTAAATTAGTGAGGACATTGCATAGACTTTATTGAATTTGATACAAGGTTAAAGGAGAACTCCGGTCAATTTTAACATTTAACATTGATACATTTGGAGTGCTGTCAAAACAGAGAACAACGACAAAAATCGGTGTTGCCTACACCGTGTTATTCTATTTTTAAAATTTGCACCCTGTTGACTTCAATGGGGCAAGTACTAAACCTGCTTTTAGCCTCTTAACATCATTGATGTGTCATTACAAGTGCACAGAAAATGTGAGTGATTCCTTCAGAGTGAACACGAGTGGATCTGACTGCAGGAGATATAACAAAATTTATAAAAAATGATGTTATTTAAGCCAGCGCAAATACCTGTTTACATCCTGTTTTTCGGTTGAAGTCCACAGTAGTCGATTGCCGAGTTCACGCGCATAGGTTTAGTTACCTATGATCACGCGCGTGAACTCGGCAATCGACTACTGTGGACTTCAACCGAAAAACAGGATGTAAACAGGTATTTGCGCTGGCTTAAATAACATCATTTTTATACATATCTTTCACATCTACTGCAGTCAGATTCACTCGTGTTCACTCTGAAGGAATCACTCACATTTTCTGTGCACTTGTAATGACACATCAAGGATGTTAAGAGGCTAAAAGCTGGTTTAAATATTGCCCTATTGAAGTCAACAGGGTGCAAATTTTAAAAATAGAATAACTCAGTGTAGGCAACACCGATTTTTGTAGTTGTTCTCTGTATTGACAGCACTCCAAATGTACAAAAAAATGAGCTCAATGTTAAAATTGACCGGAGTTCTCCTTTAATGATATTTTCTATGGCCTAACCCAACCCCTACCATAGACCTATACTATACCCAACATGGAAAAACACTAGATTAAAAATAAAAACATGTTTTGGTCAAATTATAAGTCTTTTTAAATGCCCTCACTGTATCATACTATTTCACTATATAAGTTAGGACATTTGTTTCTCACAAGTATAGACATCTATCTATCTATCTATCTATCTATCTATCTATCTATCTATCTATCTATCTATCTATCTATCTATCTATCTATCTATCTATCTATCAATCAAAAAATTGCCCCCTGGAATTAATAAAAAAAAATAAAAAAAATAGTTATGCACATCCAAAACCCAAATTGGGCTCATGTGCAAGACGACAAACGTAGTGACAAAAATAATTGTTGAAAGAGGTTTGGTCACATTTCAGTGTTTTCAAAGCTGTTTTTTATTTTATTTGTATTTTTATGAAAAAACACTTTATATTAGATTCACATTCAACATCAGAGACAGTACATATATACGACAGCTCATTGCAGTGTCTGCAGCTCAGTCCAAAACGAGTATGCCTATAGAATGACAAATATTAGACAACAGGTAAAACAACTTGAGGAATACATAACACTCATTACAATTAATTTTTGCCCTCATTTGTTAAATCAGATGCATACTCGCTTTACTCAGAAACAGCTTTTCTGGCAGGTTTGGGATCATTTGACTAAGGCCTTTTCCTATTGCAGAATCTAATCACGTCCCAACTCCCATCAAATGATTCACATCTGCACTCCAAAACCACATATGTGCAAGAATGAGGGCACAAAGTATATATCTGGTGAATATGAAAAGACATCGATTAGTACAAAAGTCAAAAAGAAAAACGAGTCTGATGGCTTTTGTGGCAGGAAACAGGCAGCAGCTGGTCGGTTGCTAAGACGACCAGGATTAGTCCTGCGCCATTGGCCCTCAGCTGCACCGCAGACTCTTTCTCCAAGAGTCTTAACCCCAGAAACATCCCACCATCTTTTATATCGCATCATTGTCGTCAAAATATACAAATGTTTCATGTAGCCTAATGATTGTGCGTAGTCTGCGTACTACCTAAAGTCAATTTGTCGACAGAATCAATGTATTGACAGAAACAGAGAACTGATAATAACTGGCAAAAGAGGGAAACAAAGTTCTATATTTCAGTATTTTTATACATTTTAATAGGAAGCAAATGTAAACAAACACAGAGGGAAGGACAGAGAGTATGACGTCATCTGTAGTGATGCAGTAGCACAATCCCACCACAGGGGGAGCAGTGAGTATCAAATGAGACGAACTATCAATACAAACTGTTTTACAAGCTTTTTTATTTGGTTACTCGTAAAATTAGAGGCTTTAAAGAGCTGTAAAGAGCAAACACAAGTAAACCGAGCCATTTACTGTCTATATCTGCGACTGAAACACAGCATGACTTGACAAACTAGCCATTCTAGTGCGTCAATCCAGACAAGATTCAAGTTGACTAAAAGAAGTCTGCATTAATATCGAACTGTTCTGTTGCTTTCTTTATTCATATTGCATTGGAAAGAAAATAACTAAATGAACCCTGTAGATCAGCAGACATGGCAATGCCACAGGGAGCAGGCATGTGAAGTCCTGACTGAGAGTATTGTGCAGTGGCAGATGAAACAGTTTGAGATACACAGTAGTTTTATTCAGAAAAGCAGGCTGGGTTGACCCGTTATGCAGATTTTGTAGACAGGAGGTTTGCACTCTGAAACCCCCTTCACTGAACTAGGTCACACTTTGTCATGGAAGCAAAGAATTTCATTAAAAAGAAAAGAGAAACGAACAAACAATCATGTTTAATATCCTGTCCTGTTGGAGAAATAACTGAATTTGCTGATACTGAGTTCAGCATTGCTCAATATTGCAATAGTTAAATGCTCCTTCCTTAGCTTTTATTTGCTGTCTTGTTCTCTGTCATTGTCAGGCAAGACCAGACATCACTTCCAGAACGTTTTGGGAAGAATCCGTAATGAGACAGAGGCATTGTGGCAAGGAGGCATCTCCATGGTGACAGGAAACCAAGCTGGAAAACACACAATAGTCAGCAGCGGTGGGAGGTAAATGTGAGAAACCTAGAGAGGGGTTTGACATGTGTGAACAACAAGTAAAACTGATGGTGAGCTTCAGAATTTCTTACACTGCGGAAATATAATTACTGTAAATAACTTCTTGTTTTTGGTCCGGATTTATTCATTTATTCACAAATACTTTAAAAAGACCTTTACTACAGTTTGCCACCTCAATGATGAGCATGTTTTTAATGTCTGAGTTCAACAGAATGAATGATATACGCATTTGCGTTCTGTCACGGTTGGATGAAGAGAAGCGCACAACTAAATGAGTAGAAAAAATTGTCTTTATTAAATCCACAACGGAAAACTCAGGAGGATTGTAGGAGAAAATGTAAACACAATCACTACCGGACAAGGTAACTGAGGGCTTAAATGCTGAAAAGGAGTAATCAAAGTGAACAGAAACAGGTGTGTGGAACTATTTAACAACCAAGGAAACTGACTAGTAACTGGCAGGCAAAACAGGAACAAAACAGAAAATAAAGTCTTTTTTAATTATACTTGATCATTGCTCCTTCTCTATCTCTTGTGAGAGCAACTTTGTGGAACCAGGACTATTGTATAAGATAATTAAAGCATAAAGCATAAGGTGAAAGAACATTTCAGATCAGTTTCTGCTTTTAGCAGTGCCAGCATTGTCCTAGACTGACTGACTCCCTCCTGCCTGTTCCCAATAGTGTTATGTAAGCCTCTGAAATGTACCGATTTTGCATTTTTATTAGTCACATATCAAAATGGCATTAGGAGTCAAGGATGTCAGAAACCCTGACATTACAATTGGGTTGCCATCTAGAGAAATACACCACTGAACGCATCTCACAACATGTACTTGCCTACTTTAACATTCATATTTAAAGAGGATAATGGTTGAAAATAAACAGTATGGTTGCGGTATTTAATTATCATATATAACTACAGTGTCTCTGGTGCACAGAGGTCATTTCAGGGTCTCAAAGGTCATATCATTAACGAAAGACAAGCACTGGGGTGCCATGAACTACAACATGATGACTGATGCATGAGCTAAAAAGACTCCAGGGCTCCAAATTAAATGGTCAGCATCCTTTATGTTTTAACTGTATTGGACTGTCCCTGTTCGTGTAGACTGATTGATTGTTCCCTGTTGAGCATGACATCATGCTTTATATTAATTTCGCCCGTGGTAACCTTGGAGTATCCACTACATTGTTATGTAATTTCGCCTCTGTTTTCTATTCTTACCCATTTTGTCCTTCTTCTGTTCCCTCTACTTTGAATAATACCTTCTGTTGTAAATGACCTGGGGACAGAGCACAAAAATCTGCAAACACATCAGAGACCATCTGTGATGTCTGAGTCTTATGTATATTATTATGTGCGGTGAAGGTTACACCTGGAGGATAAGTTCCTAGTAAAAATTCTAATTCTGAGATCATTTACTTATGGAAGCTTGTTTCCGCCACTGAATAATAAATAAATTGCGACTTTTTAATTCTGACTTTTTTTCTCACAATTGTGATATATCAAGTCAGAATTGTGACTTTTTTTCTCAGAATTGCCAGATATGAAGTCAGAATTGTGAGAAATAAAGTCGCAATTCTGAGAAATAAAGTCGTAATTGCGAGATATAAAGTCGCAATTCTGAGAAATAAAGTCGCAATTGCAAGATATAAAGTCGCTATTGCGGGATATAAAGTTACAATTCTGAGAAATAAAGTCGCAATAGCAAGATATAAAGTCGCTATTGCGAGATATAAAGTCGCAATTCTGAGAAATAAAGTCGCAATTGGGAGATATAAAGTCGCTATTGCGGGATATAAAGTCGCAATTCTGAGAAATAAAGTCGCGATTGCAAGATATAAAGTCGCTATTGCGAGATATAAAGTCGCAATTCTGAGAAATAAAGTCGCAATTGGGAGATATAAAGTCGCTAATGCGAGATATAAAGTCGCAATTCTGAGAAATAAAGTCGCAATTGCAAGATATAAAGTCGCAATTCTGAGAATAAAGTCGCAATTGGGAGATATAAAGTCAGAATTGCACGATATAAAGTCGCAATTGCGTGTTATAATGTCAGAATTGTGAGATATAAACTATTCTGTGGTAAAAAAAAAAGTCTGTCTTTTTTTTCCTTAGAATTGGACTTTATATCTCACAATTGTGAGTTTATATCTTACAATTCTGAGAAAAGATGTCAGAATTGCGAGATGCGAATTGCGTGATATAAAGTCACAATTGTGAGAAAAAGTCAGAATTCTGACTTTATAACACGCAATTCTGACTTTATATCTCGCAATTCTGACTTTATAACACGCAATTGCGACTTTATTTCACGCAATTCTGACTTTATATCTCGCAATTCTGAGAAATAAAGTCAGAATTTCGAGATGTAAACTCTCAATTGTGAGATAAAAAGTCGCAATTATCTTTTAAAATGTTTTATTCTGTGGCGGAAACAAGCTTCCATATTTACTCGCTCACATGTCATTTGAAAACCTTTCTTTCTTATGTGGAACACAAAAGGGACTATTTAGCAGAATGTCCAAGCTGCTCTTTTCCATTCAATGAGGACATTCTGCTTCACCTTCTTTTTGCTTTAAAAAAAAATGTATATTTGATTATATAATTTTATGGTGAATCAAAGTGCCACCTCACAAGCGAGGAAGAATTATACAGCAATAAAACAGATCTTCCTAACCTATAGTCTCCACAATCAGACATTGATAGAAAGCTCATACTTCTGCGTAAGAGCTCGTCTTAACTCCCTGAATAGAATCGACATGCAGCCAAACTAACTGCAATGACTCTAAGTAGATCTGACCATCAAGCGGATGTTTACAAGCATTGGCCATGGCTGTAAGAAATCCTCCCCATAATTACACTCCCATTGAGAGTGAGTGTTTCTCTCATAGTAAGTCTCTCATAATCCTAATTACACACAATTACAAACAGGCACATCACTGCAGTCTGTTACAGTATGTGAGAGAGAATGACACAAAGATGACCGTTAGTCAGGAATAAACCACCAGGCAACAATTCCCTCTAGCAGCATTTCCTAGTAAGGGCTAAATTAATGTCAGGCTCGAAAATAACCATTTTTTGGTAACACTATACAATAAGGTTTCATTAGTTAACATTAGTCAACTACTTTAGTCAACACAAAATAAGAATGAACAATACTTCTACAGCATTTATTGATGTTAATTTAAAATGTTTACTATTTAAATCAAATGTTGATTTGTTAACTTAATGCACTGTGAACTAACATGAGCAAACAATGAATAACAGTTACTGTATGTTTTATATATATACTAACATTAAAGATTAATAAATACTGTAACAAATGAATTGCTCATTGTCAGTTCATGTTAGTTAATACTTTAACTAATGCTAACAAATGAGACCTTATTGTAAGGCCTTATCTTTCAAGCACCAAATGGGAGTAAACATATAGTTTTTGGTGAATAAGTTACTTGTCATTTAGGATTTGCAGCATCATTTATGGTTTTAGCTGAACTATTAGAATAACATATTCTATGTTAAATGCTAAATGCAACATATATTTTTTTACTGTAATAATTAAACAAATAAATAAAACAAAATACAGTTTCATAGAGTAAATGCTGTTTTTTTTTCTATTCATAAAAAAATATGTATCACGGTTTACACAATAATAGTAAGCAGCACAACTGTTTTTACCATTGATAATAATTATAAACATTCCTTGAGCAGCAAATCATCATATTAGACAGATTTCTGAAGGATCATGTTACACTGAAAACTGGAGTAATGATGCAGAAAATTCAGCTTAGCGTCAAAACATTAAATTACAAAAATTACCGACCCCAAACTTTTGAACGGTATAGGTTCTGTGCTAAAAGCCCCCTAAAATATGTATTTTTCCATTTTATTGTGTTAATTAGGCCAGACAGATGAACCAGACAAAGTAACCAGTCACTAGTCAGTCATCCTGGGTCTAATCAATACCTATCCGGGTAGTGATGATAGAGTACCAGTCATTGTCACGGCCCATTTAGCAGGGGCCGAATGAGGGTGTTTGAAGAGTGTGTAGGTTTTAGCAGTGTTGAAATGAAGACAAATTTGATTGCTGAATTAAAAAAAAAAACATCTACTTATTGATCAATATTCACTAGGAGTATTTTAAGCAATTAAATCTTTTAAAGCAATTTATCTTATAAAGTCATTTACAGTTTTCACACACTTGCAGGCTCAGAATCTGTTCTTCAGCTCACATCAGTTTATTCATGCGTGTGCAGGGGGTATCAAAAAGCTGTTCGAAAAAGTGAGAGAAATCCTTTGTGTCTGGAGTGAGAGCCACAGGAGGGAGTGAAGCAGACAGTCTGGATATCAAATCAGGAACATATTCTCATGGATAGAATGGTCTGCACCTTTCTGTACAGTTTTATACCACATGCACTGGTTTTGCAGCAATGCACTCTACAAACTAATCATCTACTACAATATAGCTTAAAAAGAGAAAGGCATTTATTCCACTTCACTGATCTAAAATCATTAGACTGACCCACAAGAACACAATTTATTGAGAAAGTTAATAGTTTTAAGGCAAAGATAGAGTCTTACACTACAGTTTCCTAGAATTGCATTAAAGCGTTAATACAATAAGTAGTTTATTTTTTACCACACTGCACTGGGATTAAGAAATGTCAGAGACATTTAGGCAAGATAGACGAGGAGAGTAAAAAGGGAAGGGAACTGAAGGAACAAAGCGGATGTTAAGGTATGAGTATTTTTATCATGAGTGAGTTTGTGTAAACATGTTTGAGTGAAGCACTGATATGGGGATATTTGACCTCTGATATTATGCAACTGGGTCTGACTCACTGTCTTGCCTCAAGGGTTCGCGTGTTTGACACTTCAGGAAAGCACTGCAATAAGATCCTTAGCATAATGCAAACGTATATTCTCAGATACAGTATACTATGTAACCACTGAAAAACATCTTTGAGCGGTATAAATAATTATTAAATTGGTAAGTAAATCTATACAGTATTATTATAATTATTATTATTATTGCACTGCTATACTTTGCTGATTATAAATTTAGCATTAATAATTCATAGTGACAACACCAGGGGGATGACTGACGGAAACGAGGCCAATGGAAGTGGAGCCCAGGGCACAGACAACGAGCAGATGAGACAAAAGACACAGACGGCTTAGGAGACCAAGGCGATGCCGCAGTGACGAGCATCCGAGGTGGAGCCAGGGTGCCAGAGGACTGAGGCGGAGCCGGTGGGACTGAGGACCAAGTGGAGCCAGAGAGATGGTGGAGCCGAAGGGATGAAGGGGCGAAGTGTAGCTGAAGGCCCATAAGTCTGTAGCGTAGGAAGGATGACATCTGACCAAGGCGAATCTGGAGGGACAGGGAGCCCGGTGGAGCCGTAAGGACGATGGTCACAGGTGGAGCTGAGGGAGGGAGGAGCCAATTCTCTCGAAATCCTCTCTGGGACCGTTCACTGGAAGGCGTGCCTTGGACCTGGAGCAGAAGGACTGTTCACTGGAGGACCATACAAGGGAGTTTTCAGATCTGGAATTCCTAACTCACTATCTGGACCGCTCGCTCGTTATTAATACATTGAGTATAGAAAAAAAAAAGTTCAGTACAGAACACAGTATATTTCTGATATCTAAATGGACTATGGGCTCTGCCTCAGATGGTGGTTGAGTCTCACCTCAGTCTGTGAGTGTGGAAAGGTGTTTGGAGGAGAACTGTGACTCTGTGTACTGACCCCTAAGACTGATAAACACAGTCCAGATGGGGACAGAGGGAGCCCAGCAGGACTGGCCCTCACACCCTCAGTCAGATAACTCTCCAGTGTCCTCAATAACCCCTCTCCCCTATCGTCCTCCGAAGCAAGAAAAAAACAAAACATAAAATTAAAATATATACTGTATATTCCTTTCTCAAAAGAACCTCACTACTGAAGATCTTAGAGGAGCATGGGGAGTGAAAGCAGCAACTAACAGTATTAGTGATAGACGAGAAGTGATAAGAGCTCTTTAGAAGGGTGATAAAATGCTCTCTTTGTGTGATAAGTATATGTGATGAGTGCTAAATGTGTACACAGCCATCAGACCATACAAAGCTAGTGCGCAGTTGAACATTTCATTTACATTTATTTTCTTATCAATGCTACTTCCAAGAAATGCTATTTTATACACAATTCATGTGAGTTTGGATAAAATTTCACAAAATTAAATGTTACAGCAAAACATAAAAAATATGGTAAATAAAATTCTGTTCATATACATTTTTAAAGGTTACTGACTAGCTGAAGCTAAAATAATAATGGCTCTTTGAGGAACACGGTAATGCCTGCATTAGTGCATCCTGGTGTGATGATTTATGAAAAATGCCATGCCAAATAGATAACACCCCCCACTGCCAGTCCATCTGCACACGCAATCATTGACACACATCCACATAGTGTTAAAGCAGTATTAATGCGATCTTTAGACATACACGACCATCTGTCCATCATAAAGGCAACAGCCCATTTTCAATCTGTTTCCCCAACTCTAAGACATGTGATGAACTAAACATATATCCATTTCATATGTGGAAGAGAGCTATAATGTTGCATAAGCCCTTGCAGACTTGTGTAGAAGCTTGTGTAGTATCCATCTGTACCATTAAAGAAGAGTCTCTCCCTGTGGATGAATGTGCTGTTTCAGCTGGCTGGAAACTAAGGCGAGCTTCACAGTGCTTCATCCAGGGAGTTATTTCTGGCTTGCCTTGCTAACGTGCATTGCTGATGACTCTTTAATATGTCCTGTCACTAAGCCCTTTCTAGGAAGCTTTCTGAATCTTAGTCTTTAAAGGGAGAAAGGACATGTGTCACTTCTATTCTATTCTATCAAATAACCTTTATAGCTTGATATTAATATAGCTTGAACATTTACACCATATAAAACAATTGCAGTATTTTCTATACGTATAAATGGCAGATACTATTTGCATATCAGTGTTGTTGTACATTAAATGGAATGTAAATGATTATATTTATTAAAATTATTAAATGGATGCCACTTATCGGGACAATAAAGCCCTTCCTACATCTGACCCTAACCGATAAACACTTTATTATTAAACACTATTTTCACTTTTCGTTTCTTCATTTTTATCAAAAATAAATGCCTTTCCAATCTGATATGTGATGGGAAAAAGAAGTAGAATGAGTTTGACACTATTGCTACTGTTGACAATCCAGCGTCTTTCATAATTTTGTTTGGCTCAACTAGACGTCGGTGGGTGGATTTAGTGTAAATAGCCTCTGCCGACAAGGTGGGCTATTTGCATTTAGTGTAAATAGACACTCTGAATAAGGAATGTCGCACCAAACATGTCATCACAAGAGAAAACTGCTCTCATCAAGTGATTTCACAGGGTATTTAAGCAGAAAGAACAAAAGCTAGACAGAGAGAGGGAGAGAGGTGGAGGGGGAGGGGGGAAATGAATAAAACCAATGCATAATTAAAGATGATGTTTCCAGTCATTACATAATTCAGATCATACATTAACCCGAGCAGAGTGCAGAGTCACCTTTCATCGCGTGCCCGATGGCAAGCAACATTTGTGCCAACAATCTAGTCCTGTACCTCCCCCTCCCCCCTCAAAAGCAGCTTATGGATTACAGCGAAAGCACTTGCAAACCATGTGTGACAAAACACAGTCTTAAACAAAAACACATTGTAGGTCAAGAATATAATGACAGCGGTCATTTAATCACTCAGCATGCATCTCAAACATATGCAATTTTTATATACAGTATGTTGTGTTGTTTTATTGTGTGTCCACTGATGGAACAAGGCTTTACGTAAGAAGATAAGGCAAGGTGAGCGGCTGACGGATCGGTGTTTTGTCTCCTGGCTGCACAGCAGACATCCCAATCTACTTTACTCTCACCTGAACACTAACGTGTCACATGTCAAAGTGACTAAGATCAGGTGTGCCGAACTTGCCACACGCCATCCGTGGGCAAGCCACGCTGTGGGACTGAGAGGTTTTTTATGTCGTTATGTCTCCAGTCGTTTAGTCCACGTAAATCTCATTCCTGCAAGCTCGCGTTCATCTGCCTCAGCTATTGAGCGCAATGCCCACATCTCAAAATCCAATCGATAACCAATGCAGAGAAAGGAGTGCTAACATTTTTTCTTTTTCGATATGTGTCACAACACAGAGGAAAAGATCTGTTGCTACCTCATCACAATTTTAAACAGAATACAAATCCGTACAATCAGCACAAATATTTTTCCTAAATGGTTAAAAATAATGTACACTCATGAGATGAATCCAGTCATTAGCTTAATAAAAAGGGTTTAATTTTTAATGGATCACGTCTCCTCGTGGGGGCAGTGTTATCGTTAACCAAAATAAATGTAATAAAATAATTAATACTAATTAAAAAAAGAACTACTCAATTTATCCCAATAAATGTATCATCATTGTATCATGTATCAGCGCATTTCCGCAATGGCATTAGAATTTAGAATATGACTTTTGCTTTTGCATGGTGCTGAATCCACACCTCTGAAAAACAGCTTTAAGATGCTGATCTATTTTTGTCATTGTCATTTAGACAGGAAGTGCCTCTCAAGCAGACAGGGAAGTGAAAAAGGTACGTGGTGAGTGAGACTAGAACTCAACAGATGTAACTCATTCATTCCCAAACCTTTAATCCCATTACTGTAACATGAGATCGGTTTTCTGTTCCACTGGTATGGAGGATGACTCTGCTCATGAACACTCATGATGCCTAATAAATACTGTTAATACATATGAGAGATATGAGCACTATTATATTATGATTATGATTTCATTCAACTATATATAATCATATCAGCTGTCTGTCCTTTTCTATGAGAAATGTTGTTGCATGATGACTGTTAGAACTTGGACAAAGTCACAATGCCACTGATTATCATTATTATGACTGAATGTACGTTAAGTTGAAAACACACACACACACACACACACACACACACACACACAACAGTCAGTAATCAAAGTCTTTCACAAAGCACTTTGAAAGACTAAAGGAAATGAGTAGGTTGGAAATAAAACTGCAGGAGCCTTAATGAGAGGATGTGAACATACTGGTGTTTACAGTAATGACATAAGAGCATAATTACTTATTCCTTTTCTGTTTGGCTATATTTTTACAGCAGATTATATGCCTAACCTGTTACAAGCAGATTTCCTTTCATTAGATCATTAATATGGAATATTTCAGAATAGTGTCTTGTGCCTTTTAATTATGTTTTATGTTTATGAAATTGTTCGTGGTGAGATGGGTTTATAGACAAGGAGGGCAGGTGGAGGGCAGCCAGAGGACTGTGACACTGTCAAGCTGTACAGCACTGACAGGGTGTTCACTTAATCTGTCCCTTGGCTTTCTGACATATTGTGTTTTCTAAATTTTCCTGCACTTTTTCATTAAAATACCTAACTGTAAATAAGAACGTTTTAAGGACAAAAGCCTGACAAATGGCTTGAAATATAACATTTGAACAATATCTTGAGGTGTGGTAACCGTATAAACGGAATAATTGACTTGAATTGAATTGAATTGTTAGAAAATAATGATTCAAATAATAATAATAAATCCATTTCGCGTCTTGGCCGTGTAAGACTGAAAATACTGGTCGAGGCCCGATCTATGGACCTCCCCCATGCGGCCTCACTTCCTCTCGGAAAACAACTAGGAACTCACACAAGAACATGGTTTAATGTGAATATTTAACATTGACTGTTATGTTTTTGGTGTTATTTGAAATGTCTTAAAGTGAGTGGTACAGATATCTCATATCCAGATAGATAAAATAAAAGGAAATAAGGTTTAGAGAAGTTTAGAGAAAACTGGTTTAGAGATAAGGCCAGATAAGGCAACCCCCCTTTCGTTGAATTTCCGTTGCCTTTTGAGGGTGGTCTCCCCCATCCCCCATGTCACCTGATCAAGAGAGAATAAAGGAAGGTGTGCTCCCGCTCACTGGGCTCTTCTTTGCTGGACAGGAATGGAATAGGTGGTCTCTCTCGATCTCAGGTAGGCTACAAGCTGGGTAAGATTATTTGGTATAACCAATGTATAACCATGTTCTAGATATTTGAATTGATTGTGGAATTGATCTCTGATATCTGAAATATTAAATTGTTACGTGATTATTCTTGACATTGTTCATTTAATGGTTAAAAGGAATAGTCATACATTCGCTCACTTTTAGTGAGGCACAGATGTTATTAAAACCTTTCATTTATGGAGTCAGATGAAGTAACGAGTAAATACATATGATTAATGTATTGCAAATTTAACCAGCCAGACAGAACACGTGATACCTTCCCCGTGTATTGGCGAACCGGCAATTGGACCAATATAGCGGGCCTTACAGCCGCATTACCACCTTGTGTGTGGAATATTTTCTAATAATTCAATGAAAAAAGTGTAAGCACTGTTGTTTTTAAAACATTGCTCTGTTTAAGAATTCCAACCACTCCAACATATAGCAACAGGGGGTCAACCAATTGCATGAGTTTGAGGCGTTTATCTATCTGTTTATTTGACCAATGGCAGGCTGGGGGAGTGTTTGGGAAACTTGCTTGAAAACAACGCAAATTCGGACACACTTTGGTGTTACAGAGGTTATACTCAGCTTCTTTTACGTAAAAAAAAAAAAAAAAAAAAAAAAGAGAGATGGAAAGAAGGTACACTCAATCCAGTGTCTTATGTGATAACAGGATTTATAAATTATGTAAATTTACAAATTATTATTACAGTTATAAATATTGCATATTTCATACCTAAGTCACTGCAAAGTATATGCAGATATCTTTGCTTTAAAAACAGGAAGTTAATTGCAGAAAAGACAAAATGGACAAAACAGACTTACAGCAGAGGAAACGAAACAGCTTTAACTGCGGTACGACCCACACAAACATTGGCCTGTGAGTCCTCTCAACACAACACAACCTGTCTGGTGTTAAAGGCTGGAAGATGAGAGATGATGCTGGTGTGGGACCTGCTTCCGCAGTTTTCAGAGACTGTGAAATCCTGATGCAATGACTGAGACACTGAGCCTATTGCCGAGGTAACAGGGCAGCTTTTGAAAAGGGGACTGACAGCAGGCATGGCCAAGGGCTGCACATTGCTTTGCAACGGGCCCTGAAGTAGCGAGAGACCTGGCAAGACCCTGCATTCTCTTCACACACTGACATGTCAGCAGGAGAGAACAAAGCAAAAGCATTTAACATACAAGTATATATATATATATATATATATATATGCATTCTAATACTGTACTAGCAGAACATCAAAATATCCTCAATGTTTTTACAAGGGCAGGTACAATCCCTTCCTGTGGTTCAGTTTTTTATACAAGATAATAATTCCGAGCTGCGGGTGACCCCAGAGGCATAAGCTCTCTCCACCCCTCCCCATCCATCCACATGCCTCCATTTTGCTGCTGAGCCTGTTCCTCGTGAATTAATGAGCCTTGCAGTTCAGCAGTGAGGCCACAATGTGCTGCAATGACTCTCAAGTGTCCTGCCGCAGCCTGACAGCAATTCAGTTATCCTATAAATTCGGTCATACATTTCAATTAACTAACTTGACTCCCCTCCAACATCACCTTAAGAACTGGCTGAATTGTTATAGAATTGCATCTAACCTTTATCGTCGAACAGAGTAGTTAATTAAAATGCCACATCTGCACTGCACTTAAAGTGATAGTTCACCTAAAAAAATAAAGATTCTTTCATCATTTACTCGCCCTCATGTTGGCCTCAAACCTGAACGACTTTCTTTCTTCTGTGGAGCATAAAGGAAAATATTTTGAAGAATATTGGTACGTAAACAGTTTAGGTTCCCATTGGCTTCCATTGTATTGACAAAAAAGAATTCTTAATATTAATAAAAATATTTCTTCAAAATATATTTTATGATGTACAGAAGAAAGAAAGTCATTCAGGTTTAGACTGACATGAGGGTGAGTAAATGATGCGAGGAACTTTCATTTTTGAGTGCGCTATAGGGAGAGAATGTAAAAGACGTAGAGCAGATGTGTGGTGATGGAGAGCATTGCATCACGTGAGCAGAAGGGCATACAGGGGGAGGGGCGAAATGTAGAGTGTAACGGGATAGTGGATGCAGTACTTCTCTTGCTTGTCACATTGCTGTTAAACTTTAATGTAATCAGAGTGGCATGGCTGGCAGTGAAAGGCCTTAGTGCCAGACACGCATCAGAGATGGGATAGATAAAATGATGTAATACAGGAAAAGGAAGAGCAGATGAAAATTGACCCCATGTCTCCTCTTTCACCCTCTCTGTTCCTCTTTAATGCTGACTTGCGTCCAGTGCCTCATTTGAATGTTACACGGTTGTTTTGACCTTGAGCTATTCAGACTAGAAATGGCTTTCACTGTCTATATCTTTCCTCTCTATTGAGAATTGTGGAGAAATATTAGAACATATATTTTCTAAGATTTTTCCAAAGCATGTCAAATTAACCAGCTCTGTGGCAAGGTTGAATAAGGACACCTTACAGCAACCAACATCTTCCTTCATCTGCAGTGGAACAGTGTGTGGAGTGACAGGACAAGTGTTCAAAGAAAGGAGAAGAGGATAGAGGACAGGTGAATAAAAGTCATAATAGGAGTGTGAGATGCCCAGGTGCATCATGGGAGACTGCAGCACTGCAGTGGTAACTGCAGTAGCTCCTCCTCCTAGGGTCTTACGCACACACACACACACACAGATTCGCACAAACGCATCAGCCTCTCGCATTTACAAGGACAGGGAAACATCACAGAAGGAGGAGTTTTAAAGGCACGTGGAACAGGCATGAGTGGACAGCGACACACTCTTAATGTACAAATCCCATATGCAGACTAGTAGATGAGATGTTAAATCATTCATAACTCAAGGCAGGCTGCGCTTAATTGCTGTTTCTATCTTTGCTCTGAAGAAAAAAGCCTGTCCTGCAGTGTATCAAGCCATTCAGCAAATAGAGCTATCAGACATAAAACAGAATGGAAAAAGAGAGCCTTTAGCTCCGTTCCAAAACCTAGTGAGCATTTTAAGACAGCACTGTGACAAGCTCAGTGGAAAAAAACGGCGGACAGAGACATAAGAAATGTACTTCAGTACTGAAAAGTATGAATAAAAACAGTTCAATCTAATTAAAATGTGTTATGATGTCCGTACACAGCATATGTAATGCAGCAAAGCTCACAGTTTAAGATGTGAGAGTGCTTGTAGGTGGGAAAGATTGAAACATTCAAACATTCAGGTCACCTCCCCTCCTCTGTCCCAGTTCCTTCCCTGCCTCCTCATGGCCTTTAATCTAGAGCTGAGACCAGGCAGGACCAAACTCTTATAAAAGATCATAATTACAGTCAGCAGACAATTGATCCCCATGTCCCTGAGAGCACAGAAACACTTTAGCAAGCCTTTTTCAATGGATCTTTTCAATGGCGCTTTGAAATCCTCTGCGTTTCCCATGGCTATGTGGCAGACACAGGTGTCAGATGAGAGAGCTTTGATGAGCATCTTGCTTCGAGAAGAACACAGGACGGCATTGTTACACGGCCTGTTGATATGGGCATGAAAGTGTTCCATGTGTGACCATGAAACCCATTTCACTCGGATATACATCACAATAAGGAAAAAGAGACTACAGCAACTTCTGTTTCATTTAAAATATACATATATATTTTAAAGTTATTCTAAATAATACATTTTTTTACTGACTTCTTTAAAAACCATTAAAAAAATCTTACCAACCCCAAACTTTTGAACCGAAGTGTAAGTAAAGTGAAGGTTTTAATTAGATTTTTTGAATCGAGACAGGATATGTCATTCACACAGGCTGTGAAAATAAATGAAGGTGCACAGGACAGCCAATCAAGTCTTGTATTTTAATAGGAGGATTTTTAAGAGGAAGGTGCTTCTGGGTAATAAATGCCCTATAATCTGATAGACAAGAAGATATAGATTGAAGACATGAAGGTAATTAAATTAAAGGGAGGTGGATGTGATGGTGAGTCCTGCCTTCCAAAAGATAGGGAAACACCTTATGGCATAATAAATGATCATATAAATGACCATTTCAACAGTGTATCATAAAATACAGATTAAAATAAACATTTTGGGGCTTTTTGCATGCTGAAACAGATTTTTTGCTGTTAGCATTTTAGCATTCCCTGGATTGATTGTTTGGCAAAGAGCTCTGAGCTCTTTCAGTAGAGAGATGAAGGACACTGGCAATAAACATGATTATATAAAACGCTTATGGATGTGAAATTCACTGCATGATGGGATGAGAGAGAGAAATGGGGACAAAGACAGAGTAAGAGATAAAGGCAAGCTTTACACTGCATGTCCACTGATGTGTGAAGAAACCCGCTAGATACCTCCCAAAACCCCAGAGATGTGCCACCAGTGAGGTTGTCTTCAGGATGGTCTGTTGTCTTGCATTATTCTGCCTTTAGAAATGCACCAATATCAAAATTCTAGCTATAATTATATTCATTTTATGGTCAGTAACGGATAATTGGCTGATATTAAAATTCCATTTACTATTGTCTAAATAAATTAAAAATAAAGCTACTTTTACATTAACCAAATTGTTACTTCTAAAACGTTTTACTTCTTAAGAAAGTCCATATATTACTTTACTATCTATATATCTATAAAAAATATTTGCTAAAAAAGCTTTGTCAGCTTTCCTTTTAGGTATGTCATCAATCATCATGGCAAAAAGGGCAATAATACTCGCGGTAGCTCCAGTAACATTATAGCAGTGGCTTTCTCCAGTTCTGAACGCCTTGACTGAGGCACTGCGAATGCGCTGAAGTTTTGTTCTGAATCCATTAATGCACATGGAAACAAAACTGTGAATCAGATTGCAAGGTTCCTATAAACAGAAATATCAGAATCGGATCAAATTAGTGCATGTAAACATACCAACTGAATACTAAAAAATTCCTTTCCACTGCGCTACATTTCCATTGCTTTTCTATGTAAATGCGCTAGACGGACGCGCTTGACTGTTGCGCTCATGTCTCGCATCTTTTACAGCGTCTCACGCAGAAAACGGCGTTCTAAAAACACAGCGCTCAAGTTAAAGGAACACTCCGACTTTTTGGAAGTCCATACATACCCTTTTCATTTCTGTGCGTTCTGTAAGTGTTATTTGACGCACCCACCGCTAGCCTAGATTAGCACAAAGACTGGATGTAAATGGATAATGGTAGCATACTAATCCCAATAAGTGACAAAATAATGCAAACATTTTCCTATTTACATGTTGTGATCTGTATAGTCACAGCGTGTACAAATAACAAGGCTATATGAGACAGAGACCATTTTTAATCGTATAAATACTGGGAACTATATTCTCACTAGGCGTAGCAGCACAGCTACTTGGGCGGAGTGGCTACGTGGGCGGAGTGATTAGACCATTATCCATTTACATCCAGTCTTTGTGCTAAGCTAGGCTAGTGGTGGGTGCGTCAAATAACACTTACAGAACGCACAGAAATGAAAAAGGTATGTATGGACTTATCTAACTCTGGGGGATACTGTGAATAAGCTAAAGTCCCAAAAAGTCAGAGTTTTCCTTTAAAAGAAGTTTAACTTTTAAAAACGTGCCTTGACACCTTGTGTTTTCCACTTTACCCGTCTCGCATTTTTTAGACACAAAGATGCACAAAGGTGCGCGTTGAATAGCCCTGAATGGGAGGAAAAAAACTCAATGTCCGTCTAGCGTGTTTCATAGAAAATAATGGAAAAGCAGAGCAGTGGAATGAAAAAAAAAAGCGTTCTGTTGAATCCTGTTTCTCCTGTTTAGTTGCAGCTGGAGTGTCCGAGTCATGAGCTGTAAAGGCACAGCCCTCTTCTGGAAAGGGGGGCAGGGGGCAGCAGCTAATTTGCATTTAAAGAGACACACACAGCACAGGTAGAGATTTCCTAAAGATTATATTTAACAGAGTTAAAAAAAGGGAAATGACCATGAACAAATAAATATCTGATCCAATAACCAATATATAATAATAAATCTCTAATATCAGCCAGTCACCGACATGGTATTGTGCATCCCTCCTTGCCTCTCATTTGCATTAAGTTGCAACGACCAACAACATTTCAGTCTTTTACAACTGTAAGGAAACTCATCCAAAACAGAAGTGAATCCATCCGAGAAGGGCAAATCAACACAACCAAGGCAAAAAGATTCTATATGACATGCATGAATGAATCGGTTAAATGTGGCATTTTCCACCATTATGCTGTACGGTTGGCTGGGAGACTGCGTGGGCATCCAGTCAGTGCAAAGGCTGGGAACGATGCCTTCACTCATAATTACCAACTCCACACAGCCTGCTGCGTCCTCTCAGCTAATCTGAGAGGTGAAAAGAGCGGCATGACATAATCGCCACTTTTGTTCTCATGGCAACAATGGAGGCAATGTTTCATTAATACAGTAGCCATGGCGTTCATATGCAAATGAGCGTCTGTGAATGAACGTCCAGCAGGTGGAAATGGGAGGGAGCGCTATTCTGCACTCGTCTAATGATAGCTCGAGAACCACAAGGACATGTAGGACACAGGCACAAGGTCCAATTTGGTCTCTCAGCACAAAAATCAATTTCAGCGCAGAGCACAGAGGGAAAAATAACTCTGCAGTCTTGACGAGGCCACACAGCCGCAGGGCAGACTGAACGAGGCGCAGACAGATGAAGGTGACTGGGTTTTTCCCTCTCCATTGTTCTCTCTAATAGGTGGTTTTGAGGAACAGGAGTTGAATGCATAAACACTACTGTAGAGAGAGTGTTTAAAGATGCATTAAAGGAGAAATGAGCCTTTCCCTTTCACCCACTCCAGATCAGACAAAGCCTCAGTAGCTGGAGGAGGGGGAAAGAGAGAGACGAGAGAGAGAAGGATAGAGAAATATAGAGGAGGGGTGACTGGCAGACATGTTTCCTCCTCCACAAACCCCATGCTGGGGACTGAAAAATGCCAGAATGCAAACATTACAGCCATTAAAGAATATAACGAAACAGAACAGAACAGAATTAGCCAGCAATACAGATAAATCCATCATTATTTTCATGTTATGGCTAATAACTAATAAATGGCAGATATTACAATTCCATACTATTTTGCACGAATGAAATAAAAACTAAAATTAAATTAAAACTAAAATCGATCATTAAAAAAAAAAACTATTTAGGCATCACAACATTAAAATGTACAGTATGAAATATATTCATCTGCTAAATACATTTATTACGTTATTAAATTAGTAATGTCTTTATTTTAAGATTTATTAGTTGCACTTTACAATAAGGTTCCATTTGTTAACATGAACTCACAACGAAAAATAGCCTATACTTCTAAAGCATTTCCTATTAATCTTTGTTAATGTTAATTAACTAATGTTAGTGCGCGCCTTCCATTCCGGAGACGCCGGTTTGAATCCTGCTCGGAGCGGGTTGAGTAGGACCGGTTACATTAGCATAGCCAAAACTCTATTGAAATGACTTGTGTTGAGTCTCCTGCACATTTTTCGTGATAAACAGTTACTACTTATGTAGATAGTTCCAAAACGTCCACTTATTATGACTTGAGATGAGTTTTGCTGCATGTAATGCCAGAACAAACTACACGCAATCGAGCAGCAAGTCAGCTGAGCTGTCATGCAGCATCACAAGAATGCCTTCACACATGACCAGCAGAAGAGAGAGGGAGGGAGAGTGAGACAGCAGACCACACCCACTCCACTCCATCGATAATATTTCACATCTCGCAGCAAAACACGATCAGTGTGATTGATATGGATTTGGGGGAGAGCGGATGTTCCCTTTCATCAGTGTATAAATCTGATACACACTCCTGCTGCATAGCACCAGCACATCACTGTGACGTTGCATGCTGTGTGACTCAGTGAGAAAGAGTGTGTGTGTGTGTTATGTCAGTAAATTAGACAATATGTGAGTGTTTTGTAATGCAGAGCGTTTGTTGCTTGCTCCATCCCATCTGCAGCCGAGAGCTGTTTTTCAGCGAGTCAGCGAAGTGCTGCTCACTACATCAAGCAAAACATGACTTTCTTTAGCACTAAACAGCGTACATGGTATGGACTCGGGAATGGGATCCATTACTGCAGAGCTCTTCACAAGCACTAAGCTTAATCCCTCTCAAGCATGATACAAAATGTCTGAACATCCTAGATTCTCTTGAGATCCATTATAAGAGGCTCTTTCGAGTGCTTAATGGTTTCACATGCGAGAGACCAACACCCAGTAAAGCATGTTGTGGCATAGTGCTTTAATCAGTCCCATCAGCTTTTATTATTAACAAGTTTTATCTCTAAAGAAATGAATAGTATTTTTTAAAATATGCACCAACATTAAAGTGCTGGCGATACGATAAGCCAATAAGTACTTTCATGCTAGGGCCGATAACTATCAAATGACCAAGACTAAAATTCTATACTATTTTGTCTATAGAAATAAATAATGGAAAAAAACATTAAATCTAAAATCAATCGTTTAAAAGCTAAAGGGATCACAACATTATAATGTACAGTACGAAAATGTTCTATTCTTTTTGAGATTTGCTAAAGATTATTTAACATTATTATTACATTATCAGAGTTTTTAAAGATTAACTTGAAGTGAGTGTTAGATGGAGCCAAAGGCAATTTACATGTAAAAATGTAGGGAATGACAGTGCACAATTAAAATATCCAATATCAATTATATCAATAAATTAAAAGATCGCTAATATTGGGTGATAAACGGTATGGAACCGATATATATTGTGCATTCCTAATATGAGATGAAGACTCCAATCATATCAGTATGCTAATTAAAGCTGTTTTATTTTACAAGGAACAGGTTTTTACATGGGGGCTGCCAGATTGAGACATAAAAAAAATTACATTTACCTTTTTTTTGTGACGCATCTACTGTCGATTACCAAATAAGTTTGTACCTCAATTTGTAAAAACTGTGGAAGCCCACTGGAAGCCCATGCTTTGGTAAATCATAAAAAAGTCAACATAATTGAGATAAAAAGTCAAAATTATGAGATACTTATGACATGTCGAAATTGTGAGACAAGAGTCATGACAAAACATTTCAACTTTGTCATAATTATGATTTACCAAAGCATTATTTTTCTTTCTTATGTGGCAGAAATTAGCTTCCACAAAAACACACAAAAACTTCAATTGTTTAGACTCCTATTCCTAACTTTTAAATACTGTCCATATAGCTTATTTTGTATTTAATATAATCATGTATTTAGTATAAATATGCCTTCAAGATCACACCAAATATGTGTTAGCCGTCGTGCAAAGCCTTTAAATAGCCATACCCTATACCTCCAGTTTTGAAACAAACCCCATGATGCAGTTCACAGTAACCCCATTAACAGTTAAGTGCTGAACTCTACAGCTTCAGTCTCTCAGCTGAATACACTGTTGTTTGGCATAGAGACTGAAGGGCAGGCTCTCCACTGCAGGAGGGACAGCAGTCTAGATTTATTATTCAAGATAATTGAGCTCGTATGAAAGCCGATGCCGACCTAAATTCATTTGACTGGTTAAAATTTAAATGGCCTCTACCATTGCCAGCCCCTGTGACCACAATAGGAGCAAAGGCAAAGCAGGCAATCTTTACTGTCCATTGAATGGACGAGCTGGAAAATTGGTTGCGTCAAGCTGTTTGCGTACAATAGCGCCTGCCATTTTGCTTGAAAGATTTGGCCATTCTGCCAGTTGTACATTTGTTTTCATTACATCATGCACTAGTTGTATCTTCATTTTTTTTCCCCATATCCATTTAACGTGTATTTTAATTGTTCAAAGTATTTCAGCTTGACAGAAGTCTATAAAAGTGCTTTACTCTAATTGATGCGACTAAAAATGTGATATGAATGAGCCTTCTAGTGCAACTCTTCCAAATGTATGGCTCTAAGTCAACCACTTTACAAGACACAATGCTCATTGGTTTAAAAACGATCTGAGTAGTGCTGTTGGATTGGATAGTAGAGAACAGATGGCTGCTGATTGGTCAATGTAAGTGTCAGTCAGGGGTGTTTAAAGGCAGATGGGGTGCAATAGATATATTTAATCTACCTGGCTGGGATGTGTCTGGCACAATCAAGGAAAACAGCCAAGCTGAGGAATCCTATTGACCTTCAGCACAATGTCACTGCACTCGTGGGCTTTCTGGAGAAACAGGCAAAACAAAAAATAAACCTGAACACTGAAGGTGATATGCAGTGTTGACTTGTAGGGAGTTCTGTGAATTTACTGGTAGCCTAAATGCAAAACATTATGCAAAACAGTTTTTGACGAAACCTCACCTTCAACATTCCAGAAATGCTTATTAAGTTACTCTTAAAATTAAATTAAGCTTACCAAATAATTTCATTTTTATACAACATAAAAAACCTCCACATTGCATGACAAAGTCCAATCATACCTACACTATACTGTTCAAAAGATTTTTGAATGTTTATGAAATAAGTATCTTATGTTCATTTCTTATTATCATCAATGTTGAAAACAGTTGTGCTGCTTAAATTTTTAGTAGAAAATGTGATACTTTTTTGCAGGATTCTTTGATGAGTAGAATATTCATAACAGCATTTATGTGAAAAAGAAATCTTTTGTAATAGTGTAAATGTCTTTAATTTGTCCTTGTTGATTAAAATTATAAATTTCTTTTTAAAAACTCTTACCAACCCCACACTTTTGAATGGTAGTACATATAAGCTAAGCAGAAATGTGCGGTTATATTAAAAATCACCTTCCAGAAGAGTTTTGAATATAAAATAGATTTGAATACATTTGAATAATTTGTGGCTTCATGTCTGCGATCACTAAATAGTGCTGATCTGGCCTCTCCACAGTGCTTCAGAGAGGTGACTGAGGAGAAGGGGAGAAAGAAAGGATTAAATGCTTTCAAGAGCTATGCAAATTAGACATTTGATTAGAGGGAAGGGGTGATTTTGACAGCTCCCTGTCAGGAGGGCTTGACAGACAACATGGCTGTGAAGGGGGAGACTCTGTAGGCTGTTAGCTTTCTGTGTAGGATAAAATAATATGAGAAAGGACTTCATTATTCTACTTGTGCTTTGTGAGCTGCTTTCAGTGACAATATGTATGACGTGCTGCAATAGCTGCTCCTTTGTCCTGCTTTAGTATACACAACGTGTTGTTTTCATCCAACATTCTGCCAAAGGCATTGTACCTTATAAACAAGGAAGCTAAAGGCAACATATTCTGACGTAGACTCTCTATGACTTCAACACTCTCAGCATTTGTCTCACCCTGTCAAAGAGTGATTGCTGCACACAACTTTGCAGTCCCTGAACCGGGGAGGAAAAACAACAGTCCACAGGGTTGAGGGGGAAAACACTGCCACCATGAATACTCATCAGATGCTGCCTTGGGCTTCATTCTGAGACCGTTTTTCTTTCTCGAATCAAACATTTTTATTTTGTAAAAGAGTTTAAATAGGCTATATAGAAAACTGCCTTTTCTTGCCAGCATACCAGTTGCTATGCTAATGCTAAAGCTAGTTCAAATCATTAAATGTGTAAATGCACCTTCAGTGAGGCAGTCAGTCACAAAAAAGGGGTGCGGTCACTGGTCAGCGTGACAGAAATGGCAGTATGTGATTTCTGACAAAGCGAGAGGTAGAGACAGCACAAACAGCACTGAACTACAGTAGAAGTCATGAACTGAGGAGATGTCATTATCTTCTCAGCATGAATGTCTCTGCATGAGCCCACAGTTAAGCTCCTAGGTGAGCTTACTGTACACATGAGACTATAGTTAACTCTAGCAAAACATAACTCACAAAGGGAACAAGCTCACAGTTACAGGACCAGTATATAATTTCCTTTATACCAGGTGGCCCCTTAAAATCAGGGAAACCCTGAAGGCTCTCATTAGTAATATATAGACAAGACTGAAGTAAGGTCTGTCTAAAACAAGTCTGTCCAAATATTGGTAGTATATTAATATAAAATCCTTCCACAATATGACAGCTATAGGGTAGACTGTATAACATACCGTTCAAAAGTTTGGGCTGGGTACGATTTTTTAATGTTTTTGAAAAAGGTCTCTTTTGCTCATCAAGGCTAAATTATTATATCAAACATTAATATTGTAAAATATTATAATTTAAAATAACAATTGTAATATATTTAAAAATGTAATTTATTCCTGTGATGGCAAAGCTGAAGTTTCAGCATCATTACTCCAGTCGTCAGTGTCACATGCTCCAACAGAAATCATGCTGATTTGGTGCATAAGAAACATTTCTTATTATTATTATCATGTCAATGCTAAAAAATGCACTAAATGCATATGTTACCAAAAGAAAACAGGCTTGTTTGCACCATAAATGGCCTTTCGTAAAATACTAATGAATGCACTCACTTGGCAAGTGATGGCAGAGATACAACTGCCATATTTTTGGACACCAGAATGTACATAAATTAAGTCTCAACATTTAAGGTTTTATTACTATTAAATGCCTGGGAACAAAAGGCCATAGTGAATTTAAAAAAAAGTTGTATTGTGTTAATAAAAAATTTGATTGAGGGTTTAGTTTCACTGAAATCTGAAGCACAGTAGATTGATGACTTTGTTTAGAGACTAAAGCATTTTGTTTTTTCATATTTATACAGATAATGATATAAATGTATCATGTAACACCTAATTTAAAAGCAAGGGTTTAATGGAGACAGAAAAAAATAAGCACTTGCATAAGAAATGCTTCACATTGCAATATACAGGATGAGAACATTAAAACCAGTAATAATTGCTTAACAAAGTTAAAATAAAGAAACCACATCCACATCAAGGTGATGTTGCATTAGCGTGATATTTAGAGAGCTAAGCAAACATGAACAGACAGATTTCTTTCTTTAAAGCAGTGTGGAATAAATTACCCATCCAGCACAAAACAACACATATGAGAGTCTTGACGAATGCATGTGAACGAATTCCACATTGTTGAATTTTGTTGTCAATCATGACAAGGAGAACCGTCAAGGAAAAACATCATGTGATCAATGTAAGCAAATAGTGGATGTTGTGGAGGTGATGCGACGCCCTGTCCAATAGAATGAATGGACTCAAATAGCGTCCAATCAGAGGAGAGCTTGAGCTCGATATAAAAACCCCACAAAGCCGATTATTTCTGGACACCATTATCAGTCTTTGTGTGGGTTCTGGTGGACTTTAGGAAGGATTAATTCCGCTTTCCCAAAGAAAATCAGTATAAGGTATGGTTTTCGTTTAAAATCATTAAAACAAGCCTTTATTGTTCTAATAATTAGAAGTTGTGATGTGATACCGCTGCCAAGTCAATTTACAAAAACATCTATTTGTGAGCTATATTAATAATTTAAGTATGATCAGGAATGCATCAGTATCCAGACATAAAACGTGCATTCAAGCTCTGTTGTAAATTTGCAATGCGCCGTTTATATCTACCTAAAGGATTTAAATGTGTAGGAAGCCCAGTAATATCAATACAAAGGCTTTTAAACGCTTTAAATTATATGTCAGGTCAAGAGAACACGGATATGCGTATGATATGCTGCTTTTGTCTCGAACATCAGCAACGACCTTGCAGTCAGCCTCCTTTTTCTGCAAGGTCTTTGGAGACGTTGCGCATTACGCATTCGTATGCTTTAAATAATAATACATGTTTCCCATTCAAGACTTTCGTAATGCACAGTAGGCATTACATAACATTCAAAAATTGCATGCATTTGAATGCATTTTATAATGAGGCGTCAATTATTGGACGCGCACTCGACATTCCATCATATTTACTGCCCGCGTGACATGACACACATCACCGAACACAATTATCGTCATACCACAACCGTTTGTTGCTGTAACGGTTTAAGCGAATAAACAAATTCTCCTGTTTTAGAAAATGCGATTTAATGCTGTTACGTCATTATTAATGCAGCTGAGGGGCTGGCTTTGTTCTCGTTTTTAATCCGATTTTAATTCGCCTTTAACATCCTTGTTTCCAAATATTTGCACCAGGTAGACGCAACCATGCCTTTCGGTAACACTCACAATCAGCTGAAGATGAACTACTCCGCCGAGCAGGAGTATCCCGACCTCAGCAAGCACAACAACCACATGGCGAAGGTGCTGACGCCCGAAATGTACGCAAATCTTCGGGACAAACAAACCCCCAGCGGATTTACCTTGGATGACGTCATTCAAACCGGAGTTGACAACCCAGGTAAATGGCCTATCTTCAAAATGGAAAAGTGCCCGTATTTCTACCGGCGCTCCGGTGTATGGTGGTGTTCATGTTCAAGTATTTATGCGATTCCCCGGCTTTTAGTCCGTGTTTTCCTTTAATTGTCTAGCAATGCTGAGCTGAATGTCAAGAATAATGACATTATTAATTGAATGTCAAGTTGTAAGTTACTTTTAGCAAAATGCGCTTACATTTTTATCTGTCCCTGTTACTGGAAGAAGAGACTAAAGATTTTGATGACTCATCCTGCACTACACTATTTTTAACCAATCAAGTGTTCTGTAGTAGAGGCATGTCCTTCCCCAATGCTGCCCGAAGCCAATTATCAAGTTTTGGTTTTAATTACAAAAAAATCTATATGAATAAAGAACAAATGCAAATGTATGGACTCAATAGTACGCAAGTAGGAGTGAAAATTGTACCAATAAAATATATCTTGACAAACTTTTCATACATAAACAAAATGCATTTCAATGGCAGCATCACAAGCTTACCATCTTAAGTTCTTGAGGTTGTGTTTTGTTTTTTTTGAGGATGAAATTGTTTGAGTATTGAGCAAGATAAAGCAGATATAATAATGAATATGAATGAATGAATACATGAATAGAAATAGCAGTCATCCTCAGGTGATAATTATCTAGCTTATTAAGACCTCACCGATGATCTTAGACCATTAAGATCACAAAACATTTAGCACAAATGACAATAGTAATTAATTTTTATTGTTGTAGTCTGATCATTTGTGTCAAATTGGTACAAAAACGACCTTGAATATTATTTCTGAATATCTGTACTTTGAGTAACCAGGACTCTGGGGAAGCCTCCTTGGGCTGTCTCGCTTTTACAAAGCATACATCGGCCTTTCGTTGTGGTGGTGCACTGACCCTGATAGACCCATTCAAAGCATTCTTGGGCCTGATATGCCCAAAACGAACAGGGAATCTGTAATGTACAAACATAATTTGCATCCTTTGCATAGTGCTGCTTGCTGTTGTAATCCTGGTGGCTAGTGCATGTTATGCACTTCAGTATAAGTGTTTTCATGTATTTGACTCTTAATTGATAACATAAGGTTATATGTGAAGTCCAACAAAGAAAGGGTTGTTTAATCTCATGATTGCTGCAAGGCCAACCGTGCGGTAACAAACACGATGTGTGGCTATATTAAGCTGTCGCCCAATATGTTTGCCGTCAATTCTTTTGTCACTACAACATATGACTAAAGTCCAGGATTTGTCTGACTGCTGATCTGTTGTGTTCCAGGGCATCCTTTCATCATGACTGTGGGCTGTGTTGCTGGAGACGAGGAAACATATGAGGTGTTCAAAGATCTCCTGGATCCCATCATTGAGGACCGTCATGGTGGATATAAACCCACAGACAAACACAAGACTGACCTGAACCCAGACAACCTCCAGGTACACTGCGTCTCCCCGTCTGGCGCATCTAATTGGGTTTAACGCTTCAAAATCGTCTGCTGCTAATTTTAGTCGTGTTTTTAATAGGGTGGAGACGACCTTGACCCCAACTACGTTCTGAGCTCCAGAGTGCGAACCGGCAGGAGCATCCGTGGTTTCTGCCTCCCTCCTCACTGCAGCCGCGGGGAGAGACGCGGCATCGAGAGTCTGTCCGTCGAGGGTGAGCTCGCCTAGCCGTCTGCTTGCATAGGATGTACTTGATTCACGATTGGTCGCTCAAGAGGAGTGGGCGGAAACATAAGTGATTCTAGCATCCACTCTGTAATGCCGAAGGCCTGTTGTGATGTGTTTTGTTTTTTGTTTTTTTTTCACAGCTTTGGGAGTCCTTGATGGCGATCTTAAGGGAAAGTATTATGCCCTCAAGGACATGACGGACGAGGAGCAGCAGCAGCTGATCGATGACCACTTCCTGTTTGATAAGCCTGTGTCCCCACTGCTGCTGGCCTCTGGGATGGCCCGTGACTGGCCCGATGGCAGAGGGATCTGGTGAGTGAACAGGCTTTTGGGTTCATTGTCTTCTCAATTTTGGGTTCAATTTGGACTTTGTCCCAACTTACTAAATGGATCTATGTAGGTGCGATCATCATCATCATCATAATAATAATAATAATCTAAAAAATAATAAAGGGGGTAATATGTGATGTATAATTTTTATTATATATATATATAATTTAATTTTCTCAATGCTTTTAGGCACAATGACAATAAGACATTCCTTGTCTGGGTGAATGAGGAAGACCATCTTCGTGTCATCTCCATGCAGAAAGGAGGCAACATGAAGGAAGTCTTCAATCGCTTCTGCACTGGCCTCACAAAGGTGTGTTTTTGTTTTTGTTATGGTCACTCTAGTAACACTTTCTGCAGCTCCAATGTTGGCAGATTTTTAAATCTTAATCCGCTTGCCTTGCAGATCGAGGAATTGTTCAAAGAGAAGGGCCATGAGTTCATGTGGAACGAGCACTTGGGCTACGTCCTAACCTGCCCCTCCAACCTGGGCACAGGGTTGCGTGGTGGCGTTCATGTCAAACTTCCCAACGTCAGTAAGCATGAGAAATTCGGTGAGATCCTCAAGCGACTGAGGCTCCAAAAGCGTGGAACAGGTATATATTCACCTGAGCCATACAATCCTGTATTACCTGTACAGAATGTCATCTCCAATACTAACCTTGCTCTCTTCAACAGGTGGTGTGGACACAGCTGCAGTAGGTGGTGTCTTTGACATCTCCAACGCTGACCGTTTGGGCTTCTCTGAGGTAGAGCTGGTTCAGATGGTGGTGGATGGAGTTAAGCTGCTTGTAGAGATGGAGAAACGCCTGGAGGCAGGCCAGTCGATCGATGACCTCATGCCTGAGCAGAAGTGAACACTTCGTGACTCCTAACTTAACTCCTTCCCTGCCTCCACCAGTCCTCCCTTCCTCCAGTACCAATAATCTTAACCACATCAAGGAACATACACTCCACCCAAACGGTAGTGGCACTAAAGTTAGACGAGTCTTCCATCAGTGTGAAGGATTTTGTATCTCAAACGTCCTGCAATGTTGAAGATGGAGTTTAACACCAGAAATAAAGTCTCTTTGGCCCATGGAGTTTCTTGTGTGCATGTTATTGCTTGCTTAAACTATGTTTGCTGTAATTTCATGGAACCATCAGTTCACTTTCCTGTTTTGCATTTGTCCAGTTGAACATGGATTGAACATGGATTTTCTAGCTGTTAAATGATGCTTATGTATTTGCAGTTTTTAAACCGTCATGGTGTGCAGTCTATATATAGGATACAATGTTGAATCCCTGTGCTTGAAGGCCATTAAATAAGGGGACAGAATATGTCACAAGATAATTTTTGATTTGCCCTAATACAGGAACCACAATCTCAAGAGCATTTGTGGTTTGAAGAGTAGACTGGTTCTTATTGCATTTTTTAATTCCAATTTAAGAGGTTGTTTATGAATACTTCTGTCAAACCAGTCGTATACTGGCTCCTAGTGGCCATATACGGACATACACCTAAAATAACTTCAATATTTTGTTGCACTTTGTTTTGATCTCCTTTTAATCCGTGCTTTATTCCAAGTTCTAATACAACTTTTTTTTTTTGTTTGGAAACCATGAATGTAATTTACCATACAGACATTTAGGCAAGGCAAGTTTTTTTTATATAGCACATTTTATACACTATAGCAATTCAAAGTGCTTTACATAGAGAGGAATAAAAATAATCTCAAAATAATCAAAAAGATTTGCATAGAAAGGAATTATAATGATCACACTATAGCAATTCATAGAGCTTTGCATAGAAAATTGTCACAATAAAAGCAGGAGAAATTAAAACCGTTATAAAAGGAATTAAAATAGATAAATGATACAGTTATAAAATGAATTACAGTCAAATGAATTAAAATAGTAAAAAGATGATACATAGAATAAACTTCTCATCTGGCAAAACACCGGTGTATCTTATTTTGACTCTGAGATTTCCCCATGACGGTCAGTATAAGATTAGTAATCTGTACAATCCAGACCAGTAATCTGTACTAGTCACCACAGTGTTCCCTTGACCGTCATGAGTCATTCCCTCTCAAACTCTACCACAGAAAGCTGAGCACTTGCTCACAAATTTGGTCATCAAGACCATCGGGGTTTCCCCCACTACTACAATACCCTTTCACTAAACAACGGTTATCAATCAGTGCCATTTGAGTTCAGTTTAGAATCAAAAGGAAAAATACAGTAGTTTAGAATCAAAAGGAAAAATACAGTAGTTTAGAATCAAAAGGAGAATGAGAGATAAAATACAGTGTAATCAGTCGGACACACAGTGGCACAGTGCTCATTCATTTAAATCCACAGCTAAACAGATGTGCTTTGAATTTGAATGTGACTACTGTAGGAGCACATCTGATCTCTTCTGGAAGCTGGTTCCAGCTGCGGCTGGCATAGTAGCTAAAAGCGGACTCACCATGCTTAGAGTGAACCCTTGGTAATTTTTGGTGATGTGATCCTAATTATCCGTTGGGTTTATATCTGCAATGTATTGAGGTCCAAGGCCATTGATGGATTTATATACCAGTAATAAAACTTTAAAATCAATCCTAAATGTAACTGGGAGCCAGTGTAAAGACCTGAGGACTGGTGTGATGTGTTCATATTTTCTGGTTCTGCTCAGAATCCTGGCGGCAGAGTTCTGTATGAGCTGCAACTGTCTTGTGGTCTTTTTGGGAAGGCCAGTGAAGAGTCCATTACAATAATCCGCCCTGCTGGTGATAAAAGCATGAACAAGATTCTCTAAGTCTTGTCTGGAAACCAAGCATCTAATTGCAATATTTTTGAGATGATAGTATGCTGATTTTATTATTGCTTTGACATGACTACTGAAGCTAAGGTCTGACTCCAGAATCACACTGAGATTCCTGACTTGATTTTTAGTTGTTAGACCCCTAGCGTCAAGGTATGCGTTCAACTTGAGAACTCCATCTTTGTTTCCAAACGCAATGACTTCAGTTTTGTCTTTGTTTAGCTAAAGAAAGTTTTGGCACATCCAACTGTTGACTTCATCAATGCATTGGTACAGGGAGTCAATGGGGCTGTAATCGTTAGGCGATAGGGCTGAGTAGATCTGTGTGTTGTCTGCATAGCTGTGGTAGGCAATTTGGTTCTTTCTCATTATTTGGCTCACTGGGAGCATACAGGTTGAACAGGAGTGGCGCAATAATTGAGCCTTGAGGGACTCCGCATGTCATGAATGTCCACTCAGACTTATGGTCTCCTATACTCACACAATAACCTCTCCCTTCTAAGAATTACCTGAACCATTTTAGGACTATCCCAGAAAGCCCGACCCAGTTTTCCAGCCAAGTGTTGTGATCGACAGTGTCAAATGCAGCACCGAGGTCGAGTAGTACCAGCACTGATAATTTGCCTCAATCAGTATTTAAGTGAATGTAATTTATTATCTTTATGAGCGCTGTCTCTGTGCTGTGATGCGGTCGGAAACCAGATTAAAAATTGTCAAAATATCCATTCAAGCTTAAGAATTTGTTCAGCTGATTGAAGACAACTTTTTCAATGATCTTGCCTATGAAAGGAAGATTTGAGATTGGTCTATAGTTGCTTAATATGGTCTTATCCAGATTGCTCTTTTTCAGGAGGAGCTTGACAACTGCAGTTTTCAGGGAGTTTGGAAAACTCCCAGAGAGAATGAGAGATTCATTTTATAATGAGGCGTCAATTATTGGACGCATACTCGACATTCCATCATATTTACTGCCCGCGTGACATGACACACATCACCGAACACAATTATCGTCATACCACGACCGTTTGTTGCTGTAACGGTTTAAGCGAATATAAACAAATTCTCCTGTTTTAGAAAATGCGATTTAATGCTGTTACGTCATTATTAATGCAACTGAGGGACTGGCTTTGTTCTCGTTTTTTAATCCGATTTTAATTCTTCTTTAACATCCTTGTTTCCAAATATTTGCACCAGGTAGACGCAACCATGGCTTTCGGTAACACTCACAATCAGCTGAAGATGAACTACTCCGCCGAGCAGGAGTATCCCGACAAAAGCAAACACAACAACCACATGGCGAAGGTGCTGACGCCCGAAATGTACGCAAATCTTCGGGACAAACAAACCCCCAGCGGATTTACCCTGGATGATGTCATTCAAACCGGAGTTGACAACCCAGGTAAATGGCCTATCTTCAAAATGGAAAAGTGCCCGTATTTCTACCGGCGCTCCGGTGTATGGTGGTGTTCATGTTCAAGTATTTATGCGATCCCCCGGCTTTTAGTCCGTGTTTTCCTTTAATTGTCTATACGCTGAGCTGAATGTCAAGAATAATGACATTATTAATTGAATGTCAAGTTGTAAGTTACTTTTAGCAAAATGCGCTTACATTTTTATCTGTACCTGTTACTGGAAGAAGTGACTAAAGATTTTGATGACTCATCCTGCACTACACTATTTTTATCCAATCAAGTGTTCTCTAGTAGAGGCATGTCCTTCCCCAATACTGCCCGAAGCCAATTAGCCTAACGTTAGCAAGTTTTGTTTTTAATTGCCATATAATCACAAAATAATAAATAAATAAATAAATCTATATTAATAAAGAACAAATGCAAATGTATGGACTCAATAGTACGTAACTAGGAGTGAAAATTGTACCAATAAAATATATCTTGACAAACTTTTCATACATAAACAAAATGCATTTCAATGGCTGCAACACAGGCTTACCATCTTAAGCTCTTGAGGTTGTGTTTTTTTTTTTTTGAGGATGAAATTGTTTGGGTATTGAGCAAGATAAAGCAGATATAATAATAATAATAATAATAATAATTTGTTGGATCCCTAAACACTATTTGCTATATATAAATGAATAGAAATAGCAGTCATCCTCAGGTGATAATTATCTAGCTTATTAAGACCTCACAGATGATCTTAGACCATTAAGATCACAAAAAATTTAGCACATGACAAAAGTAACTTAATTTTTATTGTTGTAGTCTGATCATTTGTGTCAAATTGGTACAAAAACGACCTTGAATATTATTTCTGAATATCTGTACTTTGAGTAACCAGGACTCTGGGGAAGCCTCCTTGGGCTGCCTTGCTTTTACAAAGCATACATTGGCCTTTCGTTGTGGTGGTGCACTGACCCTGATAGACCCATTCAAAGCATTCTTGGGCCTGATATGCCCAAAACGAACAGGGAATCTGTAATGTACAAACATAATTTGCATCCTTTGCATAGTGCTGCTTGCTGTTGTAATCCTGGTGGCTAGTGCATGTTATGCACTTCAGTATAAGTGTTTTCATGTATTTGACTCTTAATTGATAACATAAGGTTATATGTGAAGTCCAACAAAGAAAGGGTTGTTTAATCTCATGATTGCTGCAAGGCCAACCGTGCGGTAACAAACACGATGTGTGGCTATATTAAGCTGTTGCCCAATCTGTTTGCCGTCAATTCTTTTGTCACTACAACATATGACTAAAGTCCAGGATTTGTCTGACTGCTGATCTGTTGTGTTCCAGGGCATCCTTTCATCATGACTGTGGGCTGTGTTGCTGGAGACGAGGAAACATATGAGGTGTTCAAAGATCTCCTGGATCCCATCATTGAGGACCGTCATGGTGGATATAAACCCACAGACAAACACAAGACTGACCTGAACCCAGACAACCTCCAGGTACACTGCGTCTCTCCGTCTGGCGCATCTAATTGGGTTTAACGCTTCAAAATCGTCTGCTGCTAATTTTAGTCGTGTTTTTAATAGGGTGGAGACGACCTTGACCTCAACTACGTTCTGAGCTCCAGAGTGCGAACCGGCAGGAGCATCCGTGGTTTCTGCCTCCCTCCTCACTGCAGCCGCGGGGAGAGACGCGGCATCGAGAGTCTGTCCGTCGAGGGTGAGCTCGCCTAGCCGTCTGCTTGCATAGGATGTACTTGATTCACGATTGGTCGCTCAAGAGGAGTGGGCGGAAACATAAGTGATTCAAGCATCCACTCTGTAATGCCGAAGGCCTGTTGTGATGTGTTTTTTTTTTTTTTTTTTTTTTTGTTTTTTAACAGCTTTGGGAGTCCTTGATGGCGATCTTAAGGGAAAGTATTATGCCCTCAAGGACATGACGGACGAGGAGCAGCAGCAGCTGATCGATGACCACTTCCTGTTTGATAAGCCTGTGTCCCCACTGCTGCTGGCCTCTGGGATGGCCCGTGACTGGCCCGATGGCAGAGGGATCTGGTGAGTGAACAGGCTTTTGGGTTCATTGTCTTCTCAATTTTGGGTTCAATTTGGACTTTGTCCCAACTTACTAAATGGATCTATGTAGGTGCGATCATCATCATAATAATAATAATCTAAAAAATAATAAAAGGGGGGTGGGGGGTAATATGTGATGTATAATTTTTATTATATATAATTAATTTTCTCAATGCTTTTAGGCACAATGACAATAAGACATTCCTTGTCTGGGTGAATGAGGAAGACCATCTTCGTGTCATCTCCATGCAGAAAGGAGGCAACATGAAGGAAGTCTTCAATCGCTTCTGCACTGGCCTCACAAAGGTGTGTTTTTGTTTTTGTTTTGGTCACTCTAGTAACACTTTCTGCAGCTCCAATGTTGACAGATTTTTAAATCTTAATCCGCTTGCCTTGCAGATCGAGGAATTGTTCAAAGAGAAGGGCCATGAGTTCATGTGGAACGAGCACTTGGGCTACGTCCTAACCTGCCCCTCCAACCTGGGCACAGGGTTGCGTGGTGGCGTTCATGTCAAACTTCCCAACGTCAGTAAGCATGAAAAATTCGGTGAGATCCTCAAGCGACTGAGGCTCCAAAAGCGTGGAACAGGTATATATTCACCTGAGCCATACAATCCTGTATTACATAAACAGAATGTCATCTCCAATACTAACCCTGCTCTCTTCAACAGGTGGTGTGGACACAGCTGCAGTAGGTGGTGTCTTTGACATCTCCAACGCTGACCGTTTGGGCTTCTCTGAGGTAGAGCTGGTTCAGATGGTGGTGGATGGAGTTAAGCTGCTTGTAGAGATGGAGAAACGCCTGGAGGCAGGCCAGTCGATCGATGACCTCATGCCTGAGCAGAAGTGAACACTTCGTGACTCCTAACTTAACTCCTTCCCTGCCTCCACCAGTCCTCCCTTCCTCCAGTACCAATAATCTTAACCACAAACTCCACCCAAACGGTAGTGGCACTAAAGTTAGACGAGTCTTCCATCAGTGTGAAGGATTTTGTATCTCAAACGTCCTGCAATGTTGAAGATGGAGTTTAACACCAGAAATAAAGTCTCTTTGGCCCATGGAGTTTCTTGTGTGCATGTTATTGCTTGCTTAAATTATTTGTTTGCTGTAATTTCATGGAACCATCAGGTCACTTTCCTGTTGAACATGGTTTTCTAGCTGTTAAAAGATGCTTATGTATTTACAGTTTTTAAAGATGTCATGGTGTGCAGTCTATATATAGGACACAATGTTTAATCCCTGTGCATGAAGGCCATTCAATAAGGGGACAAAATATGTCACAAGATCATTTTTGATTTGCCCTAATACAGGAACCACAATTATTAGAAGTGAGGAGTTTACCACTTCTAGGAGATTTGCTTCTAAACAGTTTAAAGGTCCTGTATTATGCCCCTTTTCACAAGATGTAAAATGAGTCTCTGATGTTCCCAGAGTGTGTATGTGAAGTTTCAGCTCAAAATACCCAACAGATAATTTTTTACAGCATTTTTAAATTGTCATTTTTTGGGGCTCAGAAAAACACGCTGTTTTAGTGTGTGCCCTTTAAATGCAAATAAGCTGCTGCTGCTGGACGACCCAGGGGGCGGAGCCTCACGAGCTCGCGCTCAGTCTCTCTCAGGAGTCAGGACAATTTCATCTCACGGAATGATGATAATATCAGAAACTATGGAAGTAAAATAATGTCAAATGTTTTTGAAACAAAAAGCCTGTTGAATTGCACTACTTGAAAAAAAAAATAGGCATTGCATTAATCATGCTTGCATTTTAATGCATTGTATTTTTAGGGCTTGCATTTTTATGGGCTGAAATTCAGCATGGTTGAATATTTAAGCTGTGAATATTTCAATTAAAAACATTTCAAACACATTTTCATTATTAAAAATTCAATAATCCATATTCACCTTTCATATTTCACTTCCAAAATATTCAAACTGTTTAAAAATACAACCTATAATATTCAACAGGCAATTTTCGGTCCATTTTATTTCGCTTTGCAAAATTCGCTTCCACAAATTCAGTGGTTCAAATTCGACAGTAAATTCAACGGAACTGCAGGAAAAGCAATAGACTACCGAGATACTCTCCATCTGCTGTTAGTCGACCTCACCAGCAGGTGGTGCAAAAGCGCTTGTTGTTGACGAAGACAGAGCAATGCATGCCTATTTTTTTTCAAGTAGTGCAATTCAACAGGCTTTTTATTTCAAAAACATTTGACATTATTTTACTTCCATAAGAAACTCTCAGTAACGGTGTTCATTTCGAGTCGGACAATAATGCCTGCAGAGTCAGAGTGCTGTATAGAGATGAAACAGGTATAGTTTAATTACGGTTATTATAACGTATTTTTCATCTGCTTGTATGTATCCATTATTCATTAATAGCCTACAAGTCTGCTGTCTGAATGATGATCAAACATACTGATGAGTTTAATAAAGTTTATTGTACACAAAAGATGAAGCGTCAGTTTTACTTCAGAAAATCACCGTAAGAGCTGAGTAACACAGTAAGTTATAAGAAGTGCGCAAGTAGGCTACATATACGAATTTCGGTAGAGTTGAGGGAGCATTCCTGTGGGCGGAGGTTAGTCAAGAAACGGTTCTAGTGACGTCATTAAAGAAGGAAGTAGAGGGATGTAGTCCAAACGGGCCGTTCGATGTAGTCAACTTCTGTTAAATAAAATATCTCGCTTGGCATTGAACTTTGAGCTTTATAATTTTACAGGTATTATTTAAACTCTAGCAGCAACATTACACACTAACTAAAGTTTGAAACATGGGATCACGAAGAACGGGACCTTTAACACACTTTTGAAAAAAGATGTGGGAAGTGCATCAAGGGCGCAGGTTGATCTTTTAAGGTGCTGTACGATTTCTTCCAAAATTTGCCATCAATTTCTTCGAAATCAGACATAGTAACTAACTACTTTCTTAGGTTGTGGTCTGATCAGTCTGACCCCAGCGCAACTCAAGGATGTGCTGATCACCTTTCTGATATTTTTGATTTTCTCAGAGAAGAAGGAAGCAAACTCACTGCATTTGCTGTCTGAGAGCAATTCATTTGGAATCTGGCTTGGGGGGTTCGTCAGTCTCTCTACGGTAGCAAAAAGAGTGTGTGTGTTGTTAAAGTTGGTGTTTCCAATATTCGAGAAGAAAGTCTTGTCTAGCTTTGCCTAGTTCCATATTGAAAGCATGGATGCTGTCTTTGTAGATGTTATAATGGACTACAACTTAAGTTTAGTCTTCCGCCACATGCGCTCTGCTTTTCTGCATTGTCTTTTCATATTTTGCACTGCTGTTGAGTTTCTCCAAGGTGCTTTTAGTCTGCCACTCTTCTTCCTGACTTTAACAGGAGGAATATCATCAATTACACTTTTAACTTAAGAGTTTAAAGAATCAAGGAGAAAATCAACAGAGTCAGCAGATATGCTTGGTGTTAAAGATATAGCCTTCATGAATAGTACACTAGTGTTCTCATTTAAGCATCTCTTCTCGACAGTCACAGATCTAGCTTCAATGGCAGTAGAGATCAATACATCCTACATCCTTAATAACAATCGATGAAATGTTTAGACCCTTACTGATAAGTAAATCGAGAGTGTGTCCACGAGTTTTGATTTCTTTTGCCATATTGCAGCAAAAGAGTGGGATGGTTTGGTTCCAGCATACACCAGTTCTTCCATTTTCTCTGAGAAGCACAGAAGTGGAGATGCTGGAGAGAGGGATAATGCGTCTGGTGTTATCGGAGGCTGTGATATGTTGTCCTGGTTTTCCTGGCTGTTTTCCAGGAAGTCGTCCTTGGGTGCTGAATCTTAATTAGGTTAACCATATATTCCCTTAATACTACAGGTGTTTAGCCAACAATGTATTTTTTTGTATTAGATACACCTTCATTGTACAGAGTTATCTCATTATTATGATACATTTTGGTAGTTAACACTTAAAGCATGAAAAACCCACCCAACAATTGCTATAAAATATAAAATCTTTGTCAACCCCATCGCAGAGAAAAGTAACACGCACGATGACCCATTTAGGGTCACGTATACGACAACTATCTGAATAACTATTCGATTTAAAATACACAGTGAAGAATTTTAATAGCATAATTATTTCGACCCATGTTCCTGACTAATTAAAGACAAAGTCCCGTCCCGCTGAATTAAAAATGTTCATCAAATTCTACAAGATAAGGTGAATTAAGTGACGTGGTTTCAAATCTGTACTATTGAAAAAACAACAAAAATTTCTACCCTTGGGTTGTCATGCAAGTAAATTAATCTTTGCTCTAAATGTATATCTGATATTGTTAAAAATACTTTCTCTAGGATTTTCTGTATTTGACTCGTGAACCTTTATGAAAGGTACAGGAACCCACTGCATGTTAATACTCCCATACTATGAGATATGGAGTGTGCTGAGTGCTGGGCTTCATTTGATGTGCCCCAAAGATAGAAGTTCTTTAGCTAAAAGCAAAGCACTCTCTCATCTTAAGGCAATATTCATTCCATCAGGTGTCACATTGCTTCTAGCAACCAGGCATGACTAAAAATAGGCCTTTTTAGGCCACTAAAAAAAGCATTAAACTAGATGTTAAAAAACAGAGACTGGGCATAATAACACAAGGTGACATGATTTCTTGCTACGACTCATTTCTTTTTATTTGTGCACATGTATAGAACACAAGGTGCGAGTCACTGTATTTCACAGAAGCCCACACGGGCAGTTTAGTCTAACAGCATTGAGTCAAGCATGTCTCCTCTCCCATCCTCACAGTATTTACAAGGTTAAACTCCACAATAAAGCTCTTCACTGCCTCAACGGCAGAATATAAAAATCACATGACTAAAAACAGGAGTGGAGTGGAATGGAATGGGCTGGTATAATATAAAGCAACATTTAAAAAAAAATCAATGTGTGAAATCAATGTAAATGCGCAGAACATTTTCAGCTGAATTCAAGCAAGCTGTCGCACTCCAGCAAATCCTGACAAGAACGTATAGTGTCAGTACCTGTAGGCTAAATACTGATTGATAATGATGGTTCATCTCAATCTCTCTGCACACTTCACACACGCTTCAAAATGCTGTGGAAAACTCTTCTCTGAACTTCACACTTCTGTAGGATGCTCACTGCAGTGAAAAAAGAAAAATCTCACTTACAGCATACATAAATCCCATACACCCTCACTCATATGCACCTTTATGAATCATACACATGCCTATCAGTATATGGGGTTTTTCAGTCATATCAGAATAATCGTTCTATGCAAACTAAGTATATTTTGTTCTCTGCTCTCTTCTGGTCTATACACTTGTTTTGTAGATGAGCTATAAAATTCACGCGCAAGTCCTTTGTTTTAAACATATATAACATATCAGCTCTCATTCATCCAGTTCAATTAAAAGTACTCAAAAATCTCACTTTGACAAAGAGCACTTCCTGCCCTGATCCTTTCAGCAAAGCATCATGGGAAAGCAACTACACATAAAGGAAAGCTCTTGTCAGAGAGATTAGTGCTTGATCCCCAAGGTGTGATGTACAGCTATTTTACATGGATACAAGAAACCGTGAGAGGAGTGGAGGGGGAGATACGGAGGCCTGGAAGCAGAGCTGACGGGGGCAGACCGAGAAACCTGAGGCTGCTTGTTTGGCCTGGTGTTGGCTGGAGAGTGTGTTTGTGGGTAGTGGGGTTGATTGTGTCTCCCGGTTCAGGGCTTAGCAGCTTCACCCCTTCTGTTGTCCAAGTGGCACAGAGGTGAAAGATGGAGGCTCAACACCTCGAGACATCAGTCCAGTTAGTCACCCAGAAGAGGGTTACGCCAGAGACCTCTGACGTGGCTTTATTCTGGGGTACAGCTATAGAAACAAAGAAACACATAACCAGTCATTTCATAATATACTGTACACTACTGTTAAAAATGGGGGTTTGGAAAGAAATTAATACATTTATTCAGCAATTACTTTAAAATGTGGTGTGCCACACTCAATACACACTAAAGTAAAGCACAATTATAGTGTGCACCTACCCCCAATAGGTTACGTGGCACATAGCCCTCTTTGTCGTTGAGTTTACTCCACCACCAGTCTGTCTCCGTATCGTCCTTCCTGCTTAGGACAGTAATGGCATCACCCTCCTGAAAGGAAAGCTCATCTGCGCTCTGAGCCTCATAGTCCCACAGAGCATACACAACTCCTTTATTCATCACGCCCAACTTCTCCTGCACGCCTGTAAACACACAGAGAGAGAAAGCTCTTAATACGGTATGCAAGTGTCACATGCAGTACAATATTATAGCATTAACTTGAGCACCACACAAAAAAAAATAGGTTACACCTAACTATATTGGTGAGGATTGAGTAATAATATTGATTTAAACGTTTGTCAGTAAGATGTTTTTGAAAAAAAGTCTCGAAATATTACTGCAATTGTATGTTTTGTGGCAGCTCCACACAATAAGTGAGTTCACATGAACAATCTCACATCAATCATGCCAAACAACCCGACAACGGGCAACTTCAACACAGTGAATAATTTTGTACAGTGATTGGTTCACTTCATTCAAAGCGCTCTAAACTCTGTAAGCTGAGGACATCTGCTGGTTAAAGGCTTGTAAATGCAATGAGAATACAGCAAAAATATGTTCAACAAAACAAATCTAAATATTAAAGAGAAATGATTAATAAAAATGAGATAATTTCTTTAAGGCGAGACAGTACAGGTGAATAGGGTAACATTTTTTACTAGCAGATATCAACCATGAAACTTTCCCAGTTGATTACCTACATTAAGATGAGAAAAAAATGTATTACAAGTTTTCTGTAATTTAATGTTTAAATATGCAAATTAGGTAATATCTAATTAAATATGTGCTAATTTGCATATATTTTAAAAAACTAAATCTGAGTATTGGATAAAGCCAGGTTAAAAATTATTTTTTCATTGTGTTCACATATTAGATGGGAAAAGAATTACAGAGGGATTTATGGATATCTACTTTTGTTATCCTGTAAATCAGAATATACTGTCAATAGCCTTAAAAATTATTTTCGCCATGTTTTTTGGAATAAAATGTTATATAAATCAGGCTAGGACTAATATATTTACAAATCCCTTGGTAAATGTCTTCATAATATAACTAGGTACAAGACTGGAAAGTTTGGTGTATATAGGTGCTACTGAAGTGGAGATTTCGGACTTGGAGTATGAGAGAAAAGTCATTTTGAGAAAACGGGCTTTAAAGATTTTTCATCAGCCAATGAGATTACACATTCAGCCCTTTTACTTTCACGATTGGTTGCTGATAAAAAGGAAATGACCATATTTGGATCCGACAGCATTGTACAGTGAGCGGCGGGATGATTTACAACGACAACTTTTGTTGAATTTATGAGAAATCTACAGACGCAAACAGACACAGTGTAGTAAAATAAAGACCTTAATGTGTATTTCTGACTTTTTTTCACCACAAGTCTGAAAGAAGACAAGTTATTGAAGACAAATATCCGAAAATCTCAAAATTGACCAGTAAAAAAAAAAACGATGTTTTAATGTCTCGCCTTAAATTAAAAGTCACTTTTTTAAATATTTTGTCATCTAATGCAGTGACTTTCATATATTAAGTGAGACTTGAGTGTCCAAACATTTTGTTGATGAATTTGTACAATCTGAGATGCACAAATGGGTTGTTTGGTTAATTAAAAACAATATATTTTCTTAACTGCCTTTACTTTCCCATACAATTAATTAAGAGTTCTCAAATCGGATGGTGTGAGAGAAGGCCAAATACAGGAATTCTCTGGAGAGGAAAAGAAAGATGCTCTTACCATAGAGAAACTGTGAGCACTGTATGAAACCCTCCTCCATCTCCTCACATTTGTCTGCTGCCGTCTCCACATCACTGATGGTGGTGGCAAAGATGGCAGCACCAGACTCCACCAGCAGCTTACACAGGTGCACGCTGTTACAGGAGGCGGCACAATGCAAGGGCGTCCTACACACACACACACACGCGCACATCAGAGCTTTTATTGACTTATCAATCTCTTTCACACTGACAGACCCAACAATGTGTCCTCACCAGCCATCACTGTCTGCTGCATTCACATTAACACCAAAGTCCAGCAGGAACTTGACGATGTGGTGGTGTCCAGCGCACACAGAGTTGTGAAGGGGTGTGATACCCTCATCATTAGGGGTGCTGGGATTGACAACCTAAGAAATGTGAAGAATTAAATAGGAATTGGTTAATAAAAAAAAAATATATCAATCTGTGTCAGCAAGATCCGTTCACTACGCCACATGGCATACACATACCTCATAGATTATCCTTTGTACGAGGTCAAACTCGCCCTCCAGTGAGGCATCCAGCAGCAGGGCGAGTGGGTTGAACTTCACTCTAAGGCCGTGACCCGTCCGCTCTGAGTCTGGCTTTTTTAGGTTAGTGCGTTTGCCCTGTTGAGGACATGGACCGTTAGGCTTTGTTCTACAGCACTCAAACTCATTTGTTTTTCAAATCTGATCTTTAGAACTGACTGTCTGTACTGTTGCAAGCGATTTAATCTGATGGGTTTGTACAAATCAGCCAAGTCAATATCTGGCGCATCTATTTTAGCTGCTATAGTAGTGGTGAAAACATTAACAAGGTCATCACGATGAGATTTTCCAATATACAGCGATTGAGAGTAGCTGTCAGTGTGAGAAGAGCGGATGGAAACAGGAAATTTGCATCTGCTCGTGTCTGACATGACACCTAACCTCACAAGGAACATGAGAACATAAGATTTCATACATTCATATGGCTGTTAATTGAGTGTATTTGGACATAATGTTTCATATAGCGTTGTTGCACAGATTTTTCTATCATTCTAATATGCTGATTTGGTGCTTATTTCTATCAATGTTGAAAACCGTTGTGCTATTTAATATTTTGTTGTAAACTCTAATACTTTTTTTCAGGATTCTTTGATGAATATAAAGTTTAAAAGAACTGCATTTATTTAAAATATAAATCTTTTGTTATATTATAAACTTTTGATTCATTTAATGCATCCTTGCTGAATAAAGGAATTATTTTCTTTAAAAAAATGTTTACTGACCCCAAACTGTTGAACGGTGTATGCCAAAATGCCCAAAAGACAAAAACAAAAAAACTATTCAGTATGACTGAAAAATGCATTTTAAAATATGCAAATTTAATCATATACTTTATTCAGATTTTTTCATTTGAAGTGGAATAGTAAATGCTGGATTTCATGTAGTTCTACCTGCAGACTGGAGATATAAAACGTGACTATTTTTAAAAATGGCACATTTTATGTTGTAATAAATAATAATAATAATAATAATAATAATGTTCTAATTATTATAATTATAGCAAATGTATTGCAAATGTATTATTTAGATAGCATATTATAATACAATACAAAAAAATATATTATTGTATAATAGGTAATATTAAGTTTTTAGACTGTATTGTAATATACAGGGTGGGCCATTTATATGGATACACCGTAATAACATGGGAATGGTTGGTGATATTAAAGTCCTGTTTGTGGCACATTAGTATATGTGAGGGGGCAAACTCCTCAAGATGGGTGGTGACCATGGTGGCCATTTAGAAGTCGGCCATCTTGGATACAACTTTTGTTTTTTCAATAGGAAGAGGGCCATGTGACATCAAACTTATTGGTAATGTCACAAGAAAAACAATGGTGTGCTTGGTTTCAACGTAACTTTATTCGTTCATGAGTTATTTACAAGTTTCTGACCACTTATAAAATGTGTTCAATGTGCTGCCCATTGTGTTGGATTGTCAATGCAACCCTGTTCTCCCACTCTTCACACACTGATAGCAACACCGCAGGAGAAATGCCAGCACAGGCATCCAGTATCCGTAGTTTCAGGTGCTGCACATCTCATATCTTCACACCATAGACAATTGCCTTCAGATGACCCCAAAGATAAAAGTCTAAGGGGGTCAGATCGGGAGACCTTGGGGGCCATTCAGTGTGTGAAGAGTGGGAGAACAGGGTTGCATTGACAATCCAACACAATGGGCAGCACATTGAACACATTTTATAAGTGGTCAGAAACTTGTAAATAACTCATGAACGAATAAAGTTACGTTGAAACCAAGCACACCATTGTTTTTCTTGTGAGATTACCAATAAGTTTGATGTGTCACATGGCCCTCTTCCTATTGAAAAAACAAAAGTTGTATCCAAGATGGCCGACTTCTAAATGGCCACCACGGTCACCACCCATCTTGAGGAGTTTGCCACCTCACATATACTAATGTGCCACAAACAGGACTTTAATATCACCAACCATTCCCATGTTATTACGGTGTATCCATATAAATGGCCCACCCTGTACAATAATTATAATCTAAATAATATTTATATACAATAATTGATTATGACTATTGTTATTATTAGTAATATATAACATATGTATCAGTAAACCAACCGTGGGTTGGGATGATGGTGAGGCGTCTGCTTCTTCGGGGGTGCTGGCCTCAACTACAGGACTCGGCAAAACCGCTACAGGTTCCGCAGGATTGTTGTTATTGTCTTCTGATGGTTCTGGTGCCGGAGGGGTCAGCGGCTCAACCGCTTGCTCTAGGGGCTCATTATCATTGGCGTCACCTTGCAGGACAGCGTCCTCAACAACAGCACCCTCAGAGGGCGTGGTAGGCGTCTCTGAAGGTGGATTCCCATTGTCTGCATCAAACAGCATTTCACCTGTGGCAGTGGAGGGCTGGTAGAATGGATTCACTCCTCCACTTCCACTCACACCTCCCATTCCTCCCTCCATCCCTCCAGCTAGGGTGTTGAACCGCTGATAGAGAAGTTTCTGGATGTTGGGCCCATTGGGGCCCTCTGGCTCTGTAATCGAGCTGCGCTTCTTAAGCGGACGTGGAGCATTGGCCAGTTTCTTGCGCAAGACCTCCAGTTCAGCATCGCTCTGGTAGCGCATCGGGGAGTGCACCATGGGTGTGAGTTTAGTGGGGCTGAGAGGTCGTGGGATGTGGTCCACGCTGGGTTGGGGCGGCTCAGGAACACCTATGATTTGACCATCGAAGTCCAGCTCAAGATCCAACATGTCTCCTCCGGGACCCTGCAGGGCAGGAAAGGCCCCAGAGCCTCCGAAAAGTAAGGGGGAGGGGGGTGTAGAGCTGGGAGGCAGGACTGGCTTACCATATACTGCAGGCAAAAAGAACAAAATACTCTCAATTATACTGTACAGGAATAAAACACAAACACATAATAAAGAAATAAACCACATAATTCACAGAGGACACTTGAATCAGTCTGCACTTTTTTTTTCTTTTTTTTTTATGTGAAGTGCTAAAATTACATCTTTGACACCTGTGATGTTTTTAGCTTCTTTTTTTTCAGTGGGGAATTTTTGAGGACACTTGTGTAAAGTTAAAAAGACACCTGCATTCTGTTGCACCGCATCTATCTGTTTTTAAAAACACTAAGACGCATCCTGTGTGAACATGGACTGTGTAAAAATACAGATTTTTTATTTTTTCATATTAATTATACTGATTCATAGAATCCCAAGAGCAATCTTTTATTCTAAGCATATTGATTTATAGATGCACATTTTATTATAGCGGTATTCAGACACTTCTACTATACTTTTTCATGGGTTTTTATTATTATGAAGAGCTCATGAAATTTCATAATTTTAGATATTGATATAATAGGTTTACACACAAAATGCAACTTACAGTTGACTTCAGTTAATATCTGTAGAGCGGTTTTTGGTTGTAATATTTTATCAGTTGAACTGCACAGTTATTAATATTTTGTTAATACAGAATTATATATTTTTTATTAAGTTATAATCTATATATATATATATATATATATATATATATATATATATATATATATATATATATATATATATATATATATATATATATATATATATATATATATATATAAAGTTCAACAGTTTAATACTTATACTGGTAATTTGTTCTCACCATTAATGCAGTCTTATATAAATATATATATATATATATATATATATATATATATATATATATATATATATATATTTTTTTTTTTTTATATATATTTATATAAGACTGCATTAATGGTGAGAACAAATTACCAGTATAAGTATTAAACTGTTGAACTTGAATATCAAATCAGCTGCTGATGTTTACCTGCTTTGACTGCAGGCTTGATGTTCAGAGGGTAGTTCTTTGGGGCTGCTTGTTGTAGGTACATGTGGTAGATGGAGCTTGAGTTCATGGTGGCTGGGCCCTTTCTGGGTGACTGCGGTCTGGAGCCCTTATCTGGGATGAACGGCCTTACCGCAACAGCTAGAGGAGGGTCTGGTCTCTCCCCGGGGGGGAAAAAGGGTGGACTGGGCTGGAAGGTGGGACTGGGGGGAACAGAAATGCGCTGCTGGATCTGCTGAGATGACGAGCCAGAGGGTGTAGGGGGGACACGGGGCCAGGCCGGCAGCGGCGGGGGGTTGTTGGGTAGGCTGGGCACTGGCCGGAGTGGAACGTCCTTGCGGCGATCCAAGGAGCTGGTGGAACCCGAATTGGCAGATGAGATGGGGTGGTTGCTGGTATGGGCTCCATATGGGGGAGGCTGGGGCTTGTTGAGAGGAGGACCTGAGCCCATTTTACTGGAATCCTGAACCTAAAGGGGGAAAATAAACCAGGAAAACATTTTATGATGGTAAAATAATAAGAGGGCAATTGTGTATGCTGGTGTTAGTTAGTTAGACGTACCTTATCTGCAGGAGTGCCTGCAGGTGATGACGTTTTACTGGTCGTGTCTGTTCCAGACTCCTTCCAGTCAGGTGGCTTGACTGATGTGTTGCTCTTGTTGAGGGTGGGCCAACCGGCATCATTAGCTAGAAAGGGGAAAAAAAGGGAGCATTAGAACAAGATCAGAAATGACAAAACCCCTCACAAGCACATTTATGATAACAGCAGTATGACGAACTGCACTGCTAATATATTAGACATGACTTCTAAAGTTGTCTAGGCATGTTCTTGAGTTAGGAGATATGAAGTGTAACAATCTTGCATGTGGAAATTAAGTTTACTTCCTTAAATCTACAAGAACAGTTCAGATGACCATAAATCGTAAGATAATGGTAATCTGCAAAGCCTGCATGAATATTGTTGACTGCAAGATATCTTGACGATTTTGGAACTTGAAAGAGCTTGATGTGTGGCGTGTACATTTTGTGTGAAGTCAACAAGTTAGCTGAATGTTAGAGAATGATGAAATGGAACCAGTAATTTAGTGAGTTTAAATGTACTGAGGAAGAAGTAGAAAGCCCAGTGAACCTAATCAGGGTAGAGCTTCTCATGCCAACACATACATTCACCCTCACACAATCCAATTACATTCTTGCACACACAATCATATGCACACATACTCCCAAAAGACAGGATCAGCAGCTTTTGACTCATATTGAATTGCAGTAAAGAGAAGAGTGAATTTAATTAACCAGGCAGCAGGATCTAGTGTATCATTAAGGTACAACTTCTCATGAAAAACCTATAATTTTGACTTTTCTCTTAAGCCACGTTCTGTTTGGAAAATTGTCTCTCTGCGATTTAAGTGGATATGAACTTTAACAGAACCTACTTCTACGTAGAAAAAAGTTAAATAATCTTTATAAGATAGTGGAGTCCAAAAGTCTGAGATCACTAGAAAAATGCTATTATTTTGTCATTTTTTATTTAATCATTTTTTGACATTACAAATTACACTACTGTTTAAAACTATGGGATCAGTAAGATTTGTTTGTTGTTGTTGAAAGAAATAGATTAATTTAGCAAGAGCATATTTGATCAAAAGTGGCTTTTGTAAAAAAAAGTTACACAAGATTTTTATTTAAAAAAATGCTGTTCTATTGAACTTTCTATTCATTAAAGAATCCTGAAGGACTTTCCATAAATATATAAAAATAAAATCTTTTTCAACAGATAATAAGAAATGTATCTTGAGCGGCAAATCAGCAAATTAGAGTGATTTCTGAAGGATCATGTTACACTGAAGACTGGAGTAATGATGCTGAAAATTCAGCTCTCCCCTCATATGAATAAATCCCATTTTAAAATATATTAAAATGGAAAAGTCATTTTACATTGTAATAATATTTCCCAAAATATAGTGTAACTGTTTTTACTGTATTTTTAATCAAATATATCAGCCTTGGTGAGCATTAAAAAAAATCCAACCAGCCCAAACTAGTGTATATTATCAGCAATAGAGTAAATCTTTTAAATTGAAAATGAACATGATTTTCAGAATGACTTCGTATTTGATTAGTCTCTTTTGCTTTAATGACAGCAGCACTTGAGCTGTGTCAAACTTGATGATCAGGGACCATCCAAGGACCATCTTAAGCCTCAATGGAAGCAAAAAAATCATACCGTATGTACAAATGAGTCACATGATCAATGACACTAATTTACTTATACAATCTGTATTTGATTCTGCATTGAGACTCATGAGCCATATAGGGTAATGTAACAAGTCACAGAGACTTAGTCAACTGCTTTGATCCTGCTCACTACACTGAATAAGGTTCATAGGCCGTTCCCCCTGCCTTCCATCAGACACCTTCCCACTCACGAGAAGCGCTGTTCGACCCTGCCGCAGAGCAGGTGACTGGGGGTGGAGCCCCCGGGCCTGGGCGGGGCTCTGGAGGGGGCGGAGCAATCGGGTCCACTATGATGTCTAAATCAGAGACCTTCCAGGGGCCGGGAGGCTTTCTCACTCCATCTAACCCCCCCGCACAAATCCCACAACATCAAAGTACAGGGACAGCAAAGAGAAAAAAAAGAGACACACATACACATATGCACAGCACAGAGCAGAAAGGACACAAGAGGTTAGAAGTGAAGAAAATGAGAAATCAACTTCATAATAAAACAGTAATTGAAGAAAGCGAACCCACAGCAGGAAGCAATGGGATACATGCCGTGATCTTTAAGAGAAGAACCAAACCACTTTATTAACATTTACGTATTTGCAGATTGCAAATTACACTGCATTCAAGGTATACATTAGCTCATGCAGTCTCTGGGAATCAGATCCATGAGCTTGGGATTGTTAACACCTTCACTCAACTGTGTGAGCTACAGGAATACTGTAGCACTTGACCAAACACCAATCTTATTAAGCCCATAGTATATTTTGGCATGTACGCTAGGGTGTGCGGCTGTGCGCATGACATAAATTTCATCATCAGCATAGTATGTGCATATTGATTTTTCTAACCACACATTAGATGGTCCACAAGGTGGCAACACTAGCCCAGGTCAGCGTTTTACAGTAGTGTGTGCGTTTAAGCGGTGAAATGGAGCATACTTTGAAAGGGTATGCATTTGGCAGGCGTTCAGCCAAATTTTAGGCTTTAGACACAAACGACTCTTTAAAACCGACTGGCTGGCTGTTACATAGTCTGTCACAAAACAAGTCATATTTACAAGGTATCAAGTGGATAAAATTTAGGAAGAACTAGTTGGTGGATTTGCCAAAGTTTGAAAAAGGGGCATCAAATCTTTCAAAAAGTGTTTTGCTTGAGGCACTTAGTAGGAAGTGAAGTATCCTTAATGAGGAGAACTGGTTTTCTGAACTGTGTCTGTTAAAATAATTGTGTCTGACAAATGTGCAAAAAAAATAAAAAAATTCTGGTGTTATCTGTTCAACATTCACAGAGATTGCTGCATCATTATTTGAATTAACTTCATTGCTTGCTGGTCAATTACCAAAACTTAAACGTGATGTGAGCACTTCTCTTAGCGGGAATAAGCTGACTAGACTTTATGCTGCTAATCAGAAGTCTGGATCTGCAAGACTAAATGTAGACCTAAATGCAGACTACCATCGAACAAAAGTGATCAAAGCAGTTTCATATTCAACCCAATGAGACTAAAGAGTTTATGTATTACAAAATTATAAAGCTGATTCACAATGTAGGATAAAGATAAACAGACATAAAGGGTACCATTTATTTGGCACCATTTAATTCCAAATAAATGTTTGCCGTTATCATGCATAAGTCAGTGTTTAAGGACTGACCTGATTTGGAGCGGGCATGGTTGGCTGGGGTGTTGACGCCCAGCGACTGAGGTTTGAGGGGTTCAGGAGGCACTACATAACCCTCCTGCCTGCCTGGCACTGGGACCTGGATGTAGGGTCCCACGGCAGCCACACGGCCGGTGTTTCCATGAGCAGGCTGTGGAGAGGGAGGACCATTTACTCTATTCAGCTGCAGGAAGAGGAAAGGGGAAAAAGGAAAAATGGGGCAAAAAAGGTAATGAGCCAAGTTGAAATTCACAAACATTCCTCTAGTGCCAGATAAACTCTCTAGATGTCTGAATGGTTTCTGAACAAGCCAGCTAAACAAATGAAACTAAGAAGCATGAGTGAGTGATGCACTCTCGTGGCCTTACAGGAAGATTTTCTTTTTGACGTGCCTCTGCTTTTCTCTTGTACAGTCGATCTCTGAGCTCATTGATACGCTTGTCCATCAGAGTCACCTCCATGTTTCTCTTATTCAACAGCTCTTTCTGCTGCTGAAGTTTACTGTTCTGTTCCTGATTCAGCTTATTGCGGATCTAATGGGGGGAATTGGGGGGTTTGGATAAAAAAAAAAAAAGATCAATATCATCACTGGCAGAAATGAAAATAGCACACATGCTAGTAACATAGACATACACAGACTAATCATCAAGCTAAGGCTATGGCCCATGTTTCTATAACAGAAAATGTCAAATTCAACAATTCTGAATTGATAATTCAAAACATTGTACTATTTTTTGTTTTTAATTTGATACATTTTGTGTATGTAATTTGAATGATTATTGCTAGAAATTAACACTCACATAATTTTAAACTGCATTTAGACATTATTTCCAAACTCTTTTAACAGGGTTGCAAACCTCATACACAATCAATAGAAAATTGACAAACAACCAATGAACCTGATCAACTTAAGCGCTTTCACTGGCCATGCAGGAAATGCAGATTTCTCTGGATTTAAACATAGATGGAAACATTTGGGATAATGCAAGCACACAAGTCAACAAAATATATAACACTGTTCCAGTGGTTTTTGGATATTTTAATGCAAAAATCTTATATTCCAAAATGGAAAATCTCTTAATTACAATAATGGCTAAACTGTGCCCATACCTGCAGCTCCTGGTAGAGTTTGCGGAGCTCCAGGGCAGCGTTGCCGGTGACCTGACCGCCGAGGGTCTGCAGGCCGTTCAGTTTGCCTCTCCTCAGGTCCTCCAGCTGCTGGCTGAGCTGATCCACCCTCGAGACGGCCGACTGCAGCTCCGCCTGCTTCTCCTGGAACAGCCCACTGATGTGCTCGATCTCTGCGGCTAACAGAACACAGCAGAGTTATACACACGGCAACTTGCGTGCAAACACACAGACATGCATGAGCCGACATACTTTCTCTATTACTGTAGGATTATTATTTAATGTTCAATGAAAATATCATGTATGGCTGCACATGTTGTACAGGAGCTCATGTAAAATGCAAAACTAGCAGGCTGAACAGATATATTATATAAAGCAAAAGTGACTTATTTTTTTCACAACTTAGAACAGCGTAAATGCTAGCACAACATGAACAAAACACTCAAATGAGGGATAAAACTAAGTTTCATAAATAGAAAATCTTCACCATGAACCTGCCATGATATACTGATGATAATCCACAAAAATCTAATTTTATCTCCAGCAGAGTGGACAATCCCATCTGGAGTTGCGTGTGTGGGAGAGTTAGCATTATCCGAGTTCATTACAATTCACAGGCTATCGCAGTCCTAATCCTAACCTCACAGCAAGTGTATTTATGTGCTCGAGAATACTTTTTGTGCGCAAAACCCCCCCAAAAATAACCACTTTATTCAACTATTAATTTTCTTCTGTGTGGGCCTCTGACGTGAGTTCACGTAGTATAACAGCGCAGCGCAACGTCAGAACGTAGGCTCACTATTGCCCGACGCTGGTCATGTGTGTGATGCTGGCCAATAGTGAGCCTATGTTCTGACGTACAACCCAGAAGCGCTGCGCTGTTACACTACGTGAACTCACGTCAGAGGCCCACACAGAAGAAAATGAATTCTCGTTGCTTGATAAACTTATGGCTGAGCCACTGTAGTCACTTGGACAATTTTAAACATTGTCTTTACTAACTTTCTGGGCCGGCAAGTTTCAATAACATAGAAGCCTATGGAGGAGTGAGACAGCTCTCAGATTTAATCAAAAATATCTTAATTTGTGTTCCGAAGATGAACGAAAGTCTTATGGGGTTGGAACAACATGAGGGTGAGTAATTACTGACAGAATTTTTTGGGGTGAACTAACCCTTTAACACAGACACACAAAAGGTTAAAACCACAACATAATCAGCAGTTTCCAGTAACCTATCCACTCGGATAAATGCTTAAGTCAGTGATCAAGCAAGTACATACACAGGTTGCCATTGATGACTTTACTGTAGTCCACTTGGCCCCTCATGGCACGGATCTTCTTGAGTTTGGCTTCCTGACTCTCTACCCTCTCCTTCAGCCTCTGTAGTTTTTCGGTCTCAGACACAGCCTGCTGCTGCCGTCGCTCCTGCTGCTTCAGATAGCGCAACCGCTGCTCCTGCAGACACAATACATACATGAGCATGCAAAAAAAAGAAAAAAGGTAGGGAAAACATACATGAAACAGTAACAAATTGTCAAGAGCAATCAAAGTAAGTACTGAACCACTCTACAACCATTATAGATAGGCTTTAATTGACCTTATGACAGTAAAGCTTATTAGCGCAATGATCTGATTGTCTTTTTGCGCTAATAAGCTGAACTGTTATTCGCCATTTGTCCGTCAAACTTTCGTAACTGTTGTGACATACAAACCTATTTTTTGGCATATTACCAACATTATTTGGCATAATACCAACATTACCAAGGTGTTGTTATGGTAAATGTCATTTGTATACTAGGTATCCAGAGACGCTAGTGAATGGAGTTTAGTTTGTTCTATTCCCGAAACCAACCAGTAATCTTGATAAATTCAAGAGCTGAATCAGACTCTATTGTAGTAGACTACAAGAACAACTACACTTGCAAATTTTGAATGATCGTCCTAAAGGAAAATATCTCTATGTTTTCAAAAAGAAAAAGAAAAGTAATGTTTGAGCCTGGGGCATCTGCAGTGCCCTAACAGAGTAAAGTGCATTCAGGACAACACCATACGATCTTGTCATTAGATCACAATACATCACTTAAACCAGACAGACAACCTAGTGATTTACTGTCAGCGTCAAGCATGAAGACGTTTGCTATTAAGAGCAATAGTAGTACCTGTGGGAAAAGATGCTGATTACTAACCTGACTTATTGAGTAACTAACAGAAAATAAAAGCAACTAGGCTCTTTTTTTGTTGTTTTCTTTGCCTATCTGCAGGGAACACAAACAGATGCAGTAAAATGGAAACAGTGTCTCTGAGTGAGTGAGAAAACTAAAAATAGCACATGGTGGACTGTCAATGACTGGAGGCTCATAGTCATCACAGCACATCGACTCACAGCAATAATAATCCAAAAATCTCAGAGATCAGTGTTCTCGTTGGGTCTGATCGTGGAACAGTCTGTAAGTGTGACCAGTCCTAGATTCCACACATCATTCTTTGTTGAATGTAGAAACTAAGCTATTTAGCGCTCGTGTGGATGAGAAATGCCTGCCACCGCATACAGAGCATGTCAGAGTTGTTTACTATATAATTGGCATTTTCGGTATCGTCCAGTTTCCCGCCTCAGCCTGAGGTTCCCATGACTAACACCCCTATAATGGTCAGAAAAGCCTGTTGTAATGACCTATAAATGGCACTGAGGAAAACAAAGATGAGCTCAGTAACTTAAAATATCTAACAACAACACTGTTTATGAAGCAGCTTAAGCTCTTTATTATCATTGTGAAAAGTTAGAGGTTTACCCAACAAGCACCTGTGTTTTGAATAATTACTTAATGTCTTAATTACAGTTATTTGCATAGCATAACGTAAATATACATGGCAGTTCGCTTGAAACTTTAAAGATTTTTTTTTCACATAAAGATTGTTTATGGAGAGTGGGAAAAAAATCTTTCACATTCATATTAGAACCCTACGTAAAAATGTATAGTGCAAATATGAGTAAACAAGCAGAAACGGCAGTGTAAATTAAATCACCACTAAAAGACATTAATCAACAGCTCTTCCTATTTTTTCTCAGAATGAATAGTGGGAACTTTAACTTCAGTGGCTTAAATTAATTTAAAAAAATAAAATAAAAAAGGCTTAAATGGTTGTTGACTTAAAGGGACAATTCACCCAAAAATGAAAAAATTGTCATCATTTACTCACCCTCAAGTTGTTCCCAAACCTGTATGAATTTCTTTCTTCTGCTGAACTCAAAAGAAGATAATTTAAAGAATGTCTGTAAAAAGTTGACGGACCCCAATGACTTCAATTGTATTTTTCTCTTACTATTCCTACTAATTCATTCAGGTTTGGAATAACTTGAGGATGAGTAAATGATGACAACTTTAATTTTTGAGTGTAAAGATTTTTGGCAAAAAATAACTCTTGGTAATTTTACATTTTATCTGACAAATCAAGACAAAGCATTGGATTACACACGATACTCAAGCACCTTTCCAAAAGATATGTTGCTACTATTCAGCTGCTAGCTATTCAGACATCGCACAACTGCAAGTTTGGTTCTAGGACAAATATAGATTGATAAATAAAGAAAAGGCTACATTTATTTGCCAATTTCTGGTAAATTCCACTAAACAGTCAAAATATATGGTAAATCTGATTAAGGGCTAGATAAATTGATGTTTAACGTCCACAATATCAATAAAATCAAAATAGAAACAGTGACTTACTTAATTGCAATGTTTGTTTCAATAGCAAATGCTAAATGGATAAAATATTTGCATCTACAATTGGAGTCAAATAAGTTAATCAATCTGCCAATATGTTAGTTACATCGTGCCAAAAATACAATTCACAATAGAGTGGGGTCCAAAAGTCGAAACCACTAGAGAAAATGCTTCTATTTTGCAACCCTTTATAATAATAAGATTAATAATAGTTACAAATTTGCTGACATTTGATGAACAACCTAGACATTTAAAAACTAGGAAATTCTAAATTCTACCTGAAAAATAAAGCCAAAGCATATGATAATACACCACACACAGTGCCATCAAACAGTCAACATAAATGGTCAGGTCTAAAGAAAATGATGCTCACAATATCAATAAAATCAAAATAGGAACCCATTTTAATGTCATAAATGCCATTTTAATGTCAGTGAATTAATTTATGCCAATGTTTGATTTACTTGAAAAAGCTAACTGGAGGAAATATTTGTGTGTAGTCCCCACACAGATGAAAACAAAGATCTATAAAAAGATGCACATCAAAAGACACATCTGAGCGTATTACCTTAGCGACAAGCATCTGTTGCTGGGCCTCAATTTGCTGCTGCTGACGAGTGGCCATCTCCTGCAGCTCTGAGAGAGTGAGCTCCACACGAGGGTTTCCCACCTACACACAGAGAGAGAGAGGGAGAGGGAGAGAGGGAGGGAGAGAGAGAGAGAGAGCGAGAGAGAGAGATGGAAAGAAAAAGAGAGAGCGTGATTAAGGTAGAGGACAATCAAAAAGGAGGGACAATCAGGCGAAAAAATATATGCACAGAAACAAGAATACAAAGATGACTGGTTTAATTCTACAGGCATTAATGACAGAGAAGACTGTGAGAAACGGACACAACCAGGGCTCACTGTAGTGAAACTTGGGTGTGAAATGACCTGTGGCCAAGTAAACACTATGAGCTTAATTATAGCATGAGCGCTATGTTAGCGTAGGCCTGCTATGCTCATCGTGAAGAGGGATGGCGACGCTTTTAGCCGAAAGGGTCTAAAACAGGCCTGTGCCAGAGATGCATCCCAGAATCCCACTCTCTGTCACTGCATTCTGGAAGATAAGAGCAATTGTCCGTCATCGTGGCTGTCGCCAGGGTGTCGCCATGGCAGCAGAGCAGAACCGCTGTGTAGCAAAGATTAAAGGCACCAAAATACACAGATGGCAATTGCCATGATAGACTGCCATTTACAGCAATCAAGCAAAACTGAATATGATTCAAGGCACATGATGCGAACATGGTGTAGTGTAGGACGACTTAAATAAACCTAGAGCAGAACACCATTAACAGTCTGGTTCAGGCTGTGCAAAAGATTCCCCTCAAGATTCACATCTTTTATTGTCTGTGTCAATATAGCAATGCTTCCATTTCCTAAAAAGTCAACAGTCTGTTTTGTCTCTGGGCTGTTCTAAGCAAAAGCTATACAAGTGCACTCAGTGTTTTAGGTTGAAGCTGGGCCGGTCATTAAGGTTATGTAAGGACTAGGACCAATCAGGCATATCAGTTGGAGTCAAATTAGTTTATAAACTTTGCCAATATGTTAATTGCATCATGCCAAAAATACAATCCACAATATGGTGGGGTTCAAAAGTCTGAGATCACTAGAGAAAATGTTTCTCTTTGGCAACCTTTTGTAATAATAAAAAATAATAATAATAATAATAATAATAATAATAATATTATATATATATTTTTTTTTTTTCTCTTATCCCAGGCTACATTTATCTAATTACAAATACAGTAAAATTGTAAAATTGTGAAATATTATTAGAATTTAAAATAACTTTTCTATCTAAATACATTATTCCTGTGTTGTCAAAGCTGAATTTTCAGCATCATTTCTCCAGTCTTCAGTCACATGATCCTTCAGAAATCATTCTAAATGCTGATTTGGTGCTCAAGAAACATTTATTATTATTATCAATGTTTACAGTTGTGCAGCAAAATACTTTGGTGGAAAATGTGATAATGTTTTCCCCGGACTCTTATAAATAGGAATTTTAAAAGAAAGTTAATTTATTTGACTTATAAAACTTTTAACTAACATTAACCTGCCTGAGCGCACAAATATGCACAGCATGAGAAAGATACTATGGTGATGTTTGTGGCTTGGTTTTGCCAGGTCACCTATAGCCCATGGCTACTTCTATTCTTAGCCAAGTTAATACCATGATCTATAACTATAATTCATGGGTAGTATTTTTTCCACTATGATGTGATGGTTGAATACTCATGTCTCACAATATCTTGTTTTTGTTTATTTCGTCACTTTAAATCACTATGTGTTAAAACCGCCGGTTAAATCACCAGTATTGTTACAGCAACATATAATTATAAAATGGATTAAGATAAGTGGTTTTAGCTATAAGAGGTTAGCAAAAAAATCCAGGAAAAAGACTGTTTAAACACAGTAACAATTGACAACATACAAAGGGGCTAGAACCAAAAGAACCATGTTACAACAAAATAGACATGACACCACATACAAATAAATATTTCACAACATGGATGACAACAACAATAATTATAAATATGAATAGACATCAAATGTACATGTAAGGTTCAGTAATGCAAATATTATTTAATGACTTTAAAAAGTACACTACTGTTCTAAGTTTTGGGTCAGTAAGATTTTTCTTTTTAAAGATGATAAATGTTTTTTCGAACTTGCCATTTAAAGAACTATTTTCAAAATTAATAATAAGACGAAATGTCTCTTGAGCAGCAAATAAACATTTTAGACTGATTTCTGAAGGATCATGTGACAAGTGATTGAAGACTGGAGTAATGATGCTGAAAATATAATTTCATTTATAAATATTTTAATATTAAAATATAATTTATATAACTGTAAAACTACTTCACAATATTATTCATTTCATTCACAAAGTAAAAAGCAAACAATTATCAAATAGCTTGAACAGGTTACTGTGTCACTGGAAGCGTCCTTTGATTACAAATTTAGAAAGATTGTGCTCATGCTCTGTGTCAAAACAAAACTGTCCTTTCCATTCAACTAATGATTTGTGATCTCTAAGAAGAAAAAAAAAAAGTGGCTTGGAGCAGAGGGGCCAATCGGGTCTGGATCAAATCAACTGTCATTTTAAATCAAAGTGAGAGATTGAACTTTTTCCCCCACTGCTACCGCTTTGCTTGAGAATAAAACAAGCAATTTGTCAGATACACTTATGTAGACCGGTTATGCCTATTGTTCAAATGTATCTGAAGACACCAGCACAAAAACAACATTTCAATACTTCAAATGATCAACTTTCGAAGCAACTTTGCCTCATAAGAAGAAAGCATAACATATAGCTCAACACAATTTGAGCAATAAATGACGCAGCTTTTCATGCAGTTCCCATAAACACAAACTGCATGGCCCTATTTCATTAAAACTGAAATAATTCAATTCAGTTTGCAAGAGAGTGATACACGGCTTAAGGGCCAATTGTGTCATGCTCTGTTTACCCACACTGGCGACTCTGTATGACCACATCACATTGGTTGTAAAGAGCCTATTTCAATGTGGCGCAAGGAGCGATATACAACAGACTGATTTGATTATCCGTTTCTGAAGTGGTTCTGGAGAGAAAAAACTCCCCAGTCTCTTCTGCGGAGGGAGCTCTCGACCGCCCTCCAGTCAGACTGCAAGGCATGATCCTTTTTGCCAGATGCAGTTGTACAAACATGGCCGTGGATCTCTAGGGAAATCTAAGAGATCATTCACCTGTGGGGTGAAACTCGACGCTTGTTAAAACAATAATCATGCCTAAGGTAAAGTAAGAAACGATAGCTATTTAAAGAGCAGACTACATCATTCCTGTGGCCAAGCTGAAGACTTCACTGCTAAGATCTTGCTCACTGCTTTCTTGCCTCGTAGGTTTGAAGTAACAACAATTTCTGTTATGCAATTTATTCAATACAAGACAAAGGAAGGAGGTCAGTGGGTAATAACTTGGACTCCAGGGCATCGTGCTATAGATCATGTGCTACAGAACAACTACAGCATGCTTCTCCAGAGACTTCACATTCTGCAACAATGGATACATGGGACAGTCCTATTTCGTAAAAAGCCATTTCAGACATTTTGCTAACTTCAACCACAATGCGGTGGTTTGAGCCGCTATCGATATACAGGTTATTGAAATCGCTTTTCACTTTCGCAATCATGCATACTCTGTGCATGGGAGCAGGGCCGCACATTTTACAAGATAAGATGTTTGTCAATGACGCTCAGGATCTGTTGCGCACTAAATGCTCTGCCATCATTTTATCAGTCATCTCTCCTTACTCTCGTCACATATAATCTGACTACGGCTGCACTGTGCTACGACTGCAGCTCGTGCTGTATGGAGCAGTTATAACTGTAGTATCTGTTGTCCAACTGAACTAAATGGCTTTCGTTTCAATAAAAATACAAAATGACAGAGGGGCCGGTGCCATGGTGGGCAATTAATGTAAATGGTGTACAGACAAACACTGTGTAAAACCGGTAACAAAGCAAGCCTACACATCTGTCCAAAATCCACCTTCTTAAAAACATGTCAGCAAACCAGAAAGTGCAAATTAATTGGCAAGCGTTGCTGCTGAGATATATATAAAAAATATATATTCTCCCTATGCCCGAAACTTAAATTGCAGGACAAACTCTGGCATTAAATACTCCATCTCTGCAGGGCAGCATTTCCCAATCAAAGCACCTTTGGATGCACATTGGTGAAATAAAAGCTAAGCTCGCCTTCCAACAGAAATATTATTTTGATGATGTGCTGCACATCCAAGGAGTTTTATAACAAGTTGAGCAATACACGTATCCATCCTTCATCACTCCACAGAATGCACCCACACGGACAGCATGTTCAGCTGTGACTCCTGGCATGGAGGACGCACACATATAATCCGCTTTCCACACTAAGATTTAGACCGGCGCTCATTTATTGGCACTGGCCTGAAAGCTGTGCAGATCTTAGAGAGGATGTAAAAGATGTTCAAGCAATGTTATGATAAGCTGTACATTAGAACACCAGGTCTTTGACCTTATTAATCAGATCGATTTTATTCTAATATATTAGGGTATATTTCAGCTATAATGTCATTTTGGGAACCCTCTAAAAATATTAGTAAAAAAGCTACAGTATCCAAACTTTGTAGTTAAACTGCTATTTAATATAAAATAATCAACATAACCACTTTGGATACAAAATCTGCTACATAAATAAATGTTAATTCTGACACAAACTAACAAACATATGCATACACTTATGAAAATAAGCAGACAACTAACAAGCTATTCATAATAAACTTGAAATCATGAAGTTGCATGCAAGTTCACATAACTGTTTCAGTGGAAGAAGAATAAGGTAGAAACTAAGAATAAAAGATCAAGAGACATTTTCAAAATAATTATATTCATGACAAAAAGCGAAGTGTTGAGGGAAATGAGTGAAGAAACAGCAAAACCTGGAACACGTGAAGCCCTGGAGAGAGTATCTGCCCACACACGCAAGAACAGCTTCAACTTTATAAAACATGATCTACCCACACAGTTCAGCGTTCTGGAGCTCATAACTCTGCTTGTGTGATGGACAGGCATGGTGTTCCTGTATAAGCAGTGGCTCTAGTGCTATTAGATAGCATAGAACAGTCTATTACCCATTTAATCTATCACAAAGAACACAATAAAAAGACAGACAGCTCTTATTACTTTACAAGTTCAATGGACCACACACAGACTGACAACAGCTGATTTAACCATTGAAAGGCATTAAGTCTATGCCTTTCAAGTCTATGAATGTTCAAAAATGTATTATTGAAAAGAGACTGTGCGTAGGATGGTCTTTTCTGCATGGAGAGCAGAGGCAGCCTTACCTTTTAGACTCTCCCCCGTGGGACACAAAGTCAGTCACGAGCTGTGTAGATGAACGAAGTGTGCAGGGATGGAGTGATGGGATGAAAGAAACAATTAAACAAGTAGAGAGGAATAACAAAAAGGACTGAAAGTCCCAGCATGCACTGACACCCTCCACTGTAGACAGGGCCACGGTGACCCTCTGAAACGCCACACGGTTAGAAAGGAAACTCTCAGGAAGAGCAAAAGACAACAGATGGAGTGACAGCGATAGGAAATGAGAGAGAGTGGGCCACCCACTATTTCATAAGGGGAAAAATGTGGCCAAACATTCAGGGATTTACCATACTGTGAACACTGGGCGTGGTGTTGTACGAGAGAGAGAGAGAGAGAGAGAGAGAGAGAGAGAGAGAGAGAGAGAGAGAGAGAGAGAGAGAGAGAGAGAGAGAGAGAGAGAGAGAGAGAGAGAGAGAGAGAGGAGAGAGGGAGAGGAGAGAGGAGAGAGAGAGAGAGAGAGGAGAGAGGGAGAGGAGAGAGGAGAGAGAGAGAGAGAGAGAGAGAGAGAGAGAGAGAGAGAGAGAGAGAGAGAGAGAGACAGAAGTCAGAGAATCTTCAGAGAAACAGAAGTCAAAGCAGAGAAAACAGCCCTGCTGTAAAACCAGGGGGATGATCCTCTTAAAAGCGGTTATGTCATGAAACGAGTGTAATCCACAAAATAATAAAAACGTAACTGGAGAATAACAATACGGCTGAACGTGTTATGAGGTTTCAAAGAATTTCACTCTCACATACACACACGTGCTGTATTATACATTATATTATATTATTATTATTATTATATTATATTATATTATATTATATTATATTATATTATATTATATTATATATAACACACAAATGTCATGCTGCTGAGTCAGCACAGTGTCTGTGTACCAGAGATGACTTGCCTTGAATCCTGGACAGGGAGAGATATTACTTTAAGTACAGGGATGGGCTGCTTTAGGATTGTTCATGTTTAGAAGTAAGATGAGGCCGAGGAGAGAAATCCGATTAAACGACCCCCCCTCAAAAAAAAACAGCTGTTGTGAAATATGCCAGGAGTTTTGTCTTAGCTGTACTCAGACTCAGTCCAAGTGCCTGTTCTGACCTAGGGTGGACAACAGGATATCAATGAGAATTATCTGAGGTTAGCTGTGCATCATAGGTACTATGCACTATGAAAAATGGCCAAGTTTTGAATCTCTGCTCTCAAAGAGGTCACTACCAAAGCAATATGTTTCACCAAACTTGAACTTCACCCAAAATTCGAATAGGGATATTTACAGGAAGTAAATACTGGAAGTCCATCAGGTGAAATTCTTCACCGTGCCGATTGCCTTTGTAATAGTGTTAATTTCGTTGTTAAAAACTATGACGAAAAATGTTCGCCAATGAGCTTTTTTTCCCATGACTAAGATGAGACTATGACAAGACGACACCAAGGTCACTAAACGATAACTGTGACTATAACAACACGCTGACGAAAAAAGACGAGCCTAAAATGTAGTTCAAAAATAAATCTTTACCAAAATCTTTATTTTTGGGGCGATTAGACAAAACATTAGACTGCTTAACAGGTTGCCAGATGTCAAGAGGTAAAATCCCCCAATCAGAGCTTTTCTGTTAAAGGTGGGGTAAGTCGTTTTTGAAATAATCTGTTGGCCAGTGTTGATATTTGAAATCAACCCGAACAAACACACCCCTTTTTCATCGCTGACAAAATGAACACGATTTTGAAATGACAGAAATTTCGCCAAGAAATGGTAATTTAATCATTTACTCACACTCATGCCATCCCAGATGTATATGATTTTTTCTTCAGATGAACACAAATGAAAATGTTTAGAAAAAATAATTCTGTTCTGTGAGTCCTTGCAATGTAAATGCAGGGTGCCAATAAAGTTGACGCTTCAAAAACCACACAAAGCAAACACGACTAATTCATACGACCAAAGTTGATGAATCAATGTCTTCAGAAGTGAAATTATTAAGAAAAACACTAATTTAAATACTCCATTGCTTCCGACCAACTGTTTAATGAGATCACACTTGACAAAAACTTGTGCGAGATGTATCTCTTCCAGGTCAACTACTATAATGGCAGAGCAATTCTCATTATGTCCTCACCCTCTGTTTCTTCTGAACAGATGGCAAATTAAACCATTCAATCAAATTATACAGAGAACTTGCAGGATCATGGGCCAAGATAGCCAAATTCCATATAAGTTAATCCTCTTGAATCCACTCAAACACAAACAGAGAGTGAAAATGAGAGTCATATGGGTACCTGACAAGACAGGCAGACAGGGGTGTTGTGTAACAGTCCCTACAGGAAGGCAGCACCTGTCAGAAAAAAGTGTGTGCTAAGCACCAAAGTGGTGAGACTTCATGCCTGGTTGGCAACAGCATCACTAATCAGCTCCCTCACCGACCAACTACCTGTGCCATCGTTCCATCTCTGAAGATCGAGACGACTGTATGGAAAAAAGCATGCCCCCATAAATGCTTGCGTTTTCTCATTCCATACACTGGTGGTCTACAGTTATCTTTCTCCCTAAAGGTGGAATTAGTTCCACTTCCTGGAGCCTGGCTTTTCCCCTGTTGGAATCTGGGCCAGATGGTTGGAGGAGACGAGCGCAGTGGACCACTCTTTGCAGGAAGCACACAAAAAGAATGAGTGATGTGACAAATGCTAATATGAAAGAAAATGTTGAGTGAATCTGGGACGTGACAGGTCTGGCTGCGTTTGGCTCGGGTTAAGAGAGAAAGACTGAATAACGTGACGTGATTGAAACGCTTCAGTACTGAAGAGTGTCAACTTCAGCCAGAACTTTGCAGCTGCTACTTTGCATTATAGTAAGCAGAAAAGCATAAGATTTTATAAGTGTGTGGAATTCAACCCCCCAGGATGCATTTGGAATAACCACAATGCTAAGATTAGAAAAAAAAGGCACACATTTTGATGAGGATGTGATATGAACTAACCCCATTCTCGTTGTGCATGTCTGAGCTGTTTCCTCCTCTCCTGCTGGGCTGCTCCTGAGACTGCTGGCTCCCTAAGAGTGGAGAAATATAATACAGTGAGTCCATCAAAAAAAAAAAAAAAAAAAGCACATTCAATTGTGAAACACAATCATGAATGAACACAAAAAAAGCATCTAAATATACATTGTGGAATTTTAACAAGCAAAACATGGTTGGCTGAATAAGACTGTGACTGTGGAGGAAAAGTTTAAATGCCTGTTTGTTATTGCCATGTGACACTGGGAACAGAGCTTGTGCTTTCAGTGGATTACTGCCTCTCTTTCCCTCCCACACACAGGGGTTTCAGGTTTATGCCGTAATCCATGTGGACGCTCACTACAAGCTAATCCTGCCTATGGTGATAGGAAAAACCTCACTGGGATGTGAACAAAAAGAGTAAAAACAAACAAATGATAGGATAAAGAAAGAGACAAAGAAAGACTTTAGCACTGTTAACACTGATCACGTACATGTGGAAGCATTACACTATGTTCAGGGATAATGCGAGCAACCAGTCTGTCCATGGTGAGATCTCATTGGTCATCCTGATATACAAAACTGTACTATAAAGTGATGACAAGTCAGTTTTATCTGTCTAATCTGTGAAAATAGCTTTTCATAAAATCACTTCAGAGGTTTTTCCCACTTAGATTATGTAACATCTGAATATACACAACTGTTCAAATGTGTGAGAAAATAATGCAGAAATTAATATTTTTATTCTGCAAGGATTAAACTGATTAAAAGTGACAGTATTTACATGTAAAATGTTACAAAAGATCTATATTTCAAATAAATGCTGTTGTTTTGAACTACTTCCATCAAATAATCCTGAAAAATCTATAAAAATAGGTTTCCAGAAAAATATTAAAGCAGAACAACTGTTTTCAACATTGCTAAAAAAAAAAAAAAAGTTTATTGAGCACCAAATCAGCGTATCGGAAGGATTTCTAAAGGATCATGTGACACTGAAGACTGGAGAAATGCATGGCTGCTGAAAATTCAGCTTTGCCTTCACAGGAATAAAACACTTTAAAATATATTCAAATGGAAAATGATTTTAGTTTAATGGATTTCTTTTATTTGTAATAATATTTCATAATATTACTCTTTTACTGTATTACTGATCAAATAAATGCAACCTTGGCGAGCATAAGAGACTTCTTTCAAAAACAAAACATCTTACCAAACCTTTTGAACGGTAGTGTATCTATGCAATATATATTAGCACGTTCGAAATTCACACAATAATTTCCATTGTTAAAAATGCTTGCTCTGACAGCAAGCAATTTTCATAAGAATTGTAACTCCAGTGCAATTATAACATGTAACAAAATGTCCCTTACATTTACAAGAAAATAAATTATTCAGGTTACTATGTTAAATGTCTGTGTTCATCCAGCACTTTCTAACTCTCTCTTTTTTTACTATAATTTATAATTTAGTGATTTAATGTGTCTTTCTGCTTTAAAATTGTGGACATTTTCTTTTAATAAAATATTACTATACTTTGAAAGTATAAATGTATTTATAATTTAATGTAAAACAGCATGGTATACATTCGTACATCTATTTTGGTAATTTATCTAAATCAAAGAACTAAATTTACAGATGAATCAAGTACTAAAACTGAGTCCTTAAAATATTGCACAATAAGCATTCTCTAAATGCCCATTTTGCAAAGTTTTCTCTATTTCACCCATAACAAGCTGTGCTTGAACACAGTGAATGTGTGTTTGCGCCTGTCCAGTAAAGGCAAGATGCTTGATTATATAACCAGTAATATATTACTTAACCACACAGTTATGCTGCCTAGGTTGAGTATTTTTGTGGCGTACTCAGTTTGGGATATGCTTTGAGTTCATTTCATCAATATTTCTTTGATATTATTTTATTGTGGTAGACTTCCCAAGTCACTTTGCCTTGTTCAGTGTTGTTTGAAGGCACTGACACTTTCAAAGCTACTTTGATTCATTTTGTGAACAGCACAACAGAATTGAATCACAAACAGATCCCTACATTGTTCGACCAGGATGTGCTTGTCTCTTTCTTTCACATGTTAGAGGCCACTGAAAAGGGAATGAAAAACATTCTGCCACTGTCAGCCAATGAGAAGAAAGCGGTGGTGGGCAGGACGTGGCCTATAACCAGTCAAGAGGGAGTGTTCTCACCCTGATCGCTGCTTTCTGTGGGCGAGTCTTCGTGGCGCAGGTAGAACTTCACCTCCTGCTTTCTGGGGCCCCATTTCTGCAAGTGCTCATACATCATGTGGTCAAAGGGGATGGGTCGCTCTGGAGAGGGGAAAACATAAGACACAGCGCATTAAAACAACAAACCATGCACTCTGTTATTAGAAAGGTCAGAAATATCATGTTTTGTTCCTCAGGGGAAAAAAGCTGGTAAAAAGACGAAGGAGTAGTGTGTTCACATGAGAGCAGGAACGAGACACTCTCATGCTGAGGAGAGTGTTATTCCAGTGTTACTCACTTCAAGCCACACCTTAGAGGAGAACAGAGGAACAGACATAGTGGGATCAAGAGAACTAGGAAATTGAATCAAACGTGGCATCCAGCCAGAGGAATGTGGCGGGGCTGGGTGGGCAACAGAGACATAAATGAGGAAAAACAACATTTTTGGACATTGCTAACAGGTGGAGGGACATCTGGAAGCCTGGCAGCCACCCAGAGGGGGATGGGATAAAACTACACACAATAATAGAAGAAAGTATGAAAGTGGAGAATATAAGAAAAGCACACAAGGACGTTCACAAAAAAAGTGAGAGCAGGCCAATTTCCCTACCAAATAAATACCAAATACCAAAAACATCACAAGAACATTACAACTCCTCATTCAGGCAAAGTATTATGCCTATTCATTTTGACTACCAGCTTTTTAGGACAAGAACTGTTTAACAACTAGATTTTTTTAAGAAAAAGGTCCTGACCCATGTAAAAGTCACATCTAGGATACTGCGGGTGGGCGTCATGGTTTTTCCAAAACAGTTGCTTATTCTTACTCAGTGGTCTAGGTGGTTGCTAGGGTTGTTGCTAGGCGGCTGCTTGAAAGTCCAGGTCAAAAGAGACCAGTCACATATAAGTCTACATTATATTTTTGCCCCTGGATTTGGGTTGGGTTCTTTAATCATAATACTACTTATAAAACAAGAATATTTAGTTTATTGTCAGACTTTAAAAATTAATTTAAATGGTTAGATCAGCAAAAAAAAAAAAAAAAATTAAGAAAAAAAGAAAGAAAATTGTCAGTTAACTCACCCTGAAGTCGTTCCAAATCTGAATGAATTTCGTTCAACTTCTAAACACAAATCAACATATTTTTTAAATGAAACCTGAGAGATTTCTGTCCCTCCATCAAATGTCCACGTAACCAAAACTGATGCAAAATATTTCATAAAGACATTGTAAACAATCCATTTGAATCAAGTGGTTTCATTTAAGTCTTCTGAAGAGACACTTTGTATGTGAATAAAAGACTAAATTAAATATGTTCATCATATAGAGCACATCAAATATAGAAGCTCAACCATACAAATGTGTGAAAAACAATGTGGTTGATCTTTCGTTTGTTATATTTGATGAGCTGCATGTAAGTGCATAAATCAATGGTTGTATGTGAATAAAATCCTAAATTAAATCTGTTCATCTTCTCTTCAGAGGACAAATTAAATCACTCAATCATATGGATTACTTTTACAATGTCTCTTTATTAACTTTTTGAAGCATTAAAGTTTTGGTTGTGTGGACTTTCAGATAAACAAAAGTCTTATGGATTTGGAATGACATGAGGGTGAGTAATTCATAACAGAATTTGGTCACACTTTAGATAAAGGTATAATTCTCAATATTAACTACGACTTTTGACTCAAACTCCTAATTACTGCTGCTTATTAATAGTTAGTAAGGTAGTTGTTAAGTTTAGGTATTGGGTTGGATTAGGGATGTAGAATATGGTCATGCAGAATATCCTAGTAATATGCATAATAATAAATAAGCAACTAGTTAATAGTAAGAATTGGACCCTAAACTAAGGTGTTACCCAGAATTTTTTTTTTTACATGAAAAAACCTTTAATCGTTTTAATTATCAATGAATTATTCCAATAAATACAACTTATCAATAACTGCTGATACTGCAAAATAATTATTTTGAGATATAAAAACCTTATAGAAAATCCTGGACTGCTAATATCCACACAAAAAAACACAAGATTACAAAATATCCACTTAGTATCCAGACAGTAATGATGCATCATATACGATCCATCACCTGCTGTAAAATAACTGGGCTCATCACGATTTCAATGACAGATGCACTTCAAGATGAAAGGACACAGTGCTGATGGAAGGGCTTTTGAAAGGAGGCTCCCTGAGCACAGACAACATTTCTGCCAAACAGCTGGTTATACAAATCACTATCATCAAGAGAAAATGGAAAAATGAAGGGAAAAAAAACATGCACACAGCTGTCAGAACAGAAGTAGCAGTTATGTCTGAAAGACTAAGTAAGTGTTTTTCCTTTGCTGCCAGATTCTTTAAAATACTGAGCATGTGCGTCTTTGTGAGAGTAAAAGGATAAATCTTTTTTTGCTGAAAGAAATGGTTAGGGTGGGAAGGTGAGAAAACGAGAGGCTATTGGAGTCTGTAGAAATGATTTAAAGTAAAGCTGAGTGCTTCGCATTGTCAATATTTTTCACCATTTAATTTAAGAAACGTCAATGAAAGAAACTTATATCCTGCAACAGTCATTGCTTACAAATACCCTGCATTTACTTGCTACAAACGGCTAAGAACAAGAGGGAGGGACTCAAAGAATCTCACCATTTCCACGCCAAACTTCAGCCAGGTGGCAGCCGCTTTCTCCCGGTTCCTTACAGAACTCCACCACATCACGACAAGTTGTCTCCGGAGTGATGGGCACCTCCGTCAGGGCCTGCTCCCCATCACTCAAATACACCGTTAAAATCATCTAGAAGAGAAAAAGAGAAAGAGAATATTTTGAATATTTCATAACAAAGAGAGAAAGGCAGGGATTCCCACTGAGCCATAAGACCACTAGGGGGCAGTGCCATTGCTCAAACAACTTAAATAACATTAGTCATTAAGAACTTTACCTCTTGAGGAGTTGCATATGGGAAGATATACCACAAAAATACAGCACATTGAGTCCAGAGTCTGTTAAAGGAGATTTCTAGCACCTCCCCTCAGCTATATAACTCACTCTGATAGAGGGAAACGCCTGGGCCAGTTAGCTTGACAGTGACTGACAGGTGTGGTGGGCTGATTAGTGCTGCTGTAAGTGAAGTGTGACAGGTGGATGGTTTGGTGCAATAAGAGAGACTCTAGTCTAGAGAGACCCGTTAGATTCATTTATTTAGATGGATTTTATTTATTTATTTACTATGCTACACATGACATGATCTGTATATGTTTTTTTTATTATCATTTATATATATTATATTAATGATTTGACTTGATGATACACAGTCATGCTAATAAAGCTTATTTGAAATTGAAAAATTGAGAGAGAGCAAGCAAGAAAGGCAGAAAGGAAGATCAAGAAAGTGGATGATATAAGACATCATTACCTCCCAATTGTGGAGATGAGGTCATGATCATCTACTACTCTACTGTCTGCAATATAGTACTGCACTGCCATTTTATACTTCAAACGTGACACTGTGCAGCTTGGCAGAGAGAAGGTGACAGATTCATTACATCATCCATCAAGCAAACATCCCGAATGGTCACAACAGAGGTCTGCGATATGGCCAGTATCTCACACGCATGACATTTCCCAAGATAGACAAAAGGGTATGAGGTTTACATGGCTGGGGAAACATTTATATATCGGTTATATAAGACTAAAGTATCGCAATACCTGACATAACTCCAAATGAGAAGTAAGTCTGACCTTTATGTGGTGCAGAGTCATAAGAGAGGATTGAGTATGTCCAAGATAAATGGGTGTTTCTTCAACTATGGGCACTTTTGGCCCAGAGGACTTAAAGCAGTGAGAGTGTAAATAGTGTTTCAGGAGTTTACTTTATAGCATTTGCCACCGTCCAAGGTCCAAAAGTGTATGTACAAGCACATACGTCAGAGCATAATTCTGTCAAGTTGGTTACCATTTCCATCATTTCTCAAATTATGTTTTGTGCTCAACACTCTGAAATAAAAATGAGATTATACTTATTCTGGGGACTGAACTGTCACCCGTCTTATGGCTAATTTCATAGCTATTTGATGTATCATATACACAATTAACTATTATTTTTATATTTAGCATAATTTGACAATTACAGTTTGATTGGAAATGACAAATATTTTGTTCACTTTCACAAACAATAAATTGTATCAAAATGGGCATTCAATATATTGCCTACCCAGTAGAAAGGCAAAACATTTTTGAAAAATTTGAAATCGTGCTACCTGACTAGAGAAAACAGAGAAACAAAGATGTTGTCTTTTCCCTTTTGCCAAATGGGTAAGAAAACGTAATGCACCCATAATGCACTGGGCAAGGCATGTTGTCATCCAAGGCCACTCCCACCAGTCTGCTATGGATACGCTTAGTCAAATAGCACCTTGCTTTAGTAGGAAATACTCTAGTGAACTTTTAGTCATAATGGTGTCAACCTGTATTGTTCCCGGGTTCAAGAATTCAAAGAGTAAATGTTTAGCAGGAGTGAGTTCCTTTCAGTTTCCAGTGAAGAATTCAGCGCGTTGTAGGCAGTGGCAAAAGACTGCAAAGAATCATAAATACAGAGGTGGACAATCTGAAATGTTTTCATTCTGTTTCTGGACAATCTGTTTGAAGTTAACATTTCAAACTGGATGACCATGAATGCAGTGTTTTAGGCCAAACATAGGGGAAAAATTGGAAGCAAAACGCTGAAACAAAAAGCCATGATGTACAGGCAAGAAAGCGGTTACCATAGCATTCCATTTTTTCCATAAGATTGTACGTTTTCAGTGATAAACTTACCCTTAAAATAACCGTTCTCTTAAAAGATTGCTATCTCGATTTAAAAACCCATGCAATCTTATTCCTACGATCAAAACAGAGCAAATCACCTATTGAAAAGTAACTTGACTTGCTTCAAATAACAGTCTTATCGATTAAAATCGATGACTTAAAAACATGTCATTTAATCACTAGTTATAGACATTCTTTCAAAAACACTAATTCATCCAGTAATGAAATTAGTAAAACATTTATGAGTGAGTCATTGAATTATTATTATTATTTTTAATCGGTTTGAATAAATTATTCAAATTAAACGTTTTTAAATAGATGGCAGCAATTAACATTGTCACAACCTAGTACATTTTATTTATTTGTCTGTTCAGAACCGTGGGAGAACCTTGATCTCTATTTGAAACAAAAAAATCAATTTATCCACAATTGTGCAGCTCTAATTGAGAGCATATGAGAACATTGTTCATTTACATATACTACCAAAATTGTTAAAGGAGAACTCCGGTCAATTTTAACATTGAGCTATTTTTTTTGTCAATTTAGAAGTGCTGTCAGTACAGAGAACAACGACAAAAATCGGTGTTGCCTACACCGTGTTATCCTCTTTTTAAAATTTGCACCCTGTTGACTTCAATGGGGCTAGTTTTAAACCAGCTTTTAGCCTCTTAACTAGGGGTGGGAGATATTGACAAAAATGAATATCTCGATATTTTTTTCCAATATCTCGATATCGATATTCAGACGATATTTTTGCCATCCTTCAAAGAAATGTGTGCAAACTGGCAAAGAAGGTCCAGTTAGTCTTTTGACTTGCTGCATTTTACCTATAGGCTATAAAAGAAACAATAAAGGAGCTAACTAAACAGAATCTGAGGAAGCCCCTATCTTTTTCCACTTACAAAAAAAAAAAAAAAAACGGAACTAGGCACCTTTTGCAACAGTGATTATTAAATCAAACAACAATATTGTTGATGATGGATTCAAATATATTTTATTAAATATTTTCAAAACGCTATAAATCTATCCATTTTTTCCCCAAAACGCTATAAATCCACACACCCCCCCCCCCCCCAAAAAAAATTGACGGTTTGTCTTTTAAAAAAAGTCTTTTGTCTTTTATTTTTCGTGTTTGCATTTATGAGGAAAAAACAATATTACGTGTCAGTTCTCCATTATGGACGCGAGTGCTCTGAAAGCGGCAAAAAGACTAAAGACTTTCAAACTTTCACAGAGACCTCAAAACAAAAAACACAAAGCCTTTCTTTAAAACGAATTTCGTTTTGTATTAATTGTATCTTAATTTTAATAATTTTTTCATTGACCAATTTCCTGGATTTAATACATTAAAATTAAATATAAATTATTAATTAAAGGCGCCGGTGCTTGAACTGGAGATTATATCATCATGAACCGGACCGTAGCCTACTCGCCTCACAGGCTAAAACGTGAAATATTTTTACAGAAAGCTGGTTCTAAACAAAACCATCCAAAACTAAATAAAAATATGTAGCCTAATAAATGTGCATTTCTCCGGTGCGTTCACTAGCCTACTGCGAAGATCGCGAGTCATAGCCTATCGTCAACTTCATCTTTGCAGCCGACACAGAAATTAATAAACAATTTAAAATGTCTTATTGCAATATTTTACATATTCATAATCGTTACTTTTGGTGGATCTTTGAGGCAGCTTTTTAGGTTTATGGCGTTTTGGAAAATAGCTCTTCACGTAACGTTTCACCAAGGCACAGCGTCCCTTCAGCACATAAGAAAAAAATAAGAGAAAAAGCACGGACTTACTAATTACGAAACTTTGATGTGGTTGAACAGGTGAAACAGTCACAAATTCCTCTGCAACTCAAATCTTCTCAATACGAGTTATGAAGGAAGAGAACAGCATTACAGTTTTCAGTGCGTCCTCCTCTGATTGCTGTGTTCTGACCGAAAAAGTGCGTGCAGGAGCACATGCGCAAACGGTTTGTAAAATGTCCTTTTGTAAAATGACATATGATAAAATAAAAATAATTCATATATCATTTTAAAAACGGTTTTGTGCATGTGCTTCTGCGCGCACTATTTCGAATTTACTTATGCGTTTTTGACGACGCGGGACCATGGGCTGGGCCACTTGGAGGTTGCTTCCGCGAATAGTACTGCCCTACAGTATTAAAAATCGCTACATATAATTGTTTAGAAGGTTATTGTGTGCGCTATTTGTTTTCTCTTTAACTTCTTTCAGCTCTTTTCATGTTTGGGGGGTCGGATTGTACAAATTATGAAATATTCGATATCTCAATTTTGCATATCGTCCAGACAACAATGTGGATATTATCGTCTAAACGATATATCGCCCACCTCTACTCTTAACATCCTTGATGTGTCATTACAAGTGCACAGGTCATGTGAGTGATTCCTTCGGAGTGATCATGAGTGAATCTGACTGCAGTAGATGTGAAAGATATTAATACAAATGATGTTATTCCAGCCAGCGCACATACCTGTATTTTCTTCCTGTTTTCGGTCGAAGTCCATAGTAATCGATTATCGAGTTCATGCGCGTGATCATAGGTAACTAAACCTATGCGTGAGAACTTGACAATCGATTAATATGGACTTCGACCGAAAACAGGATGTAAACACAGGTATGTGCGCTGGCTGAAATAACATCATTTTTATTAATATATTTCACATCTACTGCAGTCAGATTCACCCGTGATCACTCTGAAGGAATCACTCACATTAGCTGTGCACTTGTAATGACACATCAAGGATGTTAAGAGGCTAAAAGCAGATTTTAAAAATTGCCCCATTTAAGTCAACAGGGTGAAAATTTTAAAAAGAGGATAACCCATGTAAATCCACTCTTCCTAAAGCATCCAGGCAGGCAAGCCCTACATTACTTTTAGGGCAGTTCAAAACACAGGTATGTGGGAGAGGAAAGAGCTCTTGCACTGAAGAAAACCTGTCAGATGCAGAAACACCACTCACATTCTTTTGTGCATGAAGTTGAAAGGAACAATTGGATTTGGTCAGTTTCAATGGACTCTGTCTGGTACATCACTAGGAAAGAAATATTTGGGCCACACACAAGTTTTTTTGAAATATCAAAATGACTCTTTTGTGTATTTACTCAACAATGGATTCTGTGTGGCGCAACACTAGAATGGAAATATGTAGGCCGTGCACAAAGAATGTGTGTGAGAAGGATAAAAAAGGTGCAAACTAAAACTGCAGGGAGAATAAAACAAGTGCAAATGGGTCCAAGTAACTGGATAATCTGAGGATCTGAGTGTTTGAGAATTTATACAGTATCACCGAACATATAGCAATATCAATATTTCCTACACCCCTGGAGGAAAGTCCCTCAAAGAAGATGTAAAAAAAAAAAACTGCAAAAACAAACACTGAAAAATTATATTTGGTTTACAAGAAACAAAGTCAGGACTGCCACTGAGTTTAAACACAAATAAAAAAATTAATTTAAATAAAAAAATGTACAAAAGAAAATGTCTATTAACTTAATATAAACAATGATTCCTTGCACCATTACTCAGTATAAATGCTGTGTCGCTGCAGAATCTACAGCATAAAAGAAAATTTATTTCAAAGTAGAGCCCAACCGATATATCGGCGGCCCAATATTATCGGCCGATGTTAGGCATTTTCCAAACTATCGGTATCGGCATTTATAATGGCCGATAAATGAATATTTAAAAAATAAAATAAAAGCGGACGAAACACCCTTCAACCATGTTATGAGTGTTGGCGCTGCATAGTGTGTCCACCAGAGGGCACTATACAAGGAAGATCGCTAACATCAATGAGCTTGGAAATCACAATGAAATTATTCTGCCTAAATAAAGTAATGATTACTGTATTTATAACTAGCATATCTGTAGTTCCAGTCTCTGCATTGTAAAATGTAAGTTAGGCACGCGAGGAGTGAACATTTAGTCATAGAGAAAAAGTATCAAACATAGCCTGTGCATAAAAGTTAGCTTTTCTTTTACACGTGTGTGAAATCCAAGTGTGCGTTGCTGACTTCGTTTAGCCGCAGCATTAACGAGTCACATAATGTATTTAGTGCATCACTAAGTAGTAGATTTTAGAAGGCAGGCAGCAAATGAAGATTGAAAATGGTTTGTTGTAGCTTGATGGAATAGATGGATAGAATTAAAAGAGTGCAGGTAAAGGGATAAGAAAGTTGACGTAATTATAAGGTAGCTTATAACATTGACATTTGGCAGACGCTTTTATCAAAGGCGACTTACATTGCATTTCAAGGTACACGTTTACAACCTTATCAATTCTTCACACACACACACACACACACACACACACACACACACACACACACACACACACACACACACACACACACACACACACACACACACACACACACTATTACATAATTGAATTATTACTGTCAATATTAATAATAGTAGTTGACTTTTTTTGTTAAAAGGACTTTAAGTTTCATAACATAAGTTTGTATTTTTATACATTATATTTATCAGAAATGTAATATATTCTGTTCTGTTGTGACAATAAAACAAACAAGTTTATTTTTAAACTGCATTATCATATTATTTTAGTAAGGCTGAGGACTCTTAAATAAAGACAAATAACTAATGTTAGGGAAATCTGTTCATGTTTTGTTACGCGTTTTTTTTTTTAAATATATATCGGCCGATATATCGGAATATCGGATTTTTAAATCACCAAATATTTGTTTCGGTATCGGCCTTAAAAATCTTTTATCGGTCGGGCTCTATTTCAAAGTGTTTCAACTCTATTCTCAATGTGAAATAAGTCACAAAAATGGTACAAAATCAGTACCATTACAATACATGACTATTGCACTGTCCTCCCTGCATGTAAAAACTAACATACCAGTCTAGTTTGATTCACAAACAAATGGCAATTAATTAATATTTGAGTCGCAATTAAACTGTTGTATTAGATGCCAGTCAAAAAAAAAAAAGAAAATGAACGAACGAACGAAGGAAGGTATGAACAAATAAATGGAGTATTTAGTTAGGACCAAAAGAAGAGAGGTGCTGCAAAAAAACAATTCTGTAAAAAACACCAATCAGCAATGACATGGCATTACAAAAGATTTTTCAAACAGTGTGTGTGTGTGTGTGTGTGTGTGTGTGTGTGTGTGTGTGAGAGAGAGAAACACACTTTTGTTCAGCTCATTTAAAAATTCACCATGCCTGACAGATAACGTAAGGTTTGTCATTATGTCAAGGCCTCAAGCAGTGCAGAGAAGCACTAGAGACAAACAACGCATGACCGCACTTTTGCATTCACAGTACGCACTGTCACTGCATCAAACAGAATGACATGTTTATCTGAGCACCGGCACCAACCGCAGCCAACTTCTGCTGAAGTTACGCACACAGGGCGCTAGATAGTCTCAATGAGGAATGAAAGGGATTTTAGTAAACAATATGAGCATGCAGAATTAAAAATGATTTCCAGTGTTCTACATTTCTAATGTTCTGCTTATTTTTTTTTTTATATATTTGGTAAAATACAGATAATAGTGCAGTACTCATGCACAGCTCAGTGAAACACATTTAAAATTCCACAATATTTCCCTCTAGGGATGTTCATTTCATTTTTTGAACTCGTTAACCGATCATTAACCGTTAACCTATAATATTATGTTACATTAGAATAAAGTTAAATTAGAATGAATCAGTGACCATTTAAAAATACCAAAATTTGTTTAGTTTTACATCCGCAAATAGCAGCAACAACAGGGCATGAGGATTCACACATCGTCATGGCATGCACCTGCAGCACTTCTGTGAACAGAGAAAAACACAATAAAAGCATTTATATGTTTT